>NC_064640.1:345673052-345999802 GCF_023864345.2 Schistocerca serialis cubense | reverse complement strand
AGATACCTGAGAAAAAAAAACAATGTAACATGTGTTACTCAAGTGTGGTGTTGGGCGAAGTTTTTACAGTTTTCTTTGCACAGTAGATATTTACTTAGTCCATGTCATTTCACAATTATACAACAATAAATAATTAAAGAGACATTTTCTTGCATCCTTCTATATTCTTTCAATTAAAATAATGAAATCGAAATGCAAAGACCTGAGAGACAGTTACAGAGAATAACTTGTGTAACTTGGCAAAATAAGGTCATGTGATCCAGGGAATAGTATATTAAAATGCAATTCCACTCGGACTTTGTTCTGTCATATGATTTTCCTAAGTTCCAAGAGCTATGCACAGTTCCTTATCAGTGGAAATAGAACCACTGAGTCAAAGGGCGTTATCTCAAAACTCTTCGCCTATCAATCTGTCTATCTTACAAGGTAATGAAAAGAATTCTGTGAGGTCATCAGTGGCTCCACATGATGAACCATCGCCACTGCCAAGCGCTGCATCATGAAGAAAAAAGAAGAAAAAAGTTGGAAAATTCTGAAGGAGTGTTTCTGCGATTCTTCGTTGAAGGCACAGCAAGACATTACCCAAAATGACGAAGCTAATTACTTACTAATGATTCTCAGGAGTCCCATAAATTCTATTCCCCTCAGAGGTAAGCGTTTGTGAAATTTAAAATGCAAAAGCATGACTACAATTAATTGGAGGTAGTGAATGCTGTACAAAGTTCTACTGCAAACCAAAAAGTGTGTACTAACGAATCTTACCTTATCGTTATACATAATTTTTCTTCTGCTGTTATACTTCTGCGAAAATTTGTGTTCTGTTTCGAAATTTTGTCTTGAATGTTCTGCAACACATACTGAAATGTATTACGATTCATTCTGTAATATGAATAAAATTTTTCAGGATAGTTTTTAAGTTCTTCATGTAAAGAAAAAAACTCTCCTAAATGTCTGTCGCTATTTATGGGATGAATCCATAACCTCCTAGTTCTTCTGTACTTGAAAACTCGACGAGTTACTGCACAGTCAAAACAATACCAATAAAAGAGTGAAGACATTGTTCTACACGACAGCACAGACTAGCTAAAGGAGAGCAACTGTAGGCTGCAGCTGCGTTTTCTACTGACTTGCTTGTCAGCTGTCGAAGGGTGGGGATTTTTTTAAATTTATTTATTTGGCCTCCGGCAGCTAACAGCCATTTTGCCAAAGAGTGGGGATCACCTTGACAGTGCAGCGCAGCCCGCCAAGGAAGAAAAAAAAAATGAAGAACAATGAAACGCACATCTGTGTCGATCTACAGTAGTTTCATTAATTCTCCATTATTTTTTCTGTCAAAGTAGACAACGAGACTACAGAATTGCGCTTCAGTTTCTGCAGTAAACGTATCACAAATCTCCAGTTTGTTTTTGTGATTAGTTTTACACCAAATTTTATCAGACCTATGTCATTGACACTTCTACCTGTACATGTACTACACCAAGCTGTAACCGCGCTAACTCTATGGCTTGCGGACGCGGCACTGACGCCAGTGAATAGCTCGCATTACTTGTGACCAGAGACGGATATCAGTACCATTATCATTTAAAAACTTTTTGGTACTTTTAGCTACATTTCATTCCCAACAGTGTATGGTCTAAAACGGATGTAACAGTAAGCTACCCGCTACATAACTTTTTCACTGCAAGATTTGTAAATCAAGAGCACAACGTTGACAAATAGCATCATTTCACAATGACTGTTAAGAAATATGGAAAGATAAATGATTCAATACGAAGCTAAGATGTTACACTACCACGTGTACAAAAAAGCAGATTTTTTAGCCGCATACTTTCTTCAAAATCGGTTGGGAAGTGTTACGAAACTAAGAAATCACGCGAAACGAAAAGTAGACTTTTTCTTTTTTCACAACGTGAGTAACGCTTTGAAGGAAAAAATAAGTTCATAAAACGATGTGGCGAAGTCTTATATACCGCTAAGAATTTTTAAAACATGAAAATCGGAGAAGTGGATTTCCCCCCGTTTCGCCGTCCCGGCTCGGCGCGGCACGCAATGTGAATGCACTACACGTCGGCCTGAGCTGGCTAGGCACGAGCCGAGCCAGTACGCGTCAGCCCGGCCCGGCCCGGCCGGCAGTGTGAACGCAGCCTTAGATCAAAAATACCCGAAGTGTTTCACAATTCCTGTAACAGTTCCTTATTAAAACGTTATCTACTATGTCTCTTGTATAAGAACTCTGTAACAGACATAGTAGATAACGTTTTAATAAGGAACTCGTGTGCATATGTGACGAAGGACGTCTTCTTCAAAGTCGAGCGTGTGGCAAGTTCGCAGCGGTTGTTGTAGTCGGACGAAAATACTGTGTGTTGTCATAATTACAGCAGAGACTAACCGGGGCACCCTCTTCTTAGTTTGTGTGAGTATCGTGAAGCGGGAAATTTGAAAGTGATCTCATCTTCAGACTTATTTGATATCCAAACGGCACATTTGCGCACATGGGTTCCTTATCATACTAGGAAGTCCTCTGTACAACACATACAAGCCTGTAATGGTAGTTGTGAAACACTCTTTGTAGATCACTACTTAAGCGATTTTCACGTGGAATCCTTCGGAGAAGAATGCTCTCTCCCTCATTTAATGTATATTCTATTGTACTTCATGTGATAGCTTTGGAGTAAATAGTGGAGTCTTCATTTCCTTTTTTATTTTTCCGAATAGTGCAGCTGAGATTGGATACTATTACTCATCATCTTCTCTTTCTTCTCAATGAGACATATTAGACATGATCTGACTGAGTGTGTACCCCATAGTACGATTGCAAGATATCTGGCTTCAACGAACATGACCACTCGAGAACAGTGTTTTGAACTTGTAACTAATATGGACCAAATAAATAAGGATAAATAAGGTATAGTGTAGCTGTGAAACACGTATTAATACGTTTTTATTCGGTCGGTTTCTTGTCTGTATGTATGTTTGGTACAAATTTCACAATTGATTTTAAACCAACTTCCCAATGATGTAGACACTTGAAACTTTAAACGTAGCTCAGAATTGGATGGCAATGCAATATTAACTTGATTTCTTGTCGGTATGTTCGGTAGGAATAGAGGTGGGGGGAAAAGGTTTGGTAACATCAGATTTCTAATCTTCCCTGCATGACTGGCATATGGTGGCGGTAGTATCGCAATGTCTTTCAGGGGGCATATGTGCAGGTGGGCACAGCTGAGCTGAGACGTGTGAAGAGGAACTGGATTATGAAAGGGGAGAAGGAAGAGATGGACAGAGAAAGGGGGTAGGAAGAGGTGGACAGAGAGAGGTGAGAGGAGCAGATAGTCAGATAGCAGGGAGGAGGAACTGGACAGAGAGAGGGAGGAAGAGGAGATGGACACAGAGAGGGTGTAGGAAGAGGTGGACAGAGAGGGGGAAAGAAGCAGATAGCCAGAGAAAAGGGAGAAGGAGATGGACAGAGGAAGGGGTGAGGAGATGGTCACAGAGAGGGGAGGGATATGAATGGAGAGAGGAGGAGAAGGAGGTGATGGACAGAGAGAGGGAGGGGGAAGTGGTGGACAGAGAAAGGGAGGAGGAAGTGCTGGATAGTGGGAGAGAGGAGGATGAGATGGACAGTAAGTGGGAGGAGGAGGACATGGATAGAGAGAGGGGTCAGGGGATGGTCACAGGGTGGGGAAGGGATAGGAATAGAGAGAGGAGGAGGAGTGATGGACAGAGAGAGGGAGGAGGAAACGCTGGATAGTGGGAGAGAGGAGGATGAGATGGACAGTGAGAGGGAGGAGGAGGACATGGATAGAGAGAGGGGTCAGGGGATGGTCACAGAGTGGGGAGGGGATAGGAATAGAGAGAGGAGGAGGAGTGATGGACAGAGAGAGGGAGGAGGAAGCGCTGGATAGTGAGAGAGAGATGGACAGTGAGAGGGAGGAGGAGGACATGGATAGAGAGAGGGGTCAGGGGATGGTCACAGGGAGGGGTGGGGATAGGAATAGAGAGAGGAGGAGGAGTGATAGACAGAGAGAGGGAGGAGGAAGCGCTGGATAGTGAGACAGAGATGAACAGTGAGAGGGAGGAGGAGGACATGGATAGAGAGAGGGGTCAGGGGATGGTCACAGAGTGGGGAGGGGATAGGAATAGAGAGAGGAGGAGGAGTGATGGACAGAGAGAGGGAGGAGGAAGCGCTGGATAGTGAGAGAGAGATGGACAGTGAGAGGGAGGAGGAGGACATGGATAGAGAGAGGGGTCAGGGGATGGTCAGAGGGAGGGGTGGGGATAGGAATAGAGAGAGGAGGAGGAGTGATAGACAGGGAGAGGGAGGAGGAAGCGCTGGATAGTGAGAGAGAGATGAACAGTGAGAGGGAGGAGGAGGACATGGATAGAGAGAGGGGTCAGGGGATGGTCACAGAGAGGGGAGGGGATAGGAATAGAGAGAGGAGGATGAGTGATAGACAGAGTGAGGGAGGAGGAAACGCTGGATAGTGGGAGAGAGGAGAATGAGATGGACAGTGAGAGGGAGGAGGAGGACGTGGATAGAGAGAGAGGTCAGGGGATGGTCACAGAGTGGGGAGGGGATAGGAATAGAGAGAGGAGGAGGAGTGATGGACAGAGAGAGGGAGGAGGAAGCGCTGGATAGTGAGAGAGAGATGGACAGTGAGAGGGAGGAGGAGGACATGGATAGAGAGAGGGGTCAGGGGATGGTCACAGGGAGGGGTGGGGATAGGAATAGAGAGAGGAGGAGGAGTGATAGACACAGAGAGGGAGGAGGAAGCGCTGGATAGTGAGAGAGAGATGAACAGTGAGAGGGAGGAGGAGGACATGGATAGAGAGAGGGGTCAGGGGATGGTCACAGAGTGGGGAGGGGATAGGAATAGAGAGAGGAGGAGGAATGATGGACAGAGAGAGGGAGGAGGAAGCGCTGGATAGTGAGAGAGAGATGGACAGTGAGAGGGAGGAGGAGGACATGGATAGAGAGAGGGGTCAGGGGATGGTCACAGGGAGGGGTGGGGATAGGAATAGAGAGAGGAGGAGGAGTGATAGACAGAGAGAGGGAGGAGGAAGCGCTGGATAGTGAGAGAGAGAGGGACAGTGAGAGGGAGGAGGAGGACATGGATAGAGAGAGGGGTCAGGGGATGGTCACAGAGAGGGGAGGGGATAGGAATAGAGAGAGGAGGATGAGTGATAGACAGAGTGAGGGAGGAGGAAACGCTGGATAGTGGGAGAGAGGAGGATGAGATGGACAGTGAGAGGGAGGAGGAGGACGTGGATAGAGAGAGAGGTCAGGGGATGGTCACAGAGTGGGGAGGGGATAGGAATAGAGAGAGGAGGAGGAGTGATGGACAGAGAGAGGGAGGAGGAAGCGCTGGATAGTGAGAGAGAGATGGACAGTGAGAGGGAGGAGGAGGACATGGATAGAGAGAGGGGTCAGGGGATGGTCACAGGGAGGGGTGGGGATAGGAATAGAGAGAGGAGGAGGAGTGATTGACAGAGAGATGGAGGAGCAAGCGCTGGATAGTGGGAGAGAGGAGGATGAGATGGACAGTGAGAGGGAGGAGGAGGACATGGATAGAGAGAGGGGTCAGGGGATGGTCACAGAGAGGGGAGGGGATAGGAATAGAGAGAGGAGGAGGAGTGATTGACAGAGCGAGGGAGAGGATGCGCTGGATAGTGAGAGAGAGGAGGATGAGATGGACAGTAAGTGGGAGGAGGAGGACATGGATAGAGAGAGGGGTGAGGAGGTAGTCACAGAGAGGGGAGGGGATAGGAATAGAGAGAGGAGGAGGAGTGATGGACAGAGAGAGGGAGGAGGAAGCGCTGGATAGTGAGAGAGAGATGAACAGTGAGAGGGAGGAGGAGGACATGGATAGAGAGAGGGTCAGGGGATGGTCACAGGGAGGGGTGGGGATAGGAATAGAGAGAGGAGGATGAGTGATGGACAGAGAGGGGGAGGAGGAAACGCTGGATAGTGGGAGAGAGGAGGATGAGATGGACAGTGAGAGGGAGGAGGAGGACATGGATAGAGAGAGGAGTCAGGGGATGGTCACAGAGTGGGGAGGGGATAGGAATATAGAGAAGAGGAGGAGTGATGGACAGAGAGAGGGAGGAGGAAGCGCTGGATAGTGAGAGAGAGATGGACAGTGAGAGGGAGGAGGAGGACATGGATAGAGAAAGGGGTCAGGGGATGGTCACAGAGAGGGGAGGGGATAGGAATAGAGAGAGGAGGAGGAGTGATGGACAGAGAGAGGGAGGAGGAAGCGCTGGATAGTGGGAGAGAGGAGGATAAGATGGACAGTGAGAGGGAGGCAGAGGACATGGATAGAGAGAGGGGCGAGGAGGTAGTCACAGAGAGGGGAGGGGATATGAATGGAGAGAAGAGGAGGAGGTGATGGGCAGAGAGAGGGAGGATGAAGCGGTGGACAGAAAGAGGGTTGAGGAAGCACTGGATAGTGAGAGAGAGGAGGATGAGATGAACAGTGAGTCGGAAAAGGAGGAGACGGATAGAGAGAGGGTGAAGGAGGTCATTTCTGCAGTATATACGACATATACATACAAGGGCGAAGTTCCG
The DNA here is from genome assembly GCF_023864345.2 of Schistocerca serialis cubense. Taxonomy (NCBI): domain Eukaryota; kingdom Metazoa; phylum Arthropoda; class Insecta; order Orthoptera; family Acrididae; genus Schistocerca; species Schistocerca serialis. The sequence goes on along the minus strand of NC_064640.1, from coordinate 345,993,234 downwards.
GGCATAAAGCCAGTATTGAACTAAAAACATTATAAGACAATCGTATAATTTGCTTGCTTCTTTATCTTTCTAGGAAAATAACAAAGAGATTGTTGTATTATTAGTAGATAGGTATAACGCTACTCTATTTTAGATATCGTAAGATGAAAATACATTGAAGGTAACTTTAATTTTAACACATGTCTCTTTTATAATCTCGGCAAAATGTTTAATATCCATTGAGAAACATCACACACACAAACCTTAGACGCAGAAAATATGCCGGCCGGTGTGGCCGAGCGGTTCTAGGCGCTTCAGTCTGGAGCCGCGCCACAGCTACGGTCGCAGGTTCGAATCCTGCCTTGGGCATGGATGTGTGTGATGTCCCTATGTTAGTTAGGTTTAAGTAGTTCTAAGGTCTAGAGGACTGATGACCTCAGATGTTAGTTTTGAGCAGAAAATAATTATTTAAGTAAAATTATATTTTATAAATAACACATTTTCAAATAGGACTAAAAAGCTTAAAATAATTTCTCCTGGACTCATCCAGATTTCTAACTCCATACAGATTGTTCTAAAAATTTGTGATAGTGAATTTTTAATTGCTATGAAAATACTTGTAAGATTTATAATTAAAAAACATGGGATACATGAAACGGACGATTGTTAGGAGATGAACTATTCATGCATCAATTATATATTGCATGTGCTCCACTTTTTAGTTATAGATCTTACAAGAATTTCCAAAGCTGTTAAAAATTAACTATCACAGATTTTCATAACTATCTGTATGGGGTCAGGAATCTGTATTGGGCTAGGAGAAATTACTTAATACCGTTTAGTCCGATATAAAAACGTGTTATATTAAAAATTATTTTAAAAAAATGTAAGTAATCTTCTTTGATCCTCGTCGCCAATATCCCACTTTTCAAGATTAGTGATCAGTTTTCCGTTCCTGCTGTGAACTTCCTTGGCCTGCCTCTGTACGATTTGGTTTTGTGATTAAGACAATGGAATCTTTATCGGAAGGAGTATTTTAAAATCTCTGTATGGTTATAGTGGTTTGGGTTTCCGTAGTTTCCCTAAATCTCTTCACTTAAATACCTAGGTAGTTCCTGCAACGAGCCCATGACCAGTTACTTCCCCGTCCTTGTGCAACCGAGATGACCTTCATCTCGATGAGACGTTAATGTCTGGTCTTCTTCTCTGAAACGTGGGCTAGAGACTGAAAGATTTTCACATCTACTTTTCCATTTGGTTGCCTCTTTACTTAGAGATTGGACGAGTATTACTAACCGACATACTGGCTAATATCTGACTTTACCAGCGAGTGTCTAACTTGTCCGTTATAAACGGCACGTTGGCTAACCGTAAAAATTACCACGGTTGATTCTCCCAACAAGCATTCCTGTCCTTCTCCCCCAGCAGGCACAAGATCCGGCTGTGCTCTGCTCTGCAATAAGCGATCAAACGAGGACAGGTCGCATCCACTAAGAAGCTGCTATCATCAGTTTCACCTGCCCACAAAGAGGCAAAGAGCTGTCTTATATTGAACCGCTTCTCGTGGCCCGTAATTCCCAGCGGTAGCCCCAAGCGTTGTATGTTGTCGATACTTGAGCGCTTTCACCTTCTACTCAAATATTACATTTTTCATTGCAGATATAATCCTCGATGTCGGCACCGCAAAGGGAATTCTGTTCGCTGTTTTTGATGCAACCTAGTTTCTCCATCACGATAATTGCTGTCTCTCCTGTTCAACTAGAATAAACTAATAGTCGTTAGCTACAATTTCTACGTCTCTGATACTCCGCTGTTTCTCCCTGGCACACGCAGCTGCATCAGGAGCCAATCTAGAAAATTTATTAAAGCGGATCGTTTTTCTTATTCGAGTTGCAAGATCATCTACCCCATTGCGCGCTTGTAAATAAATACAGAAATCTCCTTTCCAGCTCGGTAAGTAATGGTCGCCGCAAAACTTGAGGAAGACTTTGCACTGCAAGTATTAATGTCTCAAAAGGAACGTGTACCAGCAGTGTAGAATAAAACAGATTATTACAGAATTTAGCGCTCAGAGTAATTATATCCCTTGTTTCATAATTGCTCGTCTTAATTTCTAAATCGATAAAAACAAATGTATCTTAAACAATACAAATACTCTAGAGTTAAATAGTTTTACCTTTTACCATCATTCAACTAAATAATACATTATAACGTCCTTTATTTGCAACTATTGAAAGAAACATGATTCGATCATCATTTTCCATTCCAAACTGCTGTAATAGATTCTAGGAAAACCATACAAACACAAATTCAGAGCCCACACCTGGCCTTTCACCATTCAGAATGCAACAAATATTTAAACCTTCTATATGTTCCTGACTGAAGTTATTTGTCCGTTGCTTTCTGATTAGTAATTCACTTGGATTCAGATGTGAAATAATAGGAAATTTGTTTCGGAGAAGACAACAAATGTTAAACTAAGAAATTATAATTTGCTTCAAATGGAGAATTTCTGCAAAGGCATTCAGTTGGGAAGAAACTTCTAAAGTTTTCAGTTTCTTTAATAAAATTAGTTTTTCTTCTCATGTACACCAAGAAATAAGATAAGAAACATAGGTTTCAGAGACGTTTTTTCCTGGCTGACAGCAAAGCTAATGAACGTTGTGACAAGGCTAGAGAAAGGAACCCCCTGCGAGACTGTGTAATCTTGTCAAAACTTCCATTAATTTTACTTTCGGTCAGGCGTCAAACGGTAACAGAATAAGACACCTCTGAAACATATGATTTTGTTAGCAAACCTATATTTATACTATTTTTTAGATTTAGAGAAAGCTTCCAGCAGTGTTCACTGGACCACACTTAGAAATTTTGAAGATAGCAGAGATAAAATACAAGGAGGGAAAAGTTATTTACAACTTACACAGAAACCATGCTGCAGTTTAAGAGTCGAGGCGCATGAGAGGGAAGCAGTACCTGAGGAGGGAATGAGACAGGGTTGTTATTCAGTTTGTACATTGAGTAAGTACTAAATGGAACCAAGGAGAACTTTGGAAAGAGGACAGAAGTTCTGCGGCAGTGTAATGTAGTCGAATTAGATCAGGTGATGGTGAGGGAATTACATTAGGAAATGGGACATTAAAAAGTATTTGATGAGCTTTGCAATATGGGCAGTAAAATAACTGATGACGGCTGAAGTAGAGAGGATGTAAAATGTAGACTAACAATAGCAAGGAATGCATTTCTGAAAAAGAGAAATCTGTCAACATCGAATATAAATTTAACTGTTAGGAAGTCGTTTCTGATAGTATTTGTCCGGACTGTAGCTTTGAAGTAAAACGTGGACGATAAATACTTCAGACAAGAAGGAAATAAAAGCTTGTGGAATGAGGTGCTACAGAAGAATACTTAAGATTAGATGGATAGAGCAAATAGCTAATGAGAGGGTACTGAATCGAATTGGGTAAAAGTAAATTTAAGGCACAATTTGAATAAAAGAAGGGATCGTTTAGTAGGACACATTCTGAGACATCAAAGACAGTGAATTTGGTAATGGAGAGAAAAGTGAGGGTAATAGTTGTAGAGGGTGACGTAGTCATGAATGCAGTAATAAGGTTCCCATGAGTGTAGGCTACAGCAGTTATTCTGAGCTGAAGTGGCGTGCACAGGATAGACTAACCAGTCTTCGGACTGAAGACGACAATAGCAATGAATTTATTGTATGAAGCACAGTGGAAGACAGCTATAGAAAGACTAAATAAGGCTCTTGAAGAAAGACACTTCCCTGTTGGTTGTTCTTTTATTTTGAAATAAGCACTTTATTTCATTATTTAGCAGTTAGCCAGCTTCACTCCTTTAAGTATTATTAAGTTACATCACATTAAAAATGTTGAACTTATAGAATGTTGTATTCCGCACATCAATGTGAGGAAAATGCGACGTATTATGGCGTCCCTAATTGGAGTGCTACACAGCAGTACTAGGTATGGGCACAATTATCCCAGATTCGAAGTCGCCCGAGCGAGGTGGTGCAGTAATTAGCACACTAGACTCGCCGCAAGGACACATGCCAGGGTAGCCGAGAGCGCTAACGCGCTGCTTCATGGACTGGGGTAAGCGCGCCGGCCAGGGATCGAATCCGCCCGGCGGATTAACGACGACGGCCGGTGTGCCAGCCAGCCTGGATGTGGTTTTTAGGCGGTTTTCCACATCCTACTAGGTGAATACCGGGCTGGTCCGCACGTCCCGCCTCAGTTCCACGACTCACAGACATTTGAAACACATTCACACTATTTCACGATTTACACTAGACACAGACAGCTGGGGTACACTAATTCCGTCCCGGGGGGTATGGGGTGGTGGCAGGAAGGGCATCCGGCCACCCCTTAAAATTAACCATGCCAAATCCGTACTTAACCCTGCCAAACCTGTGCACAATGCGGGATAAAGGCAGTAGCAAAAGAAAGAAAAGAACTCGCATTCGGGAGGACGACGGTTCAAACACGCATCGGGACATCCGGATTTAGGTTCTCCTTTGAAAGGGCGCGGGCGATTTCCTTCCCTATCCTTGACACAATCCGAACTTGTGTTCCGTCTATAATGACCACGATGTCGACGGGACGTTAAACCCAATATTTATATATATACTAAGATGGTATCTGTTCTTTCGGACATGTCCGAAAGAATAGATACCATCTTAGTATATACACTCCTGGAAATGGAAAAAAGAACACATTGACACCGGTGTGTCAGACCCAAGTTCGGCGCTAGCGGCCGTGCGAAGCGGAGGTCCGTTACTTCCGCCTGTGCGGCGCGTGCGAGTGTTTGTTTACTTGTAGACTTAGTCTGCGCGCGGGCTAGTAACAACGATCATGGCGAACAAGTACAGGAAAACTACATTACGGTTCAATTTCTGCAAAGACTACGAATGACCAAAGGCTTTAGCAGTGGAACGATTCATTCGAGAGGACGTCAAGATACCGCCAAACGATATTGTTGGAATTCACCTGTCCATCGTTAGTCCCACGGTGTATGTTAAGATGGTAAATGACGCGGCGTGTGAGAGAATTCTACAGGCGACAAAAGCAGGTCTCCGATTTTGCCATAGTGACGGGAATGTCGGCACGGTAACTGTAGAACATGCTGGTCTGGGTGTACGGACAATACGTGTGTTTGAGCTGCCATTTGAGCTCCCGGCTGACGAAGTTATCGAGGCTTTTAAGCCATACGGCACGGTACATGGTCACACAGCAGAACGCTGGACACAATGAGCCACGTACCCTGTTCTTAACGGAGTGCGACAGATCACTATTGACCTTCAGAAACATGTACCGTCCTATCTGAAAATTGGTGGTTGTCGGGCGGTGGTGATTTACGATGGTCAACCACGTACATGTTCTGGCTGTGGCCAGGAGGGACACCTCAGGTCGAACTGTATGCAACGGCGGATTACGCAACTGCCTTCAGGTGTGCGGGAGCCGTCGCCAGCGATGACAGTACTACCGATCACCTATGCCAAGGCCCTCACTGCGTCCGCTGATGACCGAAAGGACACAGCCCCGGTGGAAGATCAAGATGGCACTCTCCGAAACCTTGTATCAGACGTCGGGATGACTGAGGATGCTGCTCCATCGAGCTTACAATCTACGGCGACAACATCAGAAGAGGCCGAACTCCCACCACGCACACTGATAGTAAACGAAGCAGTTCCAGCCACTACGGATGCTGTTCCGTCTGGAACGCACTCGGAGACGGTAGCATCAGTTTCGACCGAACTCCCGCCGAGTACAACGATGGGTCTCGAAACACTTCCTGTTCCTACGGATGCTTTTCTGTCGGGCAGCCGTGATTCCTTACAATCTGAGGACACGGAAGGAAGATCACGCAAACAACGTTCCCCGAAAAGGAGGAAACGGCGTCGTCGCACGACATCTCCTGGGGATGACTCCCCTTGCCCCGACGACGATGTGCCTGTGGACCAAGACGACACAACAGCCTCTACGAAACAGGATGAGGCAATGGAAACTGTTCGATCAGACCCGCAGCGGTCTGTCACATTGCCGGTACCGGGACGTGGTGATGCTGAAGAGGAAGCACAACCAGTTGGCAATGGACACGAATATATCACTGCCTGCAAAGATGTGGTATGACGATATTGAGGAGGCGCCGGACGTCATACAGAGGCAGCCGGCACTCACGAAGACAGCCTAATAATTGCTGAAGGTGAAGGGAGAGGGGCGAGAGAACGTCTTCTAACTCAGCCTCCAGCGCCGACGCAGGGAGATGTTTTTGCGCGTAGACAGAGTGGGATTCAACGCCATGCGAACCGTATTGCGACATTAAATATAAATGACGTGCGTTCACCGGCCAAAATACACCTACTGAAGGAAACGATTTGGGCATCTGATGTGGATATTGCTTTGCTGCAGGAAGTCCACATAGCTGCACTCCCACACATCGCAGGCTACCAATCCTATTCGTCACATGGAGATCACAATGGGAGTGGGGTGGCAGTTTACGTGCGAGATGGCTTCCCAGTGGAAAACGTGTGTTACCTTCCGTCGGCCAGGGGTATGGCTTTCACGACGTTTGGGACACGCATCATCAATCTTTATGCACCGTCGGGAAACAATCGGCGGCGGGAAAGGGCACGATTTTATGCAGAAGACATTGCCCCACTTTTCCATGGACGTTATGAATGTGTAATAATTGGTGGAGATTTCAACTGTGTTCTCAGCCAGAAAGACCAATGGCCGCAAGCAAACATCAGCCAGGAGTTGCGAATCGTTGTCAACGACCTTGTACTTAGTGACACGTGGGAATTACGACATGGAGATGCACCGGGATACACCTATGTGACCAGTCATTCGGCGAGCAGGTTAGATCGCATTTATATCTCGCGGGCTCATGCAAATGATGTCCAGGACGCGGAACGCTGGCCATTGGCATTTTCAGATCACAGCGCTTACATCTGTACGGTGCTTCTTCCCCGTAGAGAGGTGTGGAACAGTAAGGCCCCGTGGAAATTAAACATTCAACATCTACATGATCCTGAATGCCGTCACCGGATCCTTGAGACATGGACGATGTGTGAGCGAAGGGTTGGAAGGTATGCGACGAAGCTTGATTGGTGGCTGACTTGTGCTAAACCGGCGCTTCGCCGTACGTTCATCTCATATAGCAGGGAGATGGCAGAATGGCGCCGCCGTACGACCGACTTTTATTTTGCAGCACTGCGCGACCTGGACGATGGTCCACCGGGACAGGACGTCTGGATCGAACGCAAAAGGATAAAAGCTAAACTAGTGGCTTTAGCTCGGAAACATCTTCAGGGAACCATGGTGCGCGCCAGATGTCACGATACGATAATGCACGAGATTCCTTCCATGCACCACGTCGTGAATGAACGAAAACACCGACGACGCGTTTTGGTACAGGAATTAATTACCCGCGAAGACCGACGAGTGACGCGTCAAGCGGACATTGTCTCTGCATTCGTCGATCATTACCAACACATCTATCGGGAAGAAGCAGCCCCTGTCGATGACCTCGAACGTATAGCCACGTACGTCTCCCGTACACTGACGGTGGAAGCCGCGGGAACCTTACTGGAAGCCATTAGCTGTGAGGAAGTACATGATGCGATCGCAAAGGGTGCGTTGAATCGGTCCCCAGGCATTGATGGACTTCCTGCTGAATTTTATCGAGAATTTCGCAACGAAATGGCACCGCGATGGACGGAAATGTACAGCGAGATGTTAAATTCCGATGCGCCTATTCCACCGGTTTTTATGGAAGGCCTCTTGGTGCCAGTACATAAACCGAAGCCAGGACTTACGGTCACACATTATCGCCCCATCACCCTGCTTAATGCCGACTATAAGATCTTTGCACGGTTGCTAGCGTCCCGATGTCGTATGTTAATTCGTAGCGTTCTCTCTCCAGAACAGACGACCCCGGGTGGATCGGTGAATGTGCAAACAGCTACTGCCGAATGCCGTGATGTGATAGCGCTAGCGGAGGAGTGCCGGCTTAAAGCGGCGATGGTGGCGGTTGATTTTGACAGTGCTTTTGATAAGGTGCGCCACAACTATCTGTACGCTGTACTGGAACAAATGGGATTTCCAGACCGTTTTACTGGTCTCATTAGAAGGATTTATGGGGGCGCACAATCCTTGGTACAGGTTAATGGGCGTATAGCAGGGCCCATTCAAATTCGACGATCCATTCGCCAGGGCTGCCCTCTTTCGATGCTGCTGTTCGCGATAGCGTTGGAACCATTAATTGGGAGGCTAACAAATTCTCTTTCTGGGATGGAACTGCGGGGCTACACCTTCAAATGTCGTGCCTATGCGGACGACCTCCTGCTGCTCGTTCGTTCTGAGGAAGAGGTGAAGACGGTCCTTGAACTGTTGTTGGACCACAGTGTGACGGCGGGTAGTGCAGTGAACATGAAAAAATCGGCAGCAATGCCGGTTGGAAGGGGCCTTTCGCCGGAAGAAATCAGTCCGTTTCCTTATGTGCAAAGATTCCGCTATCTCGGCATAGACTTTACCTCATCTGTAAAACATACTGCGGCAGTTAACTACCGACGTATTTTACAGACAACACGTACCATGGTCCGACAACATCTCCTACGGCGCCTTGATCCTTTGCAGCGAGTCGAATATCTGAACACTTATGTGGTTTCTCGAATGGTGCATATTTCGCAGATCCTGCCCCTACCACTCACGCTCGGACGTCGACTTCAATCAGCACTAGGCTATTTTGTGATGATTGGATCGCCCCTCAAGGTGCGATACGCAACGCTCACGCTCCCTACGGACAAGGGGGGACTCGGACTTACGAATGTTCACTGCCGAGCGACGGCGCTCCTTCTAGCCACGATGTACAAGCAATGGCGTAGCGGGCGTGATTCCCTTACATCCCGCCTACTGGATCTCCTGGTTCCAGCGTCCCTCGCACCTCCGGTGGCGGTGGGCAACATTACGTCACATTTTGCGCATGTATCAACATTTATCGTGGAACTTAGTTATATCAGAGACGAGCTTCCGCGCACGAGACCACCATGCGCGAAGGATTTTTATGTTTGGCTGCTACGACGGATAAGTCGTAATGTCATTGAACTCAAACACCCCAAGTTGCATTGGCCGAAGATTTGGAGACATGTGCACCAAAAATTCCTTCCTACCTTCGTTCGGGCACTGTGGTTCTCTGTCACCTGTGGCAAGTTCAACACCAACCAACGACTCCATGCAATTGGACTAGTGGACACTCCACTATGCCCGAAATGTCGCCAAGTGGATGACGACCATCACCGCTTAACTTGTATCGCTGTGGAGGAGGTATGGCTCCTAGGAAGACAGATGGTGGCTTGCTACCTCCGTGTGACCCCGCAACATATTACACCTGCTTCCTTCTTACATCCGGAGAGTGACTACTTTCCGGCGACTAAATCACACTCGATCATCTGGGTCAAAGGTTGGACGATCGCGTACCTCTATGGGGATGCTGCCAAGTCGCGACTCGACTTTTGGTATTTCTTGCAGCAAGCCCACAATGAGGTTCATAGATGGTCTCACTATCGGGCAACCTTTGCCAATTATCTTCAGGCAGTCTTCCTCGACCCCCCACGCAGTTGGGAGGTGCCGGGTGCAGTCGCTGTGCACATTTGACAGCTGATAATGAACCTCACGTTTCTCTCACCGCTCCATATATAATGCACAAACTATACCATGAAATGCTCTACATGTTCCTTTTAACAGAGTGATCTTTATGAAAAATAAATAAATAAATACATAAAAATAACATCCCTGTATTCCTGTTCCTTTACATTTGTGATTTGTTTTACAATGATTTTATATTTTTTTTGTTTTTTTGTTTTTGCAGAGGATGCATTTCATTTAGTGTTTGTAAAAAAAATTAATTTCTTATATATATATATATATATATATATATATATATAAAAAGGCTAAAAAAGGCTAAAAAAAAAAAAGGCTAAAAAAAAAAAGAGCGCTAACGCGCTGCTTCATGGACTGGGGTAAGCGCGCCGGCCAGGGATCGAATCCGCCCGGCGGATTAACGACGATGGCCGGTGTGCCAGCCAGCCTGGATGTGGTTTTTAGGCGGTTTTCCACATCCTACTAGGTGAATACCGGGCTGGTCCGCACGTCCCGCCTCAGTTCCACGACTCACAGACATTTGAAACACATTCACACTATTTCACGATTTACACTAGACACAGACAGCTGGGGTACACTAATTCCGTCCCGGGGGGTATGGGGTGGTGGCAGGAAGGGCATCCGGCCACCCCTTAAAATTAACCATGCCAAATCCGTACTTAACCCTGCCAAACCTGTGCACAATGCGGGATAAAGGCAGTAGCAAAAGAAAGAAAAGAACTCGCATTCGGGAGGACGACGGTTCAAACACGCATCGGGACATCCGGATTTAGGTTCTCCTTTGAAAGGGCGCGGGCGATTTCCTTCCCTATCCTTGACACAATCCGAACTTGTGTTCCGTCTATAATGACCACGATGTCGACGGGACGTTAAACCCAATATTTATATATATACTAAGATGGTATCTGTTCTTTCGGACATGTCCGAAAGAATAGATACCATCTTAGTATATACACTCCTGGAAATGGAAAAAAGAACACATTGACACCGGTGTGTCAGACCCACCATACTTGCTCCGGACACTGCGAGAGGGCTGTACAAGCAATGATCACACGCACGGCACAGCGGACACACCAGGAACCGCGGTGTTGGCCGTCGAATGGCGCTAGCTGCGCAGCATTTGTGCACCGCCGCCGTCAGTGTCAGCCAGTTTGCCGTGGCATACGGAGCTCCATCGCAGTCTTTAACACTGGTAGCATGCCGTATGTGCAGTTGACGGACTTTGAGCGAGGGCGTATAGTGGGCATGCGGGAGGCCGGGTGGACGTACCGCCGAATTGCTCACCACGTGGGGCGTGAGGTCTCCACAGTACATCGATGTTGTCGCCAGTGGTCGGCGGAAGGTGCACGTGCCCGTCGACCTGGGACCGGACCGCAGCGACGCACGGATGCACGCCAAGACCGTAGGATCCTACGCAGTGCCGTAGGGGACCGCCCCGCCACTTCCCAGCAATTTAGGGACACTGTTGCTCCTGGGGTATCGGCGAGGACCATTCGCAACCGTCTCCATGAAGCTGGGCTACGGTCCCGCACACCGTCAGGCCGTCTTCCGCCACGCCCCAACATCGTGCAGCCCGCCTCCAGTGGTGTCGCGACAGGAGTGAATGGAGGGACGAATGGAGACGTGTCGTCTTCAGCGATGAGAGTCGCTTCTGCCTTGGTGCCAATGATGGTCGTATGCGTGTTTGGCGCCGTGCAGGTGAGCGCCACAATTAGGACTGCATACGACCGAGGCACACAGGGCCAACACCCGGCATCATGGTGTGGGGAGCGATCTCCTACACTGGCCGTACACCACTGGTGATCGTCGAGGGGACACTGAATAGTGCACGGTACATCCAAACCGTCATCGAACCCATCGTTCTACCATTCCTAGACCGGCAAGGGAACTTGCTGTTCCAACAGGACAATGCACGTCCGCATGTATCCCGTGCCACCCAACGTGCTCTAGAAGGTGTAAGTCAACTACCCTGGCCAGCAAGATCTCCGGATCTGTCCCCCATTGAGCATGTTTGGGACTGGATGAAGCGTCGTCTCACGCGGTCTGCACGTCCAGCACGAACGCTGGTCCAACTGAGGCGCCAGGTGGAAATGGCATGGCAAGCCGTTCCACAGGACTACATCCAGCATCTCTACGATCGTCTCCATGGGAGAATAGCAGCCTGCATTGCTGCGAAAGGTGGATATACACTGTACTAGTGCCGACATTGTGCATGCTCTGTTGCCTGTGTCTATGTGCCTGTGGTTCTGTCAGTGTGATCATGTGATGTATCTGACCCCAGGAATGTGTCAATAAAGTTTCCCCTTCCTGGGACAATGAATTCACGGTGTTCTTATTTCAATTTCCAGGAGTGTATATAATTAAGGCTCACTGGGCACTTGACCATCTTCTTCTTCTGTGCGAATGCACGAACAGTGCCCGAACTCTTACGGGAATCGGCAACGCGCCGCGAGTAATGAGTATAATGGGCGGGACAATACGTTGAGAATGAAAGCAGGAGATCCCGAGTTCGAGTCCCGGTCGGGGCACACATTTTCATCTGTCCCCGTTGACGTATGTCAACGCCTGCAAGCAGCTAAGGGTGTTAATTTCATTGAAACCCAATATTTCTTTCTTCAGATTTAAGTCTCAGGTTGGAACGTCAATGCGGATTTTGCCATTGTTCCAGCACACATAACGTATTAAAATACGATAGCGTAACTACTGAACTGGAGACCACATGGCATTGTCAACGTCTTAAAATTTGAAAAGTTTTACGAGCAAGCAAAAAACCTTGAGACAAATAAAATCGTGTTATCACTGATCTCAGTGCCTTCATAAACTGAGACAATTCGACAATGTCAGAATTTTAGACCCGAAAAAATGTTCGTCTCCAACAAACACTATGATGGCCACACCGTATTAAAGTGACCAAATCAAACATAGCCAACGACGATATAGCTTTTTCCATGTGGCAAGTATGCAGTAACCACAGTTTCATCATGTCTTCTTGTACCATCTGTGACCGACCAACTCTGAACCACCTCCTTGGTAATTTTTGCAGTCCAATTAATATGTATCATTCGACACCAACAAAACAGTTCAGAGAAGACTAACAGCTTTCACGAGTAACCTGGCATTTCTACCAAAATCTGCTACGGTGAAAAACTAGCAGAAACCAACTTACCGCTAACTCCATGTACAATCGTATCTCTTCTTTGAAAGGCACTGAAGTAAAGTACGTTGAGTATGATCCTAAGAACTCGTGATTCGCAACATTCCTGTAAGAAACAATAGCCCTTAATTATCGCGCTGTGTAATGAAATTTGATTAATCGCTGCGCTTTGTACCCTCAGAAAGGTCACCTTTAGGAGGTACTGTCGTCGTGTCAGAAAATGCGTGAACTCGGCTCACGGCAGCTCCCTTGATTCTATTACACGTGCGAAGCTTCTGACAGTCTGGGAGACGTTACCTTGCAGATGAGACGAAAACTAATTAGCTTACAGTGGTACCCACCACGTACAAGGCTCTACAGCTCCGAGCTCCAACGAGAGCTTGCAGGGCGCTCAGTACGTTCTTAAGTTTTGAGAGTAAATTAATTCTCCCGAAACTGTGGGTTAGAGTCCTGTTCTAGAATGGTTTCTTTCTGTTCAAACCGAGGTAATGCTCACATGATAAGAGGACCAATAAGTACAGGATGCAAACAAAGCCAGAGGCAGAACAGTAACAGCGAGAAGACAGATTACGCAGAAAGTAATCAAAAATTTGGAAATGGCTTACAGTAAGAAGCAAGCTGTTGACAACTTTTACAAACAAGCAGTAAGCACGAAACTAAAATGAGATGACGCAGGATCCATTTCGAACCAGGTGGAATCGTTGCAATGCGAGGACTGAAGGAAATTGTATTCACATGTGTCAGACTCACAACCTAATAGTTTCCTAGAAATGTAATGATTAACAATTTCTATCCGTTGCATATAAACTTAAGGAACGCTAGTGGCTACCTGAGGAAGTGGCCAAGTCATATAATGTGTTTATGTCACAGCCAACTTCAGTGTGGCTGGGTTAAAATTGCTTTTTTGCAGTGTTTATTATTCTTTCAGAAGAGAGCGAAAGCTATCTTGAAATTCACAGTATACTTATATTTTAAATGAATTAAAAATTATGGTGAACAGAGAAAATTATGATCGGCGTACGTACCCACGTACTCTGACATGTATTTAATAGCCACTGCGAGCAATGATTTTCCTGTTTTTTTTTTTCATAAAAGGTATATTATCTTCTTTTTATGTTGTGACTCGTTTCTTAGTTGCCTCTATGTTATCATTATTATCCTTTTAATTATCAAGTGCTCTGTAATACAAGTTTGTTTACGGGTATAGTACTACATTACAGTTTTTAGTTATTCTTTTAATTTTAGCTGAGAAACATCTTGGAGTGCACTTTAATATCTAAAAATGAGAACAGAAATTTTAACATAAATGCATTTTTTAAACACTATACAGCGTGTAAATTTTAAGTTGACAAACCAGAATAAATTGAAAAATAAGCTTCACACGAAAAAATGTGTAGAATCCAAAGGATTGTTTTCGAGGGGGACATCTGCTGGTGCTAAAATTAGCCCGCCATCCCAGCCCCTTGGGGGTGGGGCGGGAAGCAACTTTAAAATTTCAAATGGGAACCCCCATTTTTATTGCAGAATCAGATTCTACATAAAAACGATGTACATTTTGTCTTAAACATTTATTTTGATTCTTGGTAGTTGACGCTGTAATTCAAGAAAATCCATGTATTCATTTTTGCTTGGAAAATGGTTACGGATAGATAAAAAATATTTAATTACTTCGTAAATTTTGATTCGCTAAAACTACAACTCTCCCTCTCTCCCCATAGGGTGGGGTTTGAGGGAGAGGAATTTGAGTTTTACAAATGTTGACCCAAATAATGAAGTGGCCAAATGCCAAATATGTTAATTAGTTATTGCTGGAATATTTCTCTCTCTCTCTCTCTCTCTCTCTCTCTCTCTCTCCCTCTCTCTCTCTCTCTCTCTCTCTCTCTCTCTCTCTCTCTCTCTCTCAGGCACGTTTTCGTAACGAACGACGAGGTCTTGCCTGTAAACTGCTAAGCGCCCATTCGATTTTCTCGGGAGTTCGGTCGGTTTTCCGAGGACCGGTTGACTTTCGATTCAATGCACTGGCAATTGGACGGAAGTTTCTTACCAAATTCAATATTGCTCCACAAGCAGGAACAGGATATCGCGGCGGAATCTTAAGAAAAGGCACGTTGTAAGCGCAAGATAGATTCGCCGTAACGAAAAACACACTCCAACGCGAACGTACAACATGATTACTGACCCGTATATGGAATGAAATTTAACACTCCGCACTGCTAATAGACAGCGCCACAGTCGCTGTATGTTGTTCTTAGCGCGTTATTCAAATAGGAAATCGTGAAAAACATTCTGAAACACCCTTGCGTCGATGGTATTCATTATAGAAGCAGTGAATAAAAGCCATTTTCCTGCACGCACATATTGCAAGCTGGAAAGCAAACTTGGTTTACTTGTATCAAGACACTCTTGGCGATTAATTTCGATGTTTTTTGTAAGAATGATAACTTCGCGTGACAACTGATTATGTATAGGGAATTGAATTTTTATGTAGAAGATGTTACATATAGTTCAATTCGAAACGACGTAGGCAGAAGCTGAGAGTGATTTGATCGAAGTTGTTAATTTACTTGTCCACTCCCGTAGCTTTCGCTAACTTTCTCACTCATTGTATCTGCAACAGACCTAAAAACCAACTACTCTTTCGATTTCCCGTAAACTGAGACCACCAATTATCATGTAAATTGAAGAGGGAGGGAAGAGAAAGGAAAGGAAAGGAAAGGAAAGGAAAGGAAAGGAAAGGAGTCGTCAAATATATCAGTTGCATCGGGACTTTTTGCGGAATCAGCGGCGATGAGTGAAAATGTGCGCCAGATAGGGAATCGAACCGAAGATCTCCTGTTTACTAGGCAGTTGGGTTAATCAATGCGCTACCCGGTTACAGTGTTTACCGTAAATGCGCGGATTTACTCGGCACGCTCTTCGGTCGACTCACATCCCCATTAGCGCCACCTATCCGCAGTCCAGTCCGCATTCATGATTGATTGATTGATTGATTTGCGGGAGGGGACCAAACAGTGAGGTCATCGGTCCCGTCGGATTAGGGAAGGATGGGGAAGGATGGGGAAGGAAGTCGGCCATGCCCTTTCAAAGGAAGTCGGCCATGCCCTTTCAAAGAAACCAGCGCAGCATTTGCCTGACTCGGTTTAGGGAAATCACGGAAAACATATATCACGATGGCCGGACGCGGATTTGAACCGTCGTCCTCCCGAATGCAAGTCCAGTGTGTTAACCACTGCGCCACCACGCCATTCGGTCCCCATTCAGATCCTCCATCTTCACTAACTTTAGATTTCCGCTGGAGGTCTAACGTAAATGTGCATCCGCACGCTTGAGGTTGTGTAAAAAGGGGTGCTACTGGACAGTAGATGAATGGAAACGTATCTTTTGGAGTGACGAGCATGCCATACTGGTGGCAATCCGATGGAAGCGTTTGGGTTTAACGAACACCTGGAGAACGTTTCTTGTCATCGTGTGTAGCGTCAACAGTGAAGTAGAGAGGTGGTGGTGGTGTTACCATATGGAAGTGTTTTTCATGGTTAGGCTGTGGTCTCCGTATTGCGCTTAAGAAAACGCTAAGGAAGGATATGAACATTTTTACGTTATTATGTTCAAATGTGTGTGAAATCTTATGGGACTTAACTGCTAAGGTCATCAGTCCCTAAGCTTACACACTACTTAACTTAAATTATCCTAAGGGCAAACACACATACCCATGCCCGATGGAGGACTCGAACCTCCGCCGCGATCAGCCGCACAGTCCATGACTGCAGCGCCTCAGACCGCTCGGCTAATCCCGCGCGGCGTCATTATGTACTGCATACAGTAGAGGAGGACTTGGGAGCCGATGACTGTTTCCTCCGCCGGAGGTTCTAGTCCTCCGTCGGGCATTGGTGTGTGTGCTGTTCTTATCATAAGTTAGTTCAAGTTAGTTTAACTAGTGCGTAAGTCTAGGGACCGATGACCTCAGCAGTTTGGTCACTTAGGATTTCACACACATTTGAACATTTGATGACTATTTGCATCAGAATGACAGTGCATCCTGTCATAAAGCAGCATCTGTGAGGCAATAGCTTGTGAACAATAACATTCCTGAAATGAACTTATCTGCCCCGTCTTCCAGCCTGAATCAAATGCCACATTTTCAGGTGAGTTAGAACAACCCCAGGGTCCAACAATACTGTATTCTCTGGTTTCGGCTTTCGAGGAAGAATGAACTGCCCTTTTTTCACCAACATTCATATACGTCATTGAAAGTATTCTCAGCAGAGTTCAGGCCATCATGAACGCGAACGGTGGGCACCCCCAATGTTAATTTCCACTAATGGATGTCCGTATACTTTTGATCAAATAGTGTATGTTTTCTGATCGATTTTCACTGTTGTCGTGCTATTTTCAAAGAAACATAGATAACTGGAGTGACAAACTGAATAAATTGTAATTACTTTATTATTCTGCTAGGAGCGACTGGAGACTATGGGCCTCTTATACCAATATACTCAGAAAATATCCCGGAATAATCTTCTGAAGTTGATCGATGAAATTCGTGTTCACACTGTATAGGATGTTTCCGTGGTGTGTGGCGTACTTTCAGGGATTCTAGACAACATAAAAGTAATAAAATAAGATCAGGAATCTCAGCAAAAGAAAATAAAAAAAATGGAAACGCTACTGTAGTGTCTCGGAAACCTGCATACTCGGGTCGCTAGACAAACAATCAAACCGGTCGTATTAATGCGTTTTATTACAAAAAGAAAATTACAAAACTTAACTTTGGCAATTACATACATGTGTCACAAGCAAAGGGCGACATACAAAATAATCAATCTTCTTCAGTATAAACAATCCCAAGTCTGTGCTACATTGAGATTACATGCGAGTGACTAGCGTTGACGGTGCTCTCCAATTCCTTATTCTGGAAGCTGCTATTGAACTGAGCCGTCACCAGTCGGGTCGTGGCTTTGATGTCTTCTTCACATACGGCCGCTGGTGTCGCGTTGTCGTCCTGGAGAGGGGTCGGTCAGCGTGCGATTGGCTGACGTCTCACAGCCATCTCTCCTCTATCGTTCTCGACTGGCATACCGGCCCTTGACTTAGGCCGGTATTACACTATCAAATTTCTTTGTCAAAGATTTGATCAAAGATGTGATCGAATATTCCGTCAAATATATTTGACAAAGATCTTTGACGGAGCGCTAGAAGGGGTATTACACTGTCATCAAATTTTTCGTCAAAGTTCAAGATGGCTGACAACAACTTGTTATTAACCGCAGCAGATGCACGTACCACAATTGCATTGTGTGCACATGCGGAAAAGAAGTGGGGAAAAAAGGGAACCATACATACGAGGTTGACAGTCTTAAATTCCTGGGATTACAACTTCATTATAAATTCAGTTGGGGGGAGCACACCACAGAACTGCAGAAACGCCTTAACAAATCTGTATTTGCAATTCGAGTGTTAGCAGACATAGGCAACATAAAAATGAAAAATCTTGCATACTTTGCCTGCTTTCATTCCATAATGTCATATGGTATATTATTTTGGGGTAACTCTTCAAGTCAAACAAAAGTTTTCAGAGTCCAAAAGCGTGTAATACGTATTATTTGTGGATAAATTCAAGGACGTCCTGCAGAAACCTCTTCAAAGAACTGGGTATACTAACTACTGCCTCTCAGTATATTTATACTCCTTAATGAAATTTGTCCTAAATAATACATTTCTTTTTCCAACAAACAACTCAGTTCATACATACAATACCAGGAACAAAAATGATCTGCACAAGGACTTAAAAGCACTTACTTTAGTTCAAAAAAGGGTCCACTACTCAGGAACACTCATCTTGAATAACTTGCCAGCAAACATAAAAAATTTAGTTACAAGTAAAGATCAGTTTAAAAGGAGCCTGAAAGACTTACTAGTGGCCAACTCCTTCTACTCCATTGATGAAATTTTTAGTAGAAACAAATGAGGTATTGTATTTATTCATACTATTAGTATTGTTATTTCAGCTTTAAAAAAATTGACATGTTCCACATCCACGAGGATCTCCTCAGCGCGGATCTATGGAACGAAAAACTAATCTAATCTGGGTGAAGCCGTGGGTTTTACGACGACACGATAAAAGCATTCAACAAAACTTGTTACGTGAGCTGACAGTGGAAGACGTCAAGCCGTAAAACAATTACTTAAGAATGGATGAGCATACATTTCTGTATGTGCTCAGTGAAGTGTATCCTCATATCACAAAGCA
The DNA here is from genome assembly GCF_023864345.2 of Schistocerca serialis cubense. Lineage (NCBI taxonomy): Eukaryota > Metazoa > Arthropoda > Insecta > Orthoptera > Acrididae > Schistocerca > Schistocerca serialis. The sequence continues at coordinate 345,974,177 of NC_064640.1, read as the reverse complement.
CAATATTCACTTAAGAACTGCTACATCTTCAGAAGACAGGCTCACTGTAACACTCCGATTCCTTGCTACATGAGAGGGTTATGTTAGGTTAGGTTAGATCAGGTCAGGTCAGGTCTCCAATCTTCTTAATCTATTTTTGTATTCAGGGTGCCTCACATTGTAAAGCGCCTCATCATCTATTAATTTTGCACTTGTCGGCACACACCAATTGTATTTACCGGCAATGTTTATAAAAACACTACAGACGACAGAACACTTCAGCGATGCTAGCGCTCCATGTGGTAACATGTCACATTGCAGTAAACAGAAGACAAGCGATTTCTTTGATCAAATCTACAGTGAGGCCCTAGATTTGATCAAATATTGGACGACATTTGACAAAGTTCCTATTACACCATCAAATATCTTTGACAAAGATTTTTGACAAAGATATTTGACAAAGAAATTTGATAGTGTAATACCGGCCTTAATGCCGTTTAACAGTTATAAGCCAAAGTGTGAAAGTGAGCCAACTAAATGGAGAAAAGTGTGTGGACACTTGAGGAATTACTGCGAGGTAATGTATATATAGGAACAGATATAAGCTTTTTCACATGAATGGATAATAGTGCTTTCTGCTGTAGTTAGTGCACATTCTCATGTGCTTGACAGGGTGGAGTTGTAGTAAATAGTAAAGACTTCAATTTTTTTTCTCAGAACAGTGCAGTTGACATTTGACAAACTGCTTCTGTTACTCTTAATCTTCTCCATTTTCTAAAAGAGAAGAAAGACAGAGCTAATCATAAGTACCTGCAGTGTTTCAGAAGACAATGGTGTCAAAAGACAGACAGAAAAAATGACACATATTAGAGGACAGAGCTTCTCTCCAAGTTTTGATTACGTGCTGTGGCGTGATTGCAGAGCTTATTTCTACGGTGCAGGTGTGTCAGAGGATCTACACTAAGTAATAGGAAAGCGATATGCATATCTACAGATGGCGGTAGTATCGCATACACAAGGTATAAAAGAGCAGGGCATTCACGGAGCTGTCATTTGTACTCAGGTGATTCATGTGGAAAGGTTTCCGATATGATTAAGGCCGTACAGTAGGAATTAACATACTTCGAACGCGGAATGGTAGTTGGAGCTAGACGCATAGGACAGTCCATTTCGCAAATCGTTAGGGAATTCAATCTTCCGAGATCCACAGTGTCGAGAGCGTGCTGAGAATACTACACCACTGGCCATTAAAATTGCTACACCAAGAAGAAATGCAGATAATAAACGGGTATTCATTGGACAAATATATTATACTAGAACTGACATGTGATTACATTTTCACGCAATTCGGGTGCATAGATCCTGAGAAATCAGTACCGAGAACAACCACCTCTGGCCGTAATAACGGCCTTGATACGCCTGGGCATTGAGTCAAACAGAGCTTGGATGGCGTGTACAGGTACAGCTGTCCATGCAGCTTCAACACGATACCACAGTTCATCAAGAGTAGTGACTAGCGTATTGTGACGAGCCAGTTGCTCGGCCACCGTTGACCAGACGTTTTCAATTCGTGACAGATGTGGAGAATGTGCTGGCCAGGGCAGCAGTCGTACATTTTCTGTATCCAGAAAGGCCCGTACCAGGACCTGCAACATGTGGTCGTACATTATCCTGCTGAAATGTAGGGTTTCGCAGGGATCGAATGAAGGGTAGAACCACAGGTCGTAACACATCTGAAGTGTAACGTCCACTGTTCAAAGTGCCGTCAATGTGAACAAGAGGTGACCGACACGTGTAACCAATGACACCCCATGCCATCAAGCTGGGTGATACGCCAGTATGGAGATGACGAATACACGCTTCCAATGTGCGTTCCTCGCGATGTCGCCAAACAGGGATGCGACCATCATGATGCTGTGAACAGAACCTGGATTCATCCGCAAAAATGACGTTTTGCCATTCGTGCACCCAGGTTCGTCGTTGAGTACACCATAGCAGGCGCTCCTGTCTGTAATGCAGCGTCAGAGGTAACCGCAGCCATGGTCTACGAGCTGATAGTCCATGCTGCTGCAAACGTCGTCGAACTGTTCGTGCAGATGGTTGTTGTCTTGCAAACGTCCCAACTGTTGACTCGGGGATCGAGACGTGGCTGCACGATCCGTTACAGCCATGCGGATAAGATGCCTGTCATCTGGACTGCTAGTGATACGAGGCCGTTGGGATCCAGCACGGCGTTCCGTATTACCCTCCGGAACCCACCGATTCCATATTCTGCTAACAGTCATTGGATCTCGACCAACGCGAGCAGCTATGTCGCGATACGATAAACCGCAATCGTGATAGGCTACAATCCGACCATTATCAAAGTCGGAAACGTGATGGTTCGCATTTCTCCTCCTTACACGAGGCATCACAACAACGTTTCACCAGGCAACGCCGGTCAACTGCTGTTTGTGTATGAGAAATCGGTTGGAAACTTTCCTCATGTCAGCACGGTGTAGGTGTCGCCACCGGCGCCAACCTTGTGTGAATGCTCTGAAAAGCTAATCACTTTCATATCACAGCATCTTCTTCCTGTCGGTTAAATTTCGAGTGTGTAGCACGTCATCTTCGTGGTGTAGCAATTTTAATGGCCAGTAGTGTAAATTTTAGGCCTTACCTCACACCACGGACAACGCAGTGGCCAACTGCCTTCAGTTAACGACCGAGAGCAGCGACGTTAGCGTAGAGTTGTCAGTGCTAACAGACAAGCATCACTGCGTGAAATAACCGCAGAAATCAACGTGTGACGTACGACAAACGTATCCGTTAGGACCGTGCGGCGAATTTGGCGTTAATGGGCTGTGGCAGCAGACGAGCGGCGCGAGTGCCTTTTCTAACAACACGTTGTCGCCTGCAGCACCCTTTCCTGGGCTCCTAGACGACTGTCAAACCGTGGCCTGGTCAGATGAATGTAAAACCGTGGACTGGTCACATGAATCCCTATTTCAGTTGATAAAAGCTGATGTAGTGTGGTGCAGATCCCACGAAGCCATAGAGCCAATTTTTCAACAAGGCACTGTGCGAGCTGGTGGTGGATCCATAACGGTGTGGACTGTGTTTACATGGAATGGTCTGGGTCCTCTGGCCCAACTGAACCGACCATTGACTGGAAATGGTTGTGTTCGGCTACTTGGAGACCATTTGCGGCCATTCATGGACTTCATGTTCCCAAGAACCGAAGGAATTTTTATGGATGAAAATGCGCCGTATCACTGAGCCACAATTGTTCGCAAGTAGTTTGAACATCATTCTGGACAATTCGAGCGAATTATTTGGTCACCCGGATCGCCAGATATGAATCGCATCCAACATTTGTCGGACATAATCGAAAGGTTAGTTCGTGCACAAAATGTTGCATCGGCAAATTTTCGCAATATGGATGTCTACAAAGGCGTCGTGGCTCAGTATTTCTGCAGGGCACTTCCAACGACTCGTTGAGTCCTTGCAACGTCGAGCTGCTGCACTATGCAGGACAAAATGAGATCCGACACGAATCAGAAGGCATCCCATGGCTTTTGTCACATCAGTGTGATGCCGTGTTGAATTAGTTCACGCCTGCAGATAGTCAACCTAACGATAAATTTCGAAAGCGGGTTGCTGTCGTTGCACCTTCCCAGGCATCATCAGTGACTTAAATGAATTGCACGCACGTACTGACATTTACCACGTCACATAAAACGCCGATATTGAGCACCTGTGACGTCAGTTAGAAACTTGCAGAGTGCTCTATCCACTGACATGGGTCTTTTTTCTGTATGACTTGTAGTTTTCGCACATTCGTCTTCTACAGCCGCGGTATTGCTTACGAATAACCCTGTAGTATAGCTGCGGAAGCGTTATTTTTTAAAGATGTGCTTTTGTTATGTCACTACATGGTATAGGAAGTAGGCCTATAATTTGCCAAGAGAGACTATTTGTCTTTTATACGAATACAAAAATACTGAGAGAATATCCCCGAACAACCACAGAAATTTTGTCTGAGCTTGGGCTGAGCCTCTATTGTAACCAACGAGTTTAAATGTCATCGAGTGGCTATACGTCCGCCATGTTTGAAGCAAACTGAATTCCCGTCCGGTATTTTTTCTGTAGTGAAAGGCGTCGTCTACTTTGCCACGCCCTCTTGAAATTACATTTAGGTAACCTCAAATAGCCCATGCTGGCTTTATTTTTTTCTCGAAAAACAATGAACATCGGTGATTTCCGTGTACACTGGCAGCAACAAGCGAAGTTTTAACCGAAATATAGATAAAATTATTGATGCCGATAAAACTGCAAGACGATTCAAAACATGCTCATGTACTCACAATAGCTTGTGGTTCCTCGCAAACTAAACGTAAATCAATGCAATTTGCACAGGTACCAACTGAATATTATGTAGTTAGCTTGAAAACACGTTACGGTTAGGTAATGGAAATGGTGACTGGTGCCGAAATTCTGTATTTTTATTGGTATTTTAAGCATATAGTTACAGCCTCAAAAACCAGTCCACTATGGACGAGAATATTTTCAAAAATTGTCCGTTGCAAGTAATTAACACAAGCAGTCCAGTAATAATAACGATGCCCTAAAAGACAGTAAAAAATGTATTGCCATTTCGTTTTTACGATGGTTTTACTGACATTTCATTTCTACAATATTTTCATTGGCATTTCATTTTTACAGTGTTTTCATTGACATTTAAATAAAATGAATTTGGTATATAGTTGTGTTGCAACGTTACCTTCCAAGGACCTGGGCAATCGCTGAGGAAATTGGCGTCAGTAATGAGTATCAGTGAGCGAACAATGCATCGGATGCCAGAGGAGGACCGCGTAAGAGCCGTTTAGTCCTAAATTGGCTCTCGAATAACGTTGACACGTTCTGATAAAAGGAGTTCTGCCCCCCGAATAGCCCGGATTTGAACCCCCTCGACTACTATGTTGGAGCGTAGTCGAAAGTGTTGTCAGTAAGACGAAGCACCCTAATGCCGCATCTCTTCGTACCGCTATCCAAGCTGCTTTCGCGAATATGGACAGCATTGTTTTAAAGAGTGCGTGCAGTCGTTTCAGGATAAGATTGGAGGCGGTCATTACGGCTGAAAGGGCTTACATCGAGTAATGTTACTCATGAAATAAACCCCTGCTTATACGTAAAAGGATTTATATTTACATTTGCATTTTGTTTTAATAAATTCGCTTTTAAGAAAAAGTTTCATTTGTCCGGATTTAAGCGCCGCACCACGTATAACAGAATAAAAATGTAGGTTCAGAGCCAATTTCATTATTTGCTCAGAATAGTGTGATACTTCACCACTACCATGAAGCTCCAAAACCTCCTTCAACAGATCCGTTATGTTGTCACTATTTAACGTATCAGAAAATGAATTACACAGTCCTTTTTTTTTTTTTTTTTTTCAAACCAGCAACTCAACTTTGTAACCGCGTTATTGTTTTCTTGTGTCGAGAATTTAAGTTGCTTTACCTGCTACTTCAGTAGCACATTCTCTGCTTGTACTCTGTCATATTGTGCTTTCGATTCTTTTGGACTTGGAAGACTGCAACCGTGATCATTATAAACAGGCACACTAGGCACCAACAACTGAAATCTCATCATAATATAATAATAATAATAATTTTACTGCATAAAAAATGGAAATTACCAGGATCCATCGTGTCTCCATACTTAATTGAAACCGAGAATTGACGAGCTCGATTTTAACTCGTGGGATTCCTTTCAATGTCCTGACCACCGTGGAAATGGCGGCCGAGGTAATGTTAGTTGCCGCAATGAGCGCTGTAACTCGTGTGTTATCCACTCTATGAAATTTTATGTCGTTGCCTGTAACCTTTTTTCAGAGAAGAAGCAACTATCGAAAACATCTGCGGTTCTCTTATGTAAGCCAGAACAAGATCACACACGGCCTACGCGTCTGTAACAATATTACGAAGTGTTTTTGAATGGTAGGGTCCGTGATTATCAACAAATTATTTCTTCATTGTCTTCGGCAAATTGAGCGTATGGGTGGATTGTAGGGAAAGCCCGAAGGCAAAGCGCATAGTGCAGTTTCGCAAACCGCGAGACGTGGCGCGGGATCGCGGATACGCACTCTAGCAGCAGAGCAGCGCGATGAGGCGGCCGGCGCATACAAGGCGGGTACATGCGCGCCGGCGTGACAGCCGCTCCCCATCAATCGTGGTCGCCAGTCTGAATGACAATCGGCGTCGCCACGGGCAGCGGAATTGATGGGCGGCGCTGACAAGCGACGAGCCCCCTTCTAAATATGTCGCTATTTTTACTTCCCGGCCGTGCCGCGCTGCGCGGCACCGCGACGCACCCGTACACATACCATTCTTCAGCGCTGGCGTCAGGGCCGACGGAACTGAAGAGCTGAAAGTGTGAAATGATACGCGGTTCTCTTGAACGTCTGATATGGGAGTACGAGGGTGGTTTTGCAAGCCTAGCAAATTTCTACAAAATGGTACAGAATTTTGTTGGCAGCATATCTCTGTTGGTAAATGTGGCTGTCGTATTTGTTTTGTCCAAACTTTCCAACAGGTGCAACGCATAGTTCTTTGTTGGCAGCTATATGTAGTCACTCGTCAAACGTTTCCTACAGACGAATGAAGTGGTATCTTCTTCTTCTTCTGTAGTGGTCAATCCAACAATTGGTTTGCAACAGCTACAATGGCAGCTTGTCTCCATTCTGTGCGTCTTTCAGCTTTTCTCTTCATTTCTTTATAGATGTTACATCCCACATCTTTCACGATTTGATCCATGCACCTCAGCCGTGGTCTTCCTCTTGGTCTTTTTCCGTTGACATATCCCTCTATGATTGAGTTCAGGAGTCCTTTATGTCTTAATAGATGGCCTGTAAATTGCACTCTTCTTTTAACAATGAAATTCCAGAAGCTTCTCTTCTCACCTGCTCTTTCCAGAACCACTTCGTTTGTGACCTTGTCGATGAAACTCCAGAAGCTTCCCTTCTCACCTGCTCTTTCCATAACCACTTCGTTTGTGACCTTGTCGATACATTTTATTTTGAGCATGCGTCTATAACACCACATTTCAAAAGACTTTAGCTTCTGGTCTTCCTCTGTCCCGAGAGTCCATGTTTCACACCCATAGCAGGCCACAGTCCACACATATGATTTCAAAAATCTTTTCCTGGTTTCAAGGCCGATGTTCTTAGATGTTAAGGTGTTTTTCTTCTTGTTAAAAGCAGCCTTTGCTTGAGCAATTCTACTTCTCACTTCTGCCTTTCTCCTTGCATCCCTGGTAATATTACTGCCCAGATAAGTAAATTTATCAACTTGTTCAAGCAGTTCATTGCCTACATGAACTTGGACTTTCACTTGATCTTTACTTTTGTTTTTGCTTTATTAATTCTCATATTATATTCTTCCCCCATAACTTTATCCATTCTCTTCAGTATGACTACAAGGTCTTCTTCACTTTCAGCTAGGACAGCTATATCATCGGCATATCTTATGATATCTATTCGTTGGCCATGAATTACACCTGTCTGTGAATATTCCCTTACTTTTTTCAGCGCCTCTTCAATGTATAGGTTAAAGATAACAGGGGATAGTGCGCAACCTTGTCGGACACCTTTCCGAATCTGCACCTCTTCTTGTTTTGTCCGTCCATGGATAACTGCTGTTTCGTTTTTGTACAGGTTCCATGTCATTTTTCTATCTTTATAGTCTATTCCTTCTTTTTTGAGTACCTCAAACATCTTATCCCATTTAACATTATCAAAGGCTTTCTCTACAACTACGAAGTGGTATAGTCCATAAATAATACACAGTACTTTTACGAGGGAGTGCTGAAAAGTAATGCCTCAGAACTTTTTATCGTCTTCTCAATGTCGGTTGAGGTATTACATGTAATGCATTTTACTGGGCCGACTTTTCCGCTTCGCTGATGCAAGCTGCAGTCCTCTGCCGATAGAGGGCTCCGAATTGTAGCGTGTAAGATGACGGCGTGTCTAATCGAAGAGTTCGTCCACACATGGAACCCCGTATCCTTCAGCATGACAATGCCAGACCACACAAGCGCAACAACCCGACGCCTTGTATTCACTGTCATCGATCATCCTCCTTACAGTCCCGACTTGGCCCCATCCGATTTTCCTCTGTTTCCAAAACTTAAAGAACACCTTCGATCAGTGCACGTTGATAGTAATGAAACGGTGCAAGCAAAGGTGAGATTGTGGCTCTGTCAACAAATTCTGCACTGACGGTATTCTCTCTGGGAGAAATGTATTCGTCCCCAGGGTGACTATATTGAGAAACAAATATGTAGACACGAAGAATGAAGTAGAATGTTAATAAAGTTTATTTTATTTAAAAACCCTGAAGAGTTTTCACATGAAACATTCGGAGGCATTACTTTTCAGCACGGGCTTGTATTAAAAAAGGAAAAAAAAAAGCTGATTGCGTCCTGGTCACACTTTGAAGCCTACTCCCGCTGTACATAATTTATTACTGGTCTAGTTGATAATAACCCGTTTTGCTGGGGTTTTAGTTTTCTATCAGCAGTTTTATAAATGTAATAATTGACAAAAAATGCAATGAAACACTTTTTTGTTTCTTTTTTTTTTTGTTATTCGGACAGACATCTTACACATGAAGTCTTTTCATTAAATTACAGGGACCGATGACCTGAGCAGTTTGGTCCCATAAGCCCTTACCACAAATTTCCAATTTTTCCATTAAATTACATTCTTATATAATATATTTGACGTTTTGTTGTGTGGCGAATACATACATATATTTTCTGCTTGACAGACACATGAAAACGCAACGCAGAGCTAACAGTGTGAGAAACGGGGGTCCTTCAAATTAACTCCCCAGCAGTGAAATGTTTGCCACAAGTCTCCTGACAAAAAAAAAAAAAAATACTCCCATTAATCTGTTGTTTTTCCGAAGATCTTGTAATGTTGTGGGAACGTTAACTGAAGTTCTTATTATTACGCACAGATATTAATTACTCCTCCTTTAAATGTTAAGTTGGGACTGAATCATTTTTCGCGATGAATTTTTCCTTTGTTATTCTTCTCCCGTGATTTTAATAATAGTACTGAGACGCGCTAGGCAGAGTTTACACCACGCAATTTGTGTTTGCAACACTGATTATTAATTACTTTACCATTGCAATTTTTGGCACCCACAATCACCCACCACTACCCACCGCGACCAAAACACCACAGTGCACAGTGCGAGAATTAAGGCTACTCCCATGAATAAACGTTATTGTTCAGCTGTGAATAGTTTTGGCTACAAAGTGAAATATACGGACACACGTCATCAGATTCGTAAGCTTAGCTAAAAGTAACCTGTAAGAGTTCGACCAGAGACAAAGGACGAAAAAGAATGCCAAGCGGATCCGTTGAAGCTTTTCTAAAATAGAGTAGTCAGGCAGTAGGATATTTGCGATTGAAAACGGAAATTGCGTCCCTACATACAAAGTTTCATTCTCCGAAAACTGCTGGGAAACTTGAAAACTCAGCTTCACGTGTTCGATAAACGAATCGAACGTAGAGATTACTTGGTTGATGAGGTCATCGTCAGGTCGCAGGTCCAGTTTCCCGGCCACTGGTGACGAGACTCTTCCAAATTTTTCTATTCTTGAACAGATCTCCCGCATCGATCCTATCCCAGACCACGTTCGGCAACGTCCCTCTTAACCATATCGATCTGTCTTCTTCGTCGTCCAGCATGTCTTTTCCCATTTATAGTCATTTAAAGGGATTTTTTTCTCTGTCCTGGTTTCTTCCATCCGTTTCGCATGACCATACCATCTTAATCGAGATTGGCACAGTTTTTCCAATACATTAAGTTTCACACCCGTGTAAAAATTATAACAGAAAAAAATTTGGAAATTTGTGGTAAGTTCTGAGAAACCAAACTGCTGAGGTCATCGGTCCCTAGGCTCACACACTATTTTATCTAACTTAAACTACCTTACGCTAAGGACAACACACACACACCCATGCCCAAGGCAAGGCCATTAGACCGCACGGGTACCCTGCGCGGCTATAACAGAAAAAAGTAAAGAAATACAAAAGGAATTTGTTGACAGGATAGGTGCACTGGTTGAACTGTGTTACGGTATGGGAGAACCAGCGGAAAAATGCTCGTATCGCAGTGCAAAAAAGGCGAATATACTCCTGTTTATTAATAGACTCTGAAAAATGGGGCACCAGCTGCCTCATTCTACACTCCTCAGCACCTCCAAAAATTTTTTCCAAAACTTTTGGCATGCGAACACATTCGCCCTTTTTTTAAGATGCAGCCCACCTCTCACTCCCGCAAGCTCCCCCGACTGTAATTCGCTCACACCCTACTAGTTTATCGCTGCAAGTCGTTCATACCCATCCACTCCCACTTGCACATTCTCACTCACTTATTGAGCCCAACCCATTGCTATTTTTTTTTTTTTTTGTGTCTGTATAACTGTCACTTTCTCCTGTCTCACAGCCACATTATCCTTCGCTCTGCCCTACTATCACTGTCTACTCTCAATGTCACTGTCTTCCTTTTGCTCTCTCTCACTGCTGCTGTCTCAATCATTTATTCCCATTACTGCTGTCTCTTCTCACTCTCCCGCTCTTCCTCTCTGTCATTGTCATAGACTCTGTCTCTCATTATCATTGGCTCTCACTCACTTCCACCTTCTCTTTTTTATTCCTCTCCCACTGGCACTGTCTCCTTCACTCTTTTCCTAGCACTTGTCTGTCACTGTCAATTTCACTTCCACTGTGTCCCTCTCTTTCTCTTACACTGGCATGATCTCCTTCGCTCTTTCTATACCACGACCACTGTCTATTATCTTCCAGGATTTATTACTTCTCCGTCTCTTTCCTGCTGTCACTGTCTCCTTCTCACTCTCCGCATAAAAAAGCGCGAATAAGTTCACAAGCCAAATTGTTTGGGAAAATTTTTGTAGGTGGTGATGGAGGTCAAATCAGGCAGCTTGGTACCCCACTTTTCAATAAGAGTCTTCAAAAACAGGAGCCTTTTTTTCCGTCCGATAGGGGCATTATTCCGCTGGTCCCCTTCTCTTCTCTGCTACAGAAGGACATGTCACTAATATGAAGAGAACTTTATGGATTAGCAAAATATTGATCGTTTATTTATGTAAAATTGAAATATCACAAAGCTATATAATTTTACACCTTAGACCGCACAAAAATTTTGCATGTGCTTCAATGTTACAACGACATGGGGTTCCCAATGATAACAGACACTTTACAGCATATTTCCCCGTGCTACGACACTTTACAACCAACGTTTTCACCTCACATCGGATTTTGCGTGGGTATTTTAGTGTGGAAGAATAGTAACTTTGCATCTGTCCTCGGAAACGGACACGGATATCAAGAATAGTTTCGTAGTTGTTCGAAAGTGGGGTCCTAGAAATACCTGTATATCGCAAAAATTTCAGCCATTTGCTGTGCGTAGCCATCTTGGAATTCGCGGCTCGGATTTGGTACCCAAAAACCATGTTTTTCGGGTTTTTTTCAGGAACCGCCCAGGAACTAAAATGTTGCCTCCATAAGCACCTTAAGGCGCACCGTAGACCAAATCTAATGCAAAAAGAACCAACCGATTTGCTCCATTTGCCTAAGCTGGATGAAGTGAGTAACATTCAAACTTTGACCGCGTACAATAGGGTTGTTACAGTAAGACGATCCTCTTGATGGGTATACAAATGGTCCCTAGCCCAAGTACTATCCAAAACACTTGACCCTACCTTCCTATCACCAACGAAACCTGAGGTATGAGCCCCGGAGAAATCCCGTTTTTATGCGCGGCGTTTTGGAATATATTAGGTAGCGCATGCTGTTGCATGCGTACCGATATGAGGAAGAGAGAGGGCAAAGGAAATTTAGTGCGTGTGACAGTAAAGTACTGGATTTAGTGCGAGGGAGCGGCATTCGACTCGGGGAGCCGCGTGGTGGTCGCTAGCGGCCGCTCCTCGCTTGTTGTGCTTCTGTAACCGTTGTTCCTCCTCGCGAGCTACTCCCACGAAATTTGGCGCACTGTGCTCTGGGGCACACGCTGCTTCAGAAGCGTCTCTTACGTTCTTAAATTTTCAACGCGAGCCGTCGTCCTGCTTCACCCGACGATGTATTGATCCGAACCTTCCACTGCGCTACGTGATTGGGAGAAATATTGGCCAGGTATCATTATTTCTATGTCTTTCCTTTTTTACGGGATGGTTGACTATTATGCAGTTTCCAGAATGAGTATTCCACTCTGCAGGGGAGCTTTCGATGTTTTTGAAATTCCTAGCACACTGGACTCGCATTCGGGAGGACGACGGTTCAATCCCGCGTCCGGCCATCCTGATTTAGGTTTTCCGTGATTCCCCTAAATCTCATGAGGCAAATGCCGGGATAGTTTCTTTGAAAAGGGCACGGCCGACTTCCTTACCTATCTTTCCCTAATCCGGTGAGACCGATGACCTCGCAGTTTGGTCTCCTCCCCCAAAACAACCAAACCCCCAATCCTAGCACAATAAAACTCCCTACCGAACGGGACTCGAGCCTGGAATTTATCCTTGCAGTTCCTATCGACTGAGCTGTTTAGAAACGCCTCACGATCCACTCCTACTTTCCAAACTTCACTGGCGCTCTCTTGCTTACCATGTTAGGCTAATAGGCCTGAAAGAAAGGCTGGAAAAAAACTTAGCCACAGCATATGGGGATTGCTTCCAGAATGATTATTTCACGGATCGTGACTCATGCTTAGATACCTCAGTTGATAAGAGCGTCACCCGCACCCAGCCAAGTAGCCAAGCGCGTTAACGCGCCGCTTCCAGGATTCAGGGAGGCAATACTGATCCTAACTGAATACACTTCGCGGATTAACGATGAGAGCTGGTGAGCCGGCCAGCCTGGATGTGGTTTTTAGGTGGTTTCCCACATCCCACTAGATGAACACCAGGCTGGTATCCACCTCAGATATGCGTTACGCAGACTTTTAGAAAACATTCTCACAACTACATGTAGGTGAATAAGAGACTGATGACCTTAGATGCCGGCCGGAGTGGCCGAGTGGTTCTAGGCGCTACAGTCTGGAACCGCGCGACCGCTTCGGTCGCAGGTTCGAATCTTGCCTCGGGCATGGATGTGTGTGATTTCCTTAGGTTAGGTTAGGTTTAAGTAGTTCTAAGTTCTAGGGGGACTGATGACCACTGCAATTAAGTCCCATAGTGCTCAGAGCCATTTGAGCCCAAAGGATTTGACAGCGGATAAACTAAAGACATTATTGGTCATTATAATTATAAAAAATAAAAAGTGCAATTGGTCAGCAATTCATCGAATGACAGATTTATTTATCTGTAACTGGTTGCAAGCCGCAGCCCACGTGCAGAAAAGGGCTCACATTTCCTGCGAAAAATGTATTTTGTTCGTCATATGCTGTAAGCAAATACAGGTGCTTAATAACTATATACATACAATAGATTAAATGTTGTGTGGTTCTGTGCAAAAGTGAGTATGTGTAAGACTATATATACGAATCATTATGGTTAGATCTCTAGTCGGTTCTAGCATTTCTCCCGCCACATATCGCTTCTTTCATCGCAGACAGTGATTTGTTAAAGTGTAAAATAGCAAGTTGCACCGTGATTGGGAGTCCACGTTGAGCTATAGCCCCTTCACAACTGGCTAGTCAAATCAGTTCAGAGGTCGGAGGAAGATAAAGACATTCCACCTGTAATGGTGTCTTGCTTAGTAAAGTATTACAGTGTTCAAATCTTCCTTTGGGCAAAGGACAGCTTCACTTACTTTAAATGTATTGAAATTGTAGCTGGTTGCAGCTGGTTGTTTCTCATTATTATGGGAGGACCAACAGTGATGGGTAAATCTGCAGACCGTAAAATGCACAGAAATTCAAGAACAGATGAAAAATATCTGATTATGTTGGTGGTGGCGGTGGGTGTTGACATGCAGTGGGTGTCGAAGCCGTTCTTGCAGACCGGTGTAACCTGTGTTCTCCTCCTGTCAATAGGGACCGTATTGCGCTCTAAGGGTCTGTAGAAAATTGTGGCTATGCGTGACTCACCAAGTCAGCGTTTGTTGCGCACTTGGTAGAGAAAAGGCGGCCTGTTAGGTACCGGCAGAGGCAGAGGCAGAGGGAGTAAAAGTAATTGGGCTGCGCTGTGACGGACCAAAGGGCGGGCACATCCGCCTTTCTGTACCCCGCGACTTCTTTCCGACACACGCCGACCGTATTTCTCGAGGTTAGGCTACGAATAAGCTGGGATCTACTCAGAAGGCCGCAGAAAGCCTCCGCTGCGCCTCCGGTTGCGTTCCTTTGCGTTGTCACCATATGCAGCAGTCAAACGTAAGTGACTGACTCCACGAAGACGTTATCTCGAGCCATTTACTTTACTAAATGTGGAATGTATACAATTGCCACCCCCCAAAGCTGATAATTTCTGCTCATAATCGTGGTAAATATTGAAGCAAATGTTCCGCCGTGCTGCGAGTTAAATACTCGCGTTCCTTCACTGCAAATGTTTCGGCAGAGAAAGGTTGTGTATTGCAAAATACATTTTTTTGTACTGCTCATCAGGTTCCGAATGCTTTCCCGCACAGTAAGACAGCGAATCCATCACAGTAAAAGCTTCTACGAGGGTTGGAACTTAAATAGTGGCAATTATTTATTTATAGCTTGTACGAATTAGGTACACGTTTTGAAGTTTTACTGTCAGTCAGAGTACTCACCAGTACTGTGTTCAATCCGTAGCCAGCCAGATTTGTTGCTAATGTGTCTATTTCCTGACTGGTGCCATCTAAAAGTATAAAAGTATAAATGACACAATTACACTTTGTGGTGGTACCAGTGAGGAGATAGACACATTAGCAACAAATCTGAAAAGCAACCGCAAAAACATTAAATTCACCGTTGAAAATGAGACCAACAACAGCATCAATTTCCTAAACATAAAAATTACCAACAAAAACCGTAAACATCATTTTGCGATTTATAGAAAACCAACATCCACTGACATATGTATCAACAGCTGATCTTGTCATCCAAACCAGCATAAGATGGCATATTTTAGATCCACGTTGAAGTGCCTACAGAAAATTCCACTTGAACCTAGTCGAAAAGAAAAAGAAATCAGTATCATTAAAACTATAGCCTCAGACAATGGATACAGCCCTCTCATGATAAACAAACTGTCACAAAAAATCCAAAAACCATCAGCCAACAAAGCTGCACACCAGACAACCTTGAAATTTACACAAGATACAGTAGAAAGCAGAAAACACTTTGCACTACCTTTCTTAGAGAGCATATCCTATAAAATAAGCAATCTATTTAAAAACACAAACAATAAAATAAGGTTCCACACAAACAACAAATTCGAGCATTTAGCAGTTCGCAACTTAAAGAATAACAACCCCCCCATACAAAATATCTGACACATACAAACCCAGCTGTCAAAGTTGTGCCTCTTACTATATAGGACAAACTGGAAGAAGCATTGAGACTCGGTTCAAAGAGCATAAAGGTGCCATGCGCTTGAACAACATTTCAAAATCCACATTTGCCATGCACACAACCACTAACAGTCGTGAAATAAAGAACATTGAAGACCATGTACAAGTATTGCACCATGCTGAGAAAGGTAGCTTTATGAATTTGCTTGAGGGGATTGAAATATATGTACACAAAATCTCCTCAATGAACAAACCGAGCCGACCGGTGTGACCGAGCGGTTATAGGCGCTTCAGTCTGGAACCGCGCGACCGCTACTGTCGCAGGTTCGAATCCTGCCTCGGACATGGATGTGTGTGAAGACCTTAGGTTAGTTGGGTTTAAGTAGTTCTAAGTTCTAGGGGACTGATGACCTCAGCAGTTAAGTCCCATAGTGCTCAGAGCCATTTGAACAAACCGACTTAGCCAATGCAGCCTTTCTTCAAAATTTCATTCACCTACTTTCGAATTAAGACAGTGAAATGTCCACTGCTGTAAAATCTATATATGCATATATCCACCCCAAACCATTTACTGCGCTTTCAGTGTATGCCATAATATGTCCATAGTTGTAATATTTATTTACGTACATCTGGACCGTGTCATTTACTTTGGTTCCAATGTATAACATAATATTTACGTAATAACACTGCAGCAACACTTTATAACTGACTGCTTTATTTGTTTATCTTAATTTTCATCGGCTCTCTTTCAGTGTGAATAATAAGTAATGTAACGTTAGCAGTTTGTGAATTTCTACTGTCACATACACGTGCATAACGAAATATCTCTGAGAGTAGAAGTTTTTGCCATTGTTATGATTGTAATGTCGCCACCTTTGTATAAATACCTCCATGTGATGAAACTTCTTAGTGTGTGAGTGGTGCTTTACATTATGTGCATACATATACGTGGAAAAAAGTGCATTATACAGTTTTCGCTGCTGCAAAATCATAAGCAGTTTGCATTGTAATATAAAGGCGCGGATTCTTGATCATAGTTAATGGAAACATCTTCCCTTCAATAATGTTTACATCACTTAAAATCGTTGTGAGGACACAATTACAATTAAAAATACATTGTCTCATATTTTGTTTTGGTTGTAGGGCACCACCACCCCAAGGAAATTTGTCAGTTGGGGAAACAAAAGACGAAAGTTAATGTAAAACGTGAACTAGCCGACTGACGATGAACCTGTCGGTTCGAAACCGGTAACGGCGATGTTTAATAAATAAATAGCATTGTAAAAAGTGTCTGGTTGCTGTAATCTTCTATGTAAGAGTCAACCTATATTTTGTACACAGCCACGGGCTCAAAATGTCCGTTTTTGACAAAATAGCATAGAATTTTGCGGTACCAAAACAGTGCTTCACATAAATGAAAGAAAACTACAAAAACAGCATACACTCCATGAAACATGAAGGAACTGGCATGGGAGATGCATCATTATACTAATGCTTCGCGAAACTACTAAGTGCAACTCTGTGTTTGGGATTAGGACTGCAGCTGGTGACGAGAGGTTAAGGGAAGACGGTACGGATAGCTCGGGCATCGTTTACCAGACGAACAGCGATGGAAGATTATTGGCAGATAGGAAGTAGGTCAAATTCAGAAGTGTCGTTTGTTCTTTTGTTGTTCATAGACTAAGGCTTGCTGTGCTAGAACTGCGAACGGCTGAAAGTAAGGGCAAACTACAGCCGTAATTTTTCCCGAGGGCATGCAGCTTTACTGTATGGTTAAGGTGAAACATGGACGATAAATAGTTTGGACAAGAAGAGAATAGAAGCTTTCGAAATGTGGTGCTACAGAAGAATACTGAAGGTTTGATGGCTAGATCACATAACTAATGAGGAGGTATTGAATAGAATTGGGGAGAAGAGGAGTTTGTGGCACAACTTGACTAGAAGAAAGGATCAGTTGGTAGAACATGTTCTGAGGCATCAAGGGATCACCAGTTTAGTACTGGAGGGCAGCGTGGAGGGTAAAAATCGTTGAGGGAGACCAAGAGATGAATACACTAAGCAGATTCAGAAGGATGTAGGCTCAAGTACGTACTGGGAGATGAAGCAGCTTGCACAGGATAGAGCAGCATAAAGAGCTGCATCAAACCAGTCTCAGGACTGAAGACCACAACAACAGACTAAGGCATCGATTTCTGCTCATAGGTTAGGTATTCAGAATGTTCAGCCAAAAGCGCTCAATGCTCACGTCCCATACATGTGGCCTTGCATTCTGTTTCTAAGACTGGTGGTTTTTCTTGGTTTGATTGGGATCCTGTTCTTTTTCGCTGTGTTAAGTGCTATAGTCAGTGATTGTTTCGACTGTGGAAAAACAGATTAAGCCGATCGCGTTTTCACCAGCTGTGTTCGTATTTCTCCAGGTTTAGTTGAAAGAGCAGACACCATATATATAATTATGCGAGGACAGCCTATGATCCTTCGAACTCTTACGGGAATTAGTGAAATGGTGCTAGTAGGATAATAGACAAGGGGCGGACACTGCATCATTAGTGTGTGGGTAAGTTGAGAATTTGGATCTGAGGGGGGCGTGTTATGACAGTCCGTGCAGTTGCGATAACAACAATGTCTGGACGGCGTAGCAGTCAGCGCATCTGGCTAGTAAGCAGATCGGTCTTCGAATCCTGGTCCGGCACAAATTTTCAACTTCCCCATTAATTTAAATCAATCAGCTAATGTCTTTAATACCTTTGTGTCTTAGCTGAAAGTGGTTAGTGGAATGTCGAGAGTTCTGTGCTGGCTACCTTCTTCCGTGCAATGCGACTGGTAGTGTTTTCGTTGCCGTCACGCATTAATTTCGTTTGTATTTTGACATTGGCCTGGTCAGTAATGCCAATTGGATTACGATACGCTTCTTATTGTGGCTCGATGGCTCACTGAATTACAGATTACAAATACGAAAATCCAGAGTTCAGTCCTCTTAATTATTTCACTCACCTATCATATAATGATTTGTATTTGTGAAAAATGCTAAGCTGTGCCGTATTTCGCATACATGTTCAGCTGTAGCCTCCAACGTTACTGGCTGGTTAAGGACAGCTTTACCCGTATACTGCTTTTTTCTTGTTTAGGTAATCACGGTGTGTGTGTGTGTGTGTGTGTGTGTGTGTGTGTGTGTGTGTGTGTGTGTGTGTGTGTGTGTGTGTGTGTGTGTTGTGTGTGGTTCAAATGGCTCTGAGCACTATGGGACTTAACATCTATGGTCATCAGTCCCCTAGAACTTAGAACTACTTAAACATAACTAACCTAAGGACATCACACAACACCCAGCCATCACGAGGCAGAGAAAATCCCTGATCCCGCCGGGAATCAAACCCGGGAACCCGGGCGTGGGAAGCGAGAACGCTACCGCACGACCACGAGATGCGGGCGTGCGTGCGTGTGTGTGTGTGTGTGTGTGTGTGTGTGTGTGTGTGTGTGTGTGTAGGTTTTTCGCGGAAGCATTTTCAGTGACTGTGGCCTGACTGTCTTTATTCTTGATAGCACCTTTATGTTAATTAAGAATGTGAGTTGCCAAAGAGGATTTTCTTAGCGACCCTAACATTCTTATCCTTTTAGTTTCCTTTTGTCTTGTACTGTCCGATATTTTCATCATACTAGCGTAGGTTGTCTGTAGAAGCAAGGGACCGAATGGATACTGCCAACAACAGAGCATCATTATATCTTTAGTGATTACTTTTATGTTGATTTATATCAGAATTTGACCGACTCTGTCGCTGACTCTGGCAATGAAAGGTAGATACGCCGTAATGGTTACTGCTTCCTCCCATCTATTTTGACAGCTGCATTTGAATCCTCTCGCGTTATCGATTCTTGCGGTGGAATAGCCTTTTTGTGCTAAGCGTGCGTTCCAGATGTGTGGGACATCTCTTCTTTCACCTACTGCGGCTAGAGCAGTCTAGATATTGTAGCCAAGGGTATGCATGCAATGAGAGCAGCACCGTGCAGTGTTGCGCATCGCATGGAGCTATATATTTACTCGAGACAAATGAAACATCGAATACAAAGCAATTTTTTTCTCAATCCCCATTTTTATTCTCTCCCGAGACAGCCACAAAACTGTGATGTAGAAACAAGTTCAGAATTATTTTATCACATATCTAAAATAAGAATGCAGGGTGAATGTTAATACACTCCTGGAAATGGAAAAAAGAACACATTGACACCGGTGTGTCAGACCCACCATACTTGCTCCGGACACTGCGAGAGGGCTGTACAAGCAATGATCACACGCACGGCACAGCGGACACACCAGGAACCGCGGTGTTGGCCGTCGTATGGCGCTAGCTGCGCAGCATTTGTGCACCGCCGCCGTCAGTGTCAGCCAGTTTGCCGTGGCATACGGAGCTCCATCGCAGTCTTTAACACTGGTAGCATGCCGCGACAGCGTGGACGTGAACCGTATGTGCAGTTGACGGACTTTGAGCGAGGGCGTATAGTGGGCATGCGGGAGGCCGGGTGGACGTACCGCCGAATTGCTCAACACGTGGGGCGTGAGGTCTCCACAGTACATCGATGTTGTCGCCAGTGGTCGGCGGAAGGTGCACGTACCCGTCGACCTGGGACCGGACCGCAGCGACGCACGGATGCACGCCAAGACCATAGGATCCTACGCAGTGCCGTAGGGGACCGCACCGCCACTTCCCAGCAAATTAGGGACTCTGTTGCTCCTGGGGTATCGGCGAGGACCATTCGCAACCGTCTCCATGAAGCTGGGCTACGGTCCCGCACACCGTTAGGCCGTCTTCCGCTCACGCCCCAACATCGTGCAGCCCGCCTCCAGTGGTGTCGCGACAGGCGTGAATGGAGGGACGAATGGAGACGTGTCGTCTTCAGCGATGAGAGTCGCTTCTGCCTTGGTGCCAATGATGGTCGTATGCGTGTTTGGCGCCGTGCAGGTGAGCGCCACAATCAGGACTGCATACGACCGAGGCACACAGGGCCAACACCCGGCATCATGGTGTGGGGAGCGATCTCCTACACTGGCCGTACACCACTGGTGATCGTCGAGGGGACACTGAATAGTGCACGGTACATCCAAACCGTCATCGAACCCATCGTTCTACCATTCCTAGACCGGCAAGGGAACTTGCTGTTCCAACAGGACAATGCACGTCCGCATGTATCCCGTGCCACCCAACGTGCTCTAGAAGGTGTAAGTCAACTACCCTGGACAGCAAGATCTCCGGATCTGTCCCCCATTGAGCATGTTTGGGACTGGATGAAGCGTCGTCTCACGCGGTCTGCACGTCCAGCACGAACGCTGGTCCAACTGAGGCGCCAGGTGGAAATGGCATGGCAAGCCGTTCCACAGGACTACATCCAGCATCTCTACGATCGTCTCCATGGGAGAATAGCAGCCTGCATTGCTGCGAAAGGTGGATATACACTGTACTAGTGGCGACATTGTGCATGCTCTGTTGCCTGTGTCTATGTGCCTGTGGTTCTGTCAGTGTGATCATGTGATGTATCTGACCCCAGGAATGTGTCAATAAAGTTTCCCCTTCCTGGGACAATGAATTCACGGTGTTCTTCTTTCAATTTCCAGGAGTGTAAAACCGACAAACCGTAGGGCCGGATTCCTGACCGGAAATGGAGGAAAAAAGGCCCTATGAACATGTGTTCGGAAATGCATCGTTGGCAAGGTAGATGGCGTTGACGAATGACAATTCAACTGATCATGTTCCTTTTGTGTTGCAGGCTGTGTGATTGACGCGTCGTACTATAAGCAGCAGCAATTAGGTTCCTTGAAGAGTATGCTGATGCATTAGCTCCATACTTAACAATCATATACAACCGTTCGCTCGACGAAAGATCCGTACCCAAAGACTGGGAAGTTGCACAGGTCACACCAATATTCAAGAAAGGTAGTAGGCGTAATCCACTAAATTACAGGCCCATTTCGTTAACGTCGATATGCAGCAGGATTTTAGAGCATATATTGTGTTCGAACATTATGAATTACCTCGAAGAAAACGGTCCATTGACACAAAGTCTTCTCTGCCTCGTGATGACTGGGTGTTGTGTGATGTCCTTAGGTTGGTTAGGTTTAAGTAGTTCTAAGTTCTATGGGACTGATGACCATAGATGTTAAGTCCCATAGTGCTCAGAGCCATTTGAACCTTTTTCTTTATTCACATGAAGTGTTGAGTGCTATTGACAAGGGATTTCAGATCGATTCCGTATTTCTGGATTTCCAGAAGGCTTTTGACACTGTACCACACAAGCGGCTCGTAGTGAAATTGCGTGCTTATGGAATACCGTCTCAGTTATGTGACTGGATTGGTGATTTCCTGTCAGAGAGGTCACAGTTCGTAGTAATTGACGGAAAGTCATCGAGTAAAACAGAAGTGATTTCTGGCGTTCCCCAAGGTAGTATTACAGGCCCTTTGCTGTTCCTTATCTATATAAACGATTTTGAAGACAATCTGAGCAGCCGTCTTCGGTTGTTTGCAGATGACGCTCTTGTTTATCGACTAATAAAGTCATCAGAGATCAAAACAAACTGCAGAACGAGTTAGAAAAGATATCTGAATGGTGCGAAAAGTGGCAGTTGATCCTAAATAACGAAAAGTGTGAGGTCATCCACATGATTGCTAAAAGAAACTCGTTAAACTTCGGTCATACGATAAATCAGTCTAATCCAAAAGCCGTAAATTCAACTAAATACCTAGGTATTTCAATTACGAACAACTTAAATTGGGAAGAACACATAGAAAATGTAGTGGGGAAGGCTAACCAAAGACTGCGTTTTATTGGCAGGACAATTAGAAAATGTAACAGACCTACCAAGGAGGCTGCCTACACTACGCTTGTCCGTCTTCTTTTAGAATACTGCTGCACGGTGTGGGATCCTTACCAGATAGGACTGACGGAGTACATGGAAAAAGTTCAAAGAAAGGCAGCACGATTTGTATTATCGCGAAATATTTGAGAGTGTGTCACAGAATTGATACAGGCTTTGGGCTGGAAATCATTAAAAGAAAGGCGTTTTCCGTTGCGACTAAATCTTCTCACGAAATTCCAATCACCAACTTTCTCCTGAGAATGCAAATATATTTTGTTGACACCGAGCTACATAGGAAAGAACTATCACCAAGACAAAATAAGGGAAATTAGAGATCGTACGGAAAGATATAGGTGTTCATTCTTTCCGCGCGCTGTACGAGATTGGAGTAATACAGAATTGTGAAAGTGGTTCGATGAACCCTCTGCCAGGCACTTGATTGTGATTTGCAGAGTATCGATGTAGATGTAGATGTAGAATGGTCCGGTATTCATGTCGTGAACATGCCGAAATGGTATTTGTGTAGGGCGAACCAGATGAAAACGGTCGAGAGGCAGCACAGCTATACCAAAACAAGTACCCTAACAGACACCAACCCCATCACACAACATTTCAATTCCTTTTTTGGCGTTTGTATGATTAGAAGTCCTTTCAGACAGACGAACGTGCAGGGAGGCGCCAGACTGTGCGTACACCAGATTTGGAGGACCGGGTTCTATAGGATACTGAGACGAACCGTAGTACAAGCTCCAGGCAAGTGGTTCGTCAACATGGTGTAAGCCAAAGTACGATTTTATGTAGCCCGCATGACCACCGCTACTACCCCCATGACCTGCAATCCCATGGCGATCACTTTGAACATCTTTTGTGACGTGGATGCGATGCATCTCAGTACTGTCTTCCGGGACGATTTGTTGTCATTGCACGCACACTGTCCATATCCGAACACATGTTTGTGAGACCTTTTTTCCCCAATTTCCAGTCACGAATCTGTCCCAGCAGTTTGTCAGTTTAGTTTATGTTCATCCTGTACAGTAAGGAACTAAATATGCATTATAGACCACTGACGATATTTTCAAAATAAAGAAGCGAAATGCGCCTGGTCACCAAATAAATAGACTTTCATTTAGTTGCGGAGACAGAATTTAACCCTATGAAGATACAAATATTCCATTTCACTAATAAGGAACTGTATAAGATAAGGAAAAATAAAAATAACCCTTGCCATTTTATAGGCTCTTATTTTCCATGTTAAAAAAATGGTTCAAATGGCTCTGAGCACTATGGGACTTAACCTCTGAGGTCATCAGTCCCCTAGAACTTAGAACTACTTAAACCTAACTAACCTAAGGTCATCACACACATCCATGCCCGAGTCAGGATTCGAACCTGCGACCGTAGCGGTCGCGCGGTTCCAGACTGTAGCGCCTAGAACCGTTCGGCCACCCCAGCCGGCAATTTCCATGCTACTTTATCTCCGATAGATAGGTGAAAAATTTCGAGATTGATAAGTTAAAAGTACGAGGTGTGTTTTTTTAAGTAAGTACAGTTTTGAAATTAAAAAAAGACGTGCTAAGAAATCTCAATAATTTTATTTTTACATGAAAACCTGTACCTTAATCTACTTTTCTACATAATTTCCGTCAATATTGAGGCACTTTTCATAACGTTGTACCAGTTTTTTAATACCCTCCTCATAGAAGTCTGCCGCCGGACTTGTTAACCACTGCATCACCACTGTTTTGACTTCGTCTCGTGTTGAAGACGCTGACCGCTCAGGTGTTTCTTCAAGTGCAGGAATAGATGGTAGTCACTGGGCGCAAGATCGGGGCTGTACGGAGGATAATCTAGAGTTTCCCATCGAAAATATGTGATCAGATGAGATCTTTGGTCTGATTCGCCACATGCGGACGGGCATTGTCTTACAGCAAAACGATGCCCTTGCTCAACTTCCATGGACTGTTGCTTTGATTCTGGTGTGACGTAGGCCACCCATGTTTCATCGCCCGTAACAATTTGGCTTAAGAAACCATCACCGTCGTTGTGGTAGCGTTCAAGGAAAGTCAGTGCACTGTCTAAACGTTTGGTTTTGTGCACATTCGTCAACATTTTCGGTACCCAACGTGCGCACAATTTTCGTAATTCAAGTGCTCGGTCACAATGCCATACAAAACACTACGAGAAACATTAGGAAAGTCATCCCACAGGGAAGAAATCGTAAAGCGTTTGTTTTCTCTCACCTTATTGTCCACTTCCTGCACCAAACTTTCATTAACGACCGAAGGACGCCCACTCCGTTGTTCATCATGCACATTTGTGCGGCCATCTTTAAATGCTCTCACCCACTTTCTTACCATTCCATCACTCATAATGTTTTCTCCGTAAACTGCACAGACGTCACAATGAATATCGATCGCTTTTAGGCCTTTAGCACTAAGAAATCTTACAACAGCCCGTACTTTACAGTCGGCGGGACTCACGATTATCGGAGGCATCTTAAACACTCAGTACACAACGTAAACAAGGAAGAATCAGACTGTAATGGCGTCAGTGTGTAGATTAAGGTACAGGCTTCCATGCAAAAATAAAGTTATTGAGAGATCTTAGCACATCTTTTTTTTTTAATTTCAAAACGGGACTTACTTAAAAAACACGCCTCGTATAAATGCTTTTAGTAGACTGTTCGTTGGTGGGGGTGACATGTTTTTCGTTACAGTGGATGATCGTAACAGAAATGCCACATCTTATTGCTCACTCATCCGTGTGTCACTATCACATATCCTTTCTTTTGTCGAACTACAGCCGAGGTTCCAGCATTCTTTCTCGGATCTAATCGTTTCTCTCCCTGTGTCCAAATCTACTGACAGCTCTCCTACACTGATATATTTAATATTGCTGTTTCGATCTTCATGCTACCGCCTTCGGAAATGGCATTTAACTTGCGTACCATGAATGAAATATCTTCATCAAAATATCTTACTTTACTTTTCATAAATTTAGTTTAGAGGGTTCCGTAGCTCATTCGGTAAAAAAGGAAGCTTTAATAAATCAGTTTGTTGTCCGTCTGACTGTCCGTCTGTTAAAACCCCGTTTTCTCATAAACAGCAGAAGCATCAAGAAGAAATTTATGTCAAATGCTAAGGTCTACGGTTTTAAGCCAATTCAGTCAATAGATGCGGCTATTTATAGCGCATATTTTGAAAATCGGAAAACTGCTCATCAAAACCTATAGATGATCTATTTATATACACTCGTAGACAAAAAGCGACGACACGATGCGCCACGAATGAATTATCCGAATGCGACGGAAACCAGCAGATGTGACGTACCTACAAGTACAGATAAACAAATGATTACAGTTTCAGAAAAATTGGATGATTTATTCAAGAGAAAGAGCTTTACAAATTGAGAAGCTCAATAATGAGTAGATCCGCCTTCGACCGTTATGCGAGCAGTTATTCGGCTTATCATTGACAGAATGTTGGATGTCATCCAGACGGATATCGTGCCAAATTCTGTCCAACTGGGGAGTTAGGTCGTCAAAATCCCAAGCTGGTTGGAAGGCCCAGCCCATAATGTTCCGAACGTTCTCAGTTGGGGAGAGATATGGCGACCTTGCTGGCCAAGGTAGGGTTTGGCAAACATGAAGACAACCAGTAGAAACTCTCAACGTGTGCGAGCGAGCATTATCTTGCTGAAATGTAATCCCAGGATGACTTGCCATGGGGGACAACAAAACGAGTGGTATAATATCGTTGACTTATCGCTGTACTGTGCCGGTAGTGCAGATGACAACCAAAGGGGTCCTCCTATGAAAAGAAGACCATCACTACTGATTGTCCGGCCGTCTTATGAGTGACAATCAGGTTGGTACAACACCGCTGTATGGGGTAACTCGGGAAACATATTTGGTCTGGAATCTCATGACTGAAGTAGAATTGGTTTCAGTGACGAGTCCCGCTTCGAACTGAGCCCTGATGCCCAGCGAAGACGTGTCTGGAGGCGCCCCGAACAGTTGTGGGATACCAACCTGACTCTCGTTAGCCATATGGCCCAACAACCAGGAGTAACGGTCTGAAGTTCCATTAGTTTTTATAGCAGGACTCCTTTGGTTGCCATCCGTGACACTCTTTTAGCATAGGGTTACGTCGACGATATTCTCCATCCCGTTTTGTTGCCTTTCATGGCAAGCCATCCTGGGATTACATTTCATTAAAATAACGCCCGCCTGCACACGGCGAGAGTCTCTACTGCTTGTCTTCCTGCTTGCCAAACCCGCCCTTGACTAGCATGGTCGCCGAATCTCTCTCCAACTGGTAACGATTGGAGAGTTATGTGTAGAGCCCTCCAACCAGTTCGGGATTTTAGAATATGGCGCGATATGCCTCAGGAGGACATCCAACGGCTCTATCAATCAATGCCAAGCAGCCGAATAGCTGCTTTCATAAGGGCCAGAGTCGGACCAATAAGTTATTGATGTGCTCAGTTTGCGAAGCTCTTTCTTTTGAATAAATCCTCCAGCTGTTCTGAAACGGTATTTGTCTGTACATATACATGACATCTGCCGATTTGGATAATTTTTTGTGGTGCGTCGGTTTTCTTTTTTTCTCCTGGGGTGTACATTATTAAGTTTTTATGGAACTCTCAGAGTGCAAGTCATACTCGCACTTGACCGGCTTTTGTTTGGTTGAATCGGTTCTGAAACCAGCTCTTCTGTCTTTTCTGGAAAACATTCACTTTGGTAACTATACGATCTAGGTTTTCAAAAGCAGCTTTGAATTGATCCACCTTTCACTCAGTGATATTTGTTTATTCTGCTTTTGAAGTTTTGTCAGTAAAGAAGGTCAAAAGAGACCACCATTGTGTCGCTCCGACCGCAAGTTCGAATAGAAAAAGCCACATGTTAGTGTCAGGAGTGGTCTTGGTAGTACTGGTCACTGGTAATTTGTAGGGAGTTCATGAAGTATCTGCATCAGGTTAGCTGGAAGCAGCTGGAGCATCGATTGTGCAGAGCGTCAGTGCAGCGCGTTACTGTTCGGTAAATGCGGAATGAGTTTGGCTAAGAGAAGCTGCCCGCCAGCATGCACCACACGCCTGGCTGTCGGTATTTTATGGCCGGCGGTATGAGGGCGCGTTTGATCCCAGTCGGCAACCATGCTGTGTAGCAGGGCCGGCCTTCGCAGGCGTTGTGTGCGTGCGAAAGAGCCAGCGACATTTGCAAATGCAGACTTCACTAAACCTGCGCCTATTGTCCCCTCTGCGAGTCGCCTCACTGCTATAATAACAGTTGTATTTGTATCTGCGGCCATCGGCGACGAACAGTACTCTGTATTGAAATTTAAAAAAAAATGAATAAAAAAATTCGACAAAAATACACTCCTGGAAATTGAAATAAGAACACCGTGAATTCATTGTCCCAGGAAGGGGAAACTTTATTGACACATTCCTGGGGTCAGATACATCACATGATCACACTGACAGAACCACAGGCACATAGACACAGGCAACAGAGCATGCACAATGTCGCCACTAGTACAGTGTATATCCACCTTTCGCAGCAATGCAGGCTGCTATTCTCCCATGGAGACGATCGTAGAGATGCTGGATGTAGTCCTGTGGAACGGCTTGCCATGCCATTTCCACCTGGCGCCTCAGTTGGACCAGCGTTCGTGCTGGACGTGCAGACCGCGTGAGACGACGCTTCATCCAGTCCCAAACATGCTCAATGGGGGACAGATCCGGAGATCTTGCTGTCCAGGGTAGTTGACTTACACCTTCTAGAGCACGTTGGGTGGCACGGGATACATGCGAACGTGCATTGTCCTGTTGGAACAGCAAGTTCCCTTGCCGGTCTAGGAATGGTAGAACGATGGGTTCGATGACGGTTTGGATGTACCGTGCACTATTCAGTGTCCCCTCGACGATCACCAGTGGTGTACGGCCAGTGTAGGAGATCGCTCCCCACACCATGATGCCGGGTGTTGGCCCTGTGTGCCTCGGTCGTATGCAGTCCTGATTGTGGCCCTCACCTGCAAGGCGCCAAACACACATACGACCATCATTGGCACCAAGGCAGAAGCGACTCTCATCGCTGAAGACGACACGTCTCCATTCGTCCCTCCATTCACGCCTGTCGCGACACAACTGGAGGCGGGCTGCACGATGTTGGGGCGTGAGCGGAAGACGGCCTAACGGTGTGCGGGACCGTAGCCCAGCTTCAAGGAGACGGTTGCGAATGGTCCTCGCCGATACCCCAGGAGCAACAGTGTCCCTAATTTGCTGGGAAGTGGCGGTGCGGTCCCCTACGGCACTGCGTAGGATCCTACGGTCTTGGCGTGCATCCGTGCGTCGCTGCGGTCCGGTCCCAGGTCGACGGGCACGTGCACCTTCCGCCGACCACTGGCGACAACATCGATGTACTGTGGAGACCTCACGCCCCACGTGTTGAGCAATTCGGCGGTACGTCCACCCAGCCTCCCGCATGCCCACTATACGCCCTCGCTCAAAGTCCGTCAACTGCACATACGGTTCACGTCCACGCTGTCGCGGCATGCTACCAGTGTTAAAGACTGCGATGGAGCTCCGTATGCCACGGCAAACTGGCTGACACTGACGGCGGCGGTGCACAAATGCTGCGCAGCTAGCGCCATTCGACGGCCAACACCGCGGTTCCTGGTGTGTCCGCTGTGCCGTGCGTGTGATCATTGCTTGTACAGCCCTCTCGCAGTGTCCGGAGCAAGAATGGTGGGTCTGACACACCGGTGTCAATGTGTTCTTTTTTCCATTTCCAGGAGTGTACATGTGCTCTCCCGCAACTCCATGCTGTCTTCACTGACCAATCTAACACAACTCTTTCTATATATACATCTACGTGATTACTCTGCTATTCACAATAAAGTGCATGACAGAGGGTTTAATGAACCACCTCTCTACCGGCCACTCTTGAACGGCACGCGGGAAAAATGAGCTCTTAAAGTTTTCTGTGCGAGCCCTGATTTCTCTTATTTTATCATGATGATCATTTCTCCCTATGTAGGTGTGTGCCAACAGAATGCTTTCGCAATCGGAGGAGAAAACTGGTGATTGAAATTTTGTGAGAAGATCCCGTCGCAACGATAAACGCCTTTGTTTTAATGATTGCCACTCTAATTCACGTATCATGTCTGTGACACTATCTCCCCTATTTCGCGATAATACAAAACGAGCTGCCCTTCTTTGTGCTTTTTCGATGTCATCCGTCAGCCCCACCTGATGCGGATCCCACACCGCACAGCAATACTCCAGAAAAGGGCGGACAAGGGTGGTGTAAGCAGTCTCTTTAGTAGACCTGTTGCACCTCTTTATCGTGTTATAAATTGTCTCTAGCATGAAGAGCAAATTCAGAAGTTCTTAAAGCTATGATTGTTATTTGGAGCACATTTGCCATCGTCTCATGTCACCAGCAGCCTCATACGCGTCAACATTATTTGCGTGTCCTCGTTACACCATCTCTTCACGCGTACCTTCCAAGCGACGGGGTTAAATAAATGTCGTGTGACTAGGGCCTCCCGTCGGGTAGACCGTTTGCCGGGTGCAAGTCTTTCGATTTCACGCCACTATGGCGACTTGCGCGTCGATGGGGATGAAATGATGATGATGATGAGGACAACACAACACCCAGTCCCTGAGCGGAGAAAATCTCCGACCCAGCCGGGAATCGAACCCGGGCTCTTAGGATTGACAGTCTGTCGCGCTGACCACTCAGCTACCGGGGGTGGACAGCAATGGGGTGAAACTGCATAAAAACTTCGGCCTTTTAGTACCAATTAGGCAACACCTAGTGTTACTTTGAGGATTTTTTCGTAGGGAAAGCACAACATGTTATCTACGGTCGAGAGCCATCGTCAGAGGTAAAGTAACTTCGGGTGTCCCCCTTGGAAGTTTTTTGGAATCCTAGCTCTTCATATTGTATATTGATGATCTTGCGGACAGTATTAATAATAACCGTAGACTTTTCGCAGAGAATGATGCAGTTAACTATAGTGAAATACTGTCTGAAAGAAGCTGCATAAGTATTCAGTCAGCTCTTGATAAGTTTCAAAGTGGTGCAAAAGCTTTCAATTTGCTTTAAATGTTCAGAAACGTAAAATTGTGCACTTCACAAAACGAAAAAATGTAGTATCTTATGTCTATAATATCAGTAGACACATTTGGAACCTGTCACCACCTACAAATACCTAGGTGTAACACTTTGTAGGAATATGAAATGGAATGATCACATAGACTCAGTCATGGGTAAAGCAGGTGGTAGTCTTCGGTTTATTGGTAGAATACTGGCAAAGTGTAATCAGTCTACAAAGGAGATCGCTGACAAGTCACTTGTGCGACCCATTCTGAAATATTGTTCAGGCGTGTGGGACTCGTACCAAATAGGACTAGCAGGGGATATTGAACATATACACAGAAGGGCAGCACGAATGGTCACATGTTTGTTTGATACGTGGGAGAGCGTCACAGAGATACTGAAGAAACTGAACTGGCAGACTCTGTAAGATAGACGTAAACTATCCTGGGAAACCCTACTTACAAAGTTTCAAGAACTGGCTTTAAATGATAACTCTAGGAATATACTAAAACCCCTACATATAGCTCACATAGGAATAGTGACGACAAGATTAGATTAACTGCAGCACACACAGAGGCACTTAAAAATAATTCTTACCGCGCTCAGTACGCGAATGGAACAGGAAGAAATCGTAATAACTGGTACAGCGGGATGTACCCTCTGCCACGCACTTCACAATGGTTTTCAGAGTATAGATGTAGGTGTAGATGTAGAGTGGCTGCGAATAACTAACTTTCAACTAGTTAAATTGGAATCATGGTATTCTCGCGCTTGCATGATTTTCAGGAACTACATCTTATTCAACTAACACCTCTTAACTGTGCTGAAAATTTTGTTGTTCGATTGGTTCCGTAGTTAGCCCATCATCATTTGAGGAGGGGGAGAGCGGATAGTATGTAATATACACGGTACACGTACACATAACGTAATCGTAGCGTTTAATAATATCAGCAATATAGTACCCGTCAATTGCAGTCCGAAACAGTGGTCTTCACAAATGTACCCTGCACTAGCCAGTACACGTCTGTACGCAATAGATGCTATGAACATCGTAAACATTCAGTTTTTGTTCGTGAACGAGATTTCGACACCTGTTGACCTGTTTACGACTTACAAATCATGTGCTTCATACAGAGTTGTGTTTCAGACATATTATTCACAACTTCATGGCGTGTAGGAATGCTACCAGGTCAGTTATGTAATGAAAATACGTACCGGACAGAAAAGGTATTTGTTTTTATGATGGTGGGCCAAAAATTTTTAACGCGGCTTTGTGGTGTTCCTTGAAATAAGATGTTCCTGTAACCTTTGATTGGGTTATTTCCAGAAGGAAAATCGCCGTCGAATGCTGTTAAAATAAGATGTGACTTATATTCTCGGATGACAAAAACTCAAGAAATATTCATTTCTGTAGGTTTTATCGATTGGCAGAAAACCTTGTTTTGGTGTGCAGAGCATTTTATAATATATTCCCATTACACTGAACGCCCAGAATGTCTGAAGGTGGCAGGTATGCAGCCATCTACCAATTTTAGTTACTTGTTTGTAATTATTTTATACATAACTTGTTCCATGTCGCCAGTTTTGTCCACGTAACTCGAGAGCCACGTTGCTCTTTCGTCTGGTTCTTAGCGCTTGTGGTTTGCCACCCTATAGACGGATCACCATACCAAGACACTGTGGAGAGTTCTCATGTTTAATCCACGGCATTAGCCCACAGTCTGATTGTACCCCGCCAAGTCATCTCATTTGGCATGTGAAACTGTGAGGATGCAAAATTATTCCGTCACTAGCATTCGAATTGTCTATTAGCAGGTCGGATGCCACCATAATGTTGAAACCTTCGACATAGAGGCTGATGGCGACTGTGGGCAACACAATGCTAGAAAAGTCGTAATGGATGCTAATCGGACCTCTGGCAAGTCCCCGATGTTATTATAAAGTAATGTGCCGGCAGCTTTCATCTACTCCAACACAGCCTCATACATAGAAACATACACAGTTTTTAGGCTGTGGATTACTGTAGGGAAGCAGACAAGCGAACTGCGATGCGCAGAAATGCAGAGAGAACAAGAGACGGAACAGGCTTTCGGCCTCCAGCGCCGGTGTAAGCAATAACACGGTTTATTACGAATGTTTCTCGTCTTATCTTACATACTATATTTTGTCAGGCAGCTATCATGTTGAACGTTCCATTTCCTCACTCATTAAAAACTATGTTTTAAAAATATTGCGCCACGTCAGTTAACGTTTCGTGCTTTACAAACTTTTATGAGGAACGACTAAAGTTCGTCTGCTAACTTGCTCCATATCGTCGTTATCCATTTAAACTTCTCTTAATGTGACAAAGTTTGACACAAACGTTTTAGGTCGTTTTCTTAAAACAAGTTTCTTGTTGAGCTTCTTTTTTATTTACATTGCACGTTTCGTCCATATCGATGATAGACGTTACACGTAATGTATCCGATCCCAAGGCCCCAGTACTGCCTTGTATTCAGAGAATTCACAGGAAACTGGTACGTTAGGAACAGCTGTTGAGCACTGCCAGCATCGATCAATAATCTTACAATGAGCTCAGATAGTAAAAGAGTGCCTTCAAACATTTTCTAGTAAGAGCAGTCATATTATCCTCCGTAGCATAAGACGGAAATAAATTAATAGATGTTTTCAGGCAAATCAGTTACAATTCCAAACTCTTTAAACCAAATTTCACAATGAGCCTCATAACAGTTACTAGTTATTTTTCTTACGGTCCCCTTGTGTAGGAAAATATGGTATCTTGTGCATTTGACACACCTAAAACACGATTCCATATGGTATGTAATTACAAAACACACACACACACACACACACACACACACACACACACACCGAGGGAGACATGGAGGGGAGGAGGGGGCAGGACTGGGAGTTACGAGAGAGGGGGAGAAGAATCTACTGTTGCCATATAACGTAGCTAAGAGCCCCAATCCAACTGACGGGTCACCATGAAGTATCACATCCACTTACTGTCTGAGACATAGCGACAAGCACTGGCATTTAACTCAGGAGTTTGGCACATAGTTCGATGAACAGGAACTATGCGGTACCATATCTCTTATTTCCCATATTCGACTTGCTCAAATACAGTCGAAAAATCTTCCCACCAACACCCCGGGTTTGATGTGGCTACCTCGTTGACGAGAGCGCTCAGCGGAATCGACTACGGAGCTGGATGACGTTGGAAGTCTTGTCAATGGTGCACTCTAGAAAAAAAAAATTACAACCGCTGCCACTTACAACAGAAGTGTGTTACATTTTGCATCAATTAGTTTGGTACCAGTCTGATGAATTTTGAAATAATCCATCGTCGCATGAGCCTAGACGACCGGTTCAGTAGTTATTCTCAGACTTGGGCGGCACTGCATGATGCGTAATGCGGTGTTACCAGCTTTTCTGATGAAATAACCTTTCCTTTTTACAGTGAATGTTCAGAAAATGAAAACTGTATAATGCGAAAGATACATTCTAAAGTAGGAACTGGAGTGCTTTACGTTCATTACCTTCCTTTTCGAAACTTTTTATGTCAGCTTTGCGGGCGGCGTTAGAGGTCACCAGACTTTCATATTTTTATATCTCAACTTCATTCATATTCCATACTTCCCCATTCTGAATGGAATCGATACTGAATCTCTTAAAGCGAAAAGCCGTCCGCAGATGCAGAAAGGTGTGCGGCCAGGATAATGTTTACTGATGAGCGGCCACGGCCCGCAGAACATCATACCGTGGTCCGTGGCCTCTGCAAGATCCACAAGTGCAGCAATTAATGTTTCCATACCATGCAAGTATTATACCCAACCCTCGCCATTCCAGGGCACCTACAGCGTTGTAAATTCCATCTTATTTCAAAGTCGGATACACGTATAGGAGGAAGGGGAAAGGTTATTGAACCGTAACTCTCTTTTTTCCTTACATTACATTAATCGCATTCCACGAATCCAGCGGATAAAGGACTCAAATGCGAAAAGAAGTCAAGGATTTATGTTTCATTTATGTTCAACACAGTGAAATATCGGAACATTGTGAAATATTATTGCATTGCTGTGCCTATGTTAATTGAAAAATAATCCAAATCGTTAATTTGAAGAGATTCTACGAAAATGCTCGTTAATGGAGTGGAAGGAGTTGCCTAATAGCAGTTCCTTAGTTAAGTCTTAAATATATATAAGATATTTAATAATGTCTAGAAGGTTATTGAACACATATGTCTACATATATTTGGTACCTTTACGTACCAGTATGACGCTCATGAAGTCTTTTTGCAGGTTATTTTTGGTCGCAGCTTTGTATTCTAGCTTTCCTCTACCGTTTGAGAAAACAGACATATTATAAAGGCAAAGGACATTAATGAATATATGTGTTGTCAAGCAGCAAAATATCAAGTTTTCCAAAGAGGGCATTGCAGAATGTTCTAGAACTAACACCATATTTAATTCTTATTACACTGTTCTACATTGTGAAAATACTATTCCTGTAAGTGACTTTTCCCCTACAACCCGCCCTAAAGGAAAAAAAAATTCGCAACGCATTCGCGAATAACAATACACAGAATAAACTGATTACATCTTTTTTAAATCACCTATTGCTAAAATCATGCTTACCGCAAAAGTAGCTGAACTAAGGAGCTAATTCCAAGGAGCTGGCTTTCTAATCAAGGCTGTAAGCTATCTTCCTTCCCAAAAAATTTACACTATCTACTTCACACATTTGATAGTTTAAGTTGATCATTTTCATCCCTTGACGAGAACTGTGAGAAGTTCTTAATGGTATATACTAAGTCTTGTCAAACTTCAACTGTAATCTATGTGACTTGATGTTTTCATATATTTCACTTGGTCCTTTTTCAGAATGAGGAATCGAACTACTTTTTAATCTCATCATTGTATCACGTCCATAACGGACAAACTTTACATCTTCTGGTAATACAAATGAAATATAATTTATGTGTATTATAAACAACAGAGGACCAAAAGTAGAACACTGTGTGACACAAAAACCGATTGCTTCAAATTCAGATTGCCTAGACACTCGGCTTTCTATCGCCCAGACAAGATAAAAACAATGAATCTGATGTCTACTACTCCACAACATTTTAATTTCTCAGGAGATAACATCGTTCACACAACCAGCAGCCTTAGAAAAATCAGAAAATATCCCCATTGCTAATAATTTCTGATGTATTGATTCCAGTTAATCATACGTCAGGGTACATGAAGCCAATTAAGCCAAATGCAGTATTGTTGCTCCACATTGATGTTCGTTTGAACTAAGCACCTTACAAAATTTCGTCTTAAATGTTCCTTAGCAGTAGGTTGATTTATGTTTTGAACAGTACCAAACCACAGTCCAGTCTACTTTTATTCTCTTTGATACATGATTAACGTTCATAACGGCCACATGGTCTACCATGTATTGTACTTCCATATCGAACCTATAAATCTGATCTAAGACAAAAAAAAGACACATCACGAAGGAATTATGCGAAGGGGACGGAAATCAATAGATGTGATGTACATGCACAAGTAAACGAAATATTAAAATTTCAGAAACACTGGATGATTCATTGAAGAGAAAGATTTTCACAAACTGTGAAAGTCAGTAACTCGTTGGTCCACCTCTGGCCCTTATGCAAGCAGTTATTCGGCTTGGCACTGATTGATGGAGTTGTTGGTTGTCCTTCTAAGGCACATCGCCCAATTGGCGCGTTAAATCGTCAAAATCCCGAACTGATTGGAGGGCCCAGCCCATAATGCTCCAAACGTTCTCAATTGGGGAGAGGACATTCGGCGACGTTGCTGGTCAAGGTATAGTTTAGCAAGCAAGAAGACAAGCAGTAGAAACTCTTGCTGTGTGTGGGCGGGCATTATCTTGCTGAAATGTAAACCCATGTCAGCTTGCCATGAAGGACAACAAAATGGGTGGTAGAATATCGTCGACGTACCGCTGTACTGTACGGGCGCCGCGGATGACAACCAAAGGAGTCCTGCTGTGAAGAGAAGACCATCACTCCTGGTTGTCGGGTCATATGTTGTGTGACAGGTTGGTACCCCAACGCTGTATTGGGCAACTCGAGAAACATATTTGGTCTGGAATCTCATGATCGAAGTAGAATTGATTTCAGTGACGAGTCCCGCTTCGAACTGAGCCCCGATGACCAGCGAAGACGTGTCTGGAGGCGCCCCAGACTACAGTGGGATACCAACCTGACTGTCGCCCACCATATGGCCCAACAACCAGCAGTAACGTTCTGAGGTGCCACTCTTTTTCATGGCAGGACCACTTTGGTTGTCATCCTTGACACCTTTATAGCATAGCGGTACGTCGACGATATTCTCCGCCCCGATTTGTTGCCCTTCATGGCAAGCCATCCTGGGGTTACATTTCATTAAAATAACGCCCGCCTGCACACGGAGAGAGTCTCTATTGCTTGTCTTCCTGCTTGCCAAACCCTCCCTTGACGAGTAAGGTCACCGAATCTCTCCCAAACTGATAACGATTGGAGCATTATGTGCAGGGCCCTCCAACTAGCTAGGGATTTTGACGATCTAACGCACCAGTTGAACAGAATATGGCACGATATCCCTCAGGAGGACATCCAACAGCTCTATCAATGAATGCCAAGCAGCGTAATAACTGCTTGCTTGAGGGCCGGAGTCGGACCAACACGTTATTGACTTGCACAATTTGTGAAGCTCTTTCTCTTGAATAAATCATCCAAGTGTTCTCAAATGGTAAGCATTTGTCTGGCTATACATGTATATCACGTCTACCGATTTCTGTTCCATTTTGATAATTTCTTCGTGGGCGTCGTTTTTATCGGCTAGAGTGTACATAAACATGCAAAGAGCACTAACGAAAGATCTGAAAGTTAGAATCGTACTGAGGTTGATTGTTCAAGAGTTAATATTAATGATGTGGTGGACGAGGACTGTCGGAGGGCGTGAAGACCGTGACTCATGTAGAGCGTTTGTGGTAGACGCGGCCTCCCGGAGGGCACAAAACGCATAGATTTTTGATGGGTGCAAAAATTTACTAGGCGCTGTTTCATATAACCAAGAAAGACAGCCGGCCGGAGTGGCCGAGCGGTTCTAGGCGCTACAGTCTGGAACCGCGCGACCGTTACGGTCGCAGGTTCGAATCCTACCGCGGGCATGGATGAGTGTGATGTCCTTAGGTTAGTTAGGTTTAAGTAGTTCTAAGTTCTAGGGGACTGATGACCTCAGAAGTTAAGTCCCATAGTGCTCAGAGACATTTTTGAAGAAAGACAGCCATGCTGTCCAAAGAAGGTAAACTTTTGGTACGCCCATCTCCTGCCCCATTTCGTCCTCGTTACCCACGACGGCGTTCACCACACTCCCCTCGCCACCGTTACCAGCTGCTACACGTACGTACGTCGCAGTTATCACCTACATGTACTTATAGTTTCAAGATTTATCTTCTAGCTTTAAAAATCATACTCTAAGAAAGTTTGTACACCAGTTGTCGGTACATCGCGAAATATCTTCGTGTACACTGTATAACCAAAAATATCCCGAAATATATTAGTGGACATTAATATGGGTTGCACCAATCCTTCACATGATCTTCTGACTAAAAAAATTATACTCGAGGGAAGTTTGTCACCCGTTGTCCGTAACTCTCGAAATACCTTCGTGTACACTGTATGATCAAAAATATCCGGACATCTATTAGTGGACATTAATATGGGGTGCACCAATCCTTCACATTTATGACGACTCGAACTCGGCTGAGGGTCCTTTCAATGAGATCTCTGAATGACTGCGGAGAAATGGCTGCCTATTCTTCCTCAAGAGCCGGTACCAGAGAAGACAGTGAAGTTGGGCGCTGTGGTCTGGAACTAAGTCGACGTTCTAATTAATCTCAAAGCGTTCCATTAAGTACGGATCGGGACACTAGGCAGGCTAATCTGTTTCAGGAACATTATTGTCCACAAACCATTGTCTCACAGTAGCTTCTTTATGACAATGTGCATCGTCAGCTGATACAAACAATCATCATCACCATCTGTGAACCGTTCCTCTACTGTACGCAGTATGCAATGCTGTAAAATATGTTCATATCCTTCGGCAATTAGCGTTTTGTTAAACGCAATAAGGGGACCACGTCGTTAAAACGCAAAACACCTCCAAACAGTAGCACCACCTCCTCTGTACTGGACTGTTGGCGCTACACATGATCACAGGTGAAGTTCTTCAGGCAGGCGCGAAACCCAAATCCTTCCATTCGATTACCATAGGGTATAGTGTGATTCATCACTCCATATCATTTGTTTCTAGTCATCTGCTGACCCGTGGTGTCGCTCTTTAGACCACCTCAAGCAGCCGCGCGGAGTGGCCGCTCGGTTAGAGGCGCTATGTCACGGATTGCGCCGCCCCTACCACCGGAGGTTCGAGTCCTTCCTCGGGCATGGTCGTGTGTATTGTTCTTAGCATAAGCTAGTTTAAGTTGGTTTAAGTAGTGTATAAGTCTAGAGACCGATGACCTCAAGCAGTTTGGCTCCTTAGGATTTCACACACGTTTGAACATTTTTGAACTACCTCAAGCGTCGCTTAACACCGACTACAGAGGTATGTGGCTTATGAAGAGCTGCTTGACCATTGCACCCCATTCATTTTAACCTCCTACGCAGAGAAATTATGGTAACTGGACTAGTGGTAGCATTTTAGAACTCACGAGTGATCCCCCCGCTGATTTTATGCGATTTTTATAACCAACCTCGGCAATGCTCGACTGTACGTTTACGTCAGTATATGAGGTCTTCCTGGTCTTGGTTTATCTCTGGTTGTTCCTTAGCGTTTCCACTTCACAATCACGTCACCCACTAGTCTACGTTCGAAATCCCTGAGCTCTTCTGTGCGACCCGTTCTGCTCTTACACTTGATCTATTGACAACTAGTTTCGTACAGGCGGGTGCGTCTCTCGTGAAATCTAGTAGCCAATTGCGCATTACAAAGGGTGTCCGGATACTTTTGATCTAATAGTATATTTGTTATTTCAGCTCTGAGTGTGTTGTGCATTTTCTGCAGAAATGGCGGGGGTTACGTAGAATTTTTCTAAACCGAGGAACTGATCATAGCCCGCACTACAGTTGGCCTGTTAACCAGACTAACTTACATCATTCCATTACTTGAAATTAGTCCGGATATAGTTGACCTCCCTCTCTCGCAAGCTGTCGAAGAATACTGCTCTATACGGAAAGATCATTAAACACGAGACGTGGCTATTATCCTGGGAACTTATCTTTGATAATATGCAATTTTAGTGCAAGCAGCCTGATGTTTTGAGATTGCACTTTCAAGTACTGTTGTCGTGCATTCCAGCCTTCTAATTTGCGGGGTCACCGTTCGTGCTGCCTGCTGGCTGCAACGAGAAGGTGGACGAAAAAGGCCTTGTCTTGGTGCGGGGACACACGGGCTGAAATGAAGAAGCCGCCGTTCCGCTAGAATGCGTTTCTTGCAACACCACGATCCGCAATGACAGGTTAAAAATGCCAGCAGGAACAGTGACTCAAATGGGGATACCTTGGGATCAAGCTACTGCTGTGAAGATGAAAGTTAACATTTAGCGGCGGGAGAGTATGAGTTATCCTCCTCCTGCATATATGCTCCGAAAGCTGCTGTACTGTGCGTGGCAGAGAGTACTGCCTACCGACATTAGTGATTTTCTATCCTATTTCAAATGCTTATTGACAAACTGAAAAATTACTTCATACAGGATATAAACTATAATTGTTTACAACGTATCACGGTTATCTAGGGGAAGCCGAGACGAACAGTTTAGTCAGGACAGTCGTCTATCAAATCGGGAAACGATCTCAAATTGGCGCACAAAAAGTACCTAAGCTACAGAGCATGCGCGTCTCGCGAGATTTTCCTGTTCTCTCGTTCTCTACGCGCAAACTATTACTCCTAGAGAAAAATTGGTTCAAATGGCTCTGAGCGCTATGGGACTTAACATCTGAGGTCATCAGTCCCCTAGAACTTAGAACTACTTAAACCTAACTAACGTAAGGACATCACACACATCCATGCCCGAGGCAGGATCCGAGCCTTCGACCGTAGCGGTCGCGCGGTTCCAGACTGAAGCGCCTAGA
Source organism: Schistocerca serialis cubense (assembly GCF_023864345.2). Lineage (NCBI taxonomy): Eukaryota > Metazoa > Arthropoda > Insecta > Orthoptera > Acrididae > Schistocerca > Schistocerca serialis. The sequence goes on along the minus strand of NC_064640.1, from coordinate 345,933,616 downwards.
ACCGCTCGGCCACACCGGCCGGCAGAGAAAAATTGAATAGCACCTTTTTTGTTGGAAATTTAATTTAGTTTAGTTTCATACTGGGATATGCATTCGCGAGGGACCGCGATTTTCGAGTTATTCAAGAAAAACTTAAAAAATTGACCTTCGAAAGCTCCCCCATCAACTCACCATCAGCAGTCACGATTTTAGTGTGTTATTCTCGGCACTCCCTCCTACGACTGTACAACAGTTTGCGACTACGCAAATTATTTCCCACATTCGACCTTTTCTGGTCCGCATTGACTGAGCTATTACGTTACGGGCTTAGTTGCCTATTTTGATAAGGTTAGTAACATACTCTTTCACGTGAGGGCACAGAAAGAAGAAATACTTTTGTAAACGATATGCAGGAACCACTTGCCTTTACAGATCGTTCTAAGCTTAACTCTTACAAGCACAGTAGTTTCTATAGCGTGAAGATTTGACGAACTAGCATTTTAATTTTATGCCAAAAAAATTATGAGGTAAAATGTGCACAAACGTCAATTTCACAATTTGTAAGTGCATGACAAAGCCCATGGCGTTGTAATAGCTTTGTCAACGGATGAATATGGGAAATAATTCGCGTAGTCGCAGATTTTTGTACAATGGTAGGGGAGTGCCATGAACAATATACCAAAATTCCTGCTCGGTGCAGAGGCGGATTTACATATAGGCCCACTAGGCACGGGCCTAGGGGCGGCACCTTAAGGGGAGCGGCATTTTTTGCTCTGTACTCATTTTAACCTTTTACGTTTCAAAATAACTGCGCTTACAAACGACAATAACTTTTAATGTTTTTAAACAACTTGCTGGTTTAAATGAGCCTTAAGAACGACATTCGACAATACATACCACATCAACTGCCAACAAGACTACATAAACTTTGTAGTCTGTCTTCTCTGCCCACAGAAACCGCTAAAATGTTATAAGAATAAGTGGGGTGAGAGTCGATCCAGCACACATCACTGCAAGAAATTGCAAAAATTATTTGCTTTTTAAATTAGACAGACAGTGTCAAGAATATTCAGAACATATTTGCGTCCCAGCTAAAATTCCGGCGACGCTGGAAACTAAGCCAAAAAGGGACTGTCCCGTTTTCTTTACAACACGAATTCTAGCCGGCAGATGTGCTTCTACTGTTCACTGACAACAGAAAAACAGGCGACAATGAAATTAAATTATTCTGCATTGTCGCTCTTTCATAGCACAGTTACGTCGAGTAATTTGAGTTGGTCAATTCATAGCTTTCCTTTAAAGGAAAAATCTTTGTGCTCGTGTGCCGTGTTTAAAGCAAGAAGCTTTGTGCTCATATGCGGTGTAGTACGATTGAAACAGGATACAGTCTTTCTTTCCGTTTACATTTTTTCTCTTGTTTTTACTGTTGGTTGATAATTTTGTAAGTGCCTTAACATGAATAACAGTGAAAAAAGCATACGTGCAAAATTAAATGGGGTGGCATTTCGTAAATTATCGAAGGAAAGGCAAGAAGGAGAAACCAATGTCCTAAAAATGCACTGCAGAATAGATAAATTTTTCGCAAAAAATGTTGCTGGTTCGACTTAGAGTTCAAGTAGTACGGATGATATTTCTGGCACTGTAGCTGTTGTAAAAGAAGTAAATACAGACGAAAGCAAATCGTTCCAGATTTCGAGTTTCACGAAAAACTAAGGGTCGAGTCAGACGTTGCAAAAAATAAATAACCTCGTTAGTGATGATCCTGCAGAATGGTGAGTCAATGAATCAACAATCGACATTCTCTTACAACGTGGCATTAATCAAAATTGTAACGGGGATTTTTCTAATTCAAGAAGATCAAAAGGCGATAAAACCAAATATTTGAACGAGAATGTATTTTACCGTAAACTTTTAAATGGTGAATCAACTTTGCATGATTTTCTAGTACACTCCTGTAGCACCAGTGCTATTTTTTGTACACCATGTAAATTGTTTGGAGGTAAGGCCGCGATTGCTACTAATGGTATTACCGATTGGAAAAATATTTCTAATATTTTATCTCATCATGAGAATTCACTTGAACACGAAAATACTGAGATATCACTTTTAACAAGAAAAAAGTCACTTGAAACAATAGATAACCATTTCGTGTCATATGTTGAGACAGAAAAAATGTACTGGCGCAGTATGTTGAAAAGGGTGTTTACAGTAGTGAAGAAGCTAACAAGTCATGGACTTTCCCTATGTGGACACGTTGAAAGATTCCATTCATTACATAATGGTCAATTTATGATGTCTCTTGAACTTATAGCCGAGTTTGATCCTTTTCTCGCAGAGCACATTGAACGATATGGAAATCCAGGGCAGGGACATACAAGTTATCTTTCTTCAACAATCTGTGATGAAATAATAGAGCTTCTTTCTCAGCGAATAAAAAGAATTATCATAAGTGAAATAAAACAGGCCAAATATTTCTCTATAATTCTACTGCGAACATTTCACATATTGATCAATTATCTTTCATATTAAGATATGTGAATGATAATGGTGAACCTGTTCAACGTTTCTTTCTGTTTTTACTAAACCCGGGACGCAAGTCCGAAAACTTAGCTGAGGCCGTACTAAATGTGCTGTCTACAAATTCCATTGATACTACTGACTGTAGAGGCCAGTCATATGACAGCGCAAACAATATGTCAGGAACCTACGCTGGTTTGCAGGCACTCATTAAAGAACGAAATCCGAAAGCGCATTATGTGCCTTGTGCAGCACAGTCTTTGAATTTAGTCAATGTAGTGCAAAACCTTTCTAATTTTTTCTCTGCTTCTACACAGCGCTGGGATAAACTACTTTCTTTCATGAAACCAGGAAGCAAAACGCTAAAAAGTTCATCAAAAACACGTTGGTCAGCAAGAGAGGAAGCGTGTGTAAGACTATATGAAAACTGGGAGGGCGTTACCAATGCCCTCACACATATTGCTAATAATGCGTTTGAAAAACCACTCGTGCGAAATGAGGCTTCAGCTTTATTGAATCAGTTCAGCAAACGAGGAACGGTATTCATGAAGATAGTTTAGAAGGACATACTCCAGAGATTTAATAGTGTAAATCTGAAACTGCAAAGTGTAAATATCGATACTAAAATAGTGCATTAATTATATGAATCATTTGTAGGATTTATTGTATCTATTCGTGGCATGTTCGACTATTATGAAAATAAATCTATGGAGATTGTGACTGATATAGACTATGAATGCACCTATAAAAGATCACGAAAACGCAAACTTCATGATCACGAAGAAGTGGACTCTGAAGTTTTTCTGACTGGAAGGGAAAAATTTAGAGTCGAAAGATTTCTCCCAGTACTCGACAACTTGTACGCTGAATTAGTGAGGAGGAAGGAAAGCTACAGAACAATGTTGTGCTCCTTCACAGTTTTAAGTAACCTCAACAGCAGTTCACCTGACTAGATTGCTGAACGTGCAGCAAAACTCCAAGCGTCATATGACACAGATTTAGAGCCTTCCTTCCCTAGTGAATGTGTACATTTCGCGGAACTTTTGAGATCTTCTGAGATTAATGATATACCAGTCAAAATGAGTAAATTTTTACGGAAAGAGAGGTTACAGTCCGTGTATCCGAATGTTGCCATTGCTCTTAGAACATTTCTATGTATGACACAAACTGTTCAATAGAACGCTCGTTTCCAGCTCTTAAAAGACCGAAATCGTACCTATGTTCTACGTTCTCTGAGGAGAGATTGAATGTCTTGTCCATTTTTCACATCGAAGCCCACCTCCTAACTGATAACCGTTTGAACTATGGAGATATGATAAACAAGTTTTCTGCCGTCAAAGCCAGACGCAAACTTTGCTGACTGGTAAGTTTGTTTACTTATTCGTATTAGTTTTAAAAATTCAAGGTTGTAATATGATTTTTATTATAACTTAGAGCACTTTCATTGGATTTACAAACTACGTATTACCTGAATGAGATATTCCCTCTGCAGCGGAGTGTGCGCTGATATGAAACTTCCTGGCAGATTAAAACTGTGTGCTGGACCGAGACTAGAACTCGGGACCTTTGCCTTTCGCGGGCAAGTGCTCTACCAACTGAGCTACCCAAGCACGACTCACGCCCCGTCCTCACAGCTTTACTTCTGCCAGTATCTCGTCTCCTACCTTCCGAACTTTACAGAAGCTCTCCTGCGAACCCTGCAGAACTAGCACTCCTGGATGAAAGGATATTGCTGCACAGCTTGGGGGATGTTTCCAGAATGGAATTTTCACTCTCCAGCGGAGTGTGCGCTGATATGAAACTTCCTGGCAGATTAAAACTGTGTGCTGGACCGAGACTAGAACTCGGGACCTTTGCCTTTCGCGGGCAAGTGCTCTACCAACTGAGCTACCCAAGCACGACTCACGCCCCGTCCTCACAGCTTTACTTCTGCCAGTATCTCGTCTCCTACCTTCCGAACTTTACAGAAGCTCTCCTGCGAACCCTGCAGAACTAGCACTCCTGGATGAAAGGATATTGCTGCACAGCTTGGGGGATGTTTCCAGAATGAAATTTTCACTCTCCAGCGGAGTGTGCGCTGATATGAAACTTCCTGGCAGATTAAAACTGTGTGCTGGACCGAGACTATCCTTTCATCCAGGAGTGCTAGTTCTGCAAGGTTTCGCAGGAGAGCTTCTGTAAAGTTTGGAAGGTAGGAGACGAGATACTGGCAGAAATAAAGCTGTGAGGACGGGTCGTGAGTCGTGCTTGGGTAGTTCAGTTGGTAGAGCACTTGCCCGCGAAAGGCAAAGGTCCCGAGTTCGATTCTTCGTCCGGCACACAGTTTAAATCTGCCAGGAAGTTTCATAACAGCGCACACTCCGCTGCAGAGTGAAAATCTCATTCTGGAAACATCCCCCAGGCTGTGGCTAAGCCATGTCTCCGCAATATCCTTTCTTTCAGGAGTGCTAGTTCTGCAAGGTTCGTACGTATTACCAGTTTATTTTACAATTGCTGATGACTGAACGCGGAACTAAACCTCGTTTACGTGCAGACGTGGCTCAAGGCTCCCGGCAATACTAAACAGTACCCGAATGACCCAGGCCGCTCGGCGCTGTACAGTCAGGTCATACTGATACTGTAGTATATTGCAACCGATGCGTATTCTTGGCGTCTGCTGAAATGTATAGTTATTGCGGAAATATACGCTATCGGAGAGTGCGCTCAGATGTAAAAGTATTAATAAATAACGTAGTTCAGTTCTGTCAATAAATACGTAAAACCTTTGCTAATACCATTAGAAAGAACTATAGTGAGAGCAGTAGCTGCAGTACAAAACTGTCCAGCCCATACATGGACTAAAGGTATTGTGTACACTTATTATGCAGCATCTAGCTACACAGACCCTTAACTATTAGATTATGAAACAAATTTGATTATTCCACACTATACTGTTAAATTATGTAATAGCAAATCCAGTTCCGTGTTTCTTCGTCTGTATTTAGTTATTACTTCGTGCACCGAAATCTCTAATCCATTTTCATTACTTACGCTTTCCTATAAATTCACGTATTAATAGCGAACGTGTTTTTTTTTTTTTTTTTATCTGCTACACATTCAAATTATTGGATCGTAAAACGACAGTTTAATTTTAATTTTGAACACATTTCTGTAAAAGTACATACTAATTTCTAATGTATGACACGTTCGCCTCAATTTTTAGATCGCAACACAACTTTTTTATTTTCATTTTCAACGGTTTCGTGTAAAAGTACATATGAAAAGTGAATGTATAACAAAAATCCGTTGTCTCCTACACGCTGCGCTAAATTTTTAGGCCACAAAAGAAAAGTTGTTTTCCTTGTGTTCGTTTCTGTTGTCTTTCGACAGAAGAATGTGTTAACTCAATGCAGTTTTAAGTTTGTTTTATCCGCTGCCGTACACCAAGTACAGTTCAGGAACCATATTACATTTTGACTGAGAGCGACTAGACCGGTGATGCGTCCTTCAGAACAGCGAATAGCAGAGTACGGAAACAGCTCACAGCGCTCCCACTCAAAACGGCAACTGTGAAGTGATCGGGTAATAGTTACTATTTAAAACATATTTTTTTAGGGGGGGGGGCCGGGGCGCATACAATATGGTGTGCCTAGGGGTGCAAAATTTTTAAATCCGCCACTGGTTCGGTGGAGGATGAATATAGGCTCGGGAGTGCTTGTGAAGGTCACTTCTGTAAGTTTCTCTTTAATTACTCGAAAACCACGGCCTGTAGCGAAAATGTATCCTGGTACAAAACGAAGGTACACTAAATTTCGTACAAAAAATTCTGTTAATTTTTTCTTTAGGAATAATAGTTTGCGCGTACGAAGTAATAGAATACGAAAATCTCGCCCGACTCGCATGCGCTTTAGATAAAGCAGTTTTTGTATGGCAATTTGAAATACTTTCCCGACATGATAGATCACAAGTGTCCTGTAAAAAAATTGTTCGCCTTGACTCGCTCTACAACACTGCGGTACGTTGTGAACAATTATAGTTTATAATCTAGATATGCTTCTTTACGCGTCCTAACTTCCTAATCTCTTTATATCTGTGCGAGATACACTGTGGTGACGATAGAGTTGTCGCACAGTCTTCTTGGGACACCGAAGCTCTAAATTTACCCAACAGAACAAAGTAGTCTTCTCCCAAAGATACCCATGCATGTTCCCCAAGGCCCTGCTACACTTTCGTACGGGCTATATCGATCTGTTACCGTCCTAACATCCCTGAGTTCATTCGATGTGTGTTGTCATACCTACTTGAGGAGGACTCTTAAACACTGGAGCAGTACACTAGAATTAGTAGCAATGTATACCTTGTATACGACTTCCTTTGCAGATACATCGCACTTTACCACACTTTACCAGAACCCCTCCATCGATGGCACCGTACTACAGATTTCATGTTTATCTCATTTCATGTAGCGCATTATTCTTTTTTTTTTTTTATTTAACCTGACAAGATTAGAGCCATCAGGCCATCTCTTACATCTAACCAGGCATTCTACACATTATACATATTACGATAAGCATGTTATACTACACTTTCGATTGGCATTTAGTAAGTAATGCAACACATTTTTTTCTCGGCCAGTTTCAGTTGAAAAATGCAGAATTTGTTGTGGGATATTGTGGAATGTTCCCGCTTCAGCTCGTATAGTTTCCTGAAGTTCCGATAGGTGACGGCGCTATACGTAACCTTCAAAATGGCCTCTGTAACGGAGGTTCGTTTCAAGTAGAGTGTTGGCGGGAAAAGAAAGCATCGCAGATATTCATAGGCGCCTGCAGAAAGCCTACGGAAACCTAGCAGTGAACAAAAGCACGGTGACTTTTTGGAACGAGGTCGCGCAAAGATGTCCCATCTCGTGGCCGCCGGCCGGCCGCACACAGCTTTGACTCCTGCAATATTGGAACGTGCGGACACTCTCATTCGAGATGGTCATCAGGTCACAGTGGAACACCTCGCTGCTCAACTGGACGTCTCTGTTGGTAGTGCTGACACACTCGTCCACCAGTTGGGGTTCTCAAAGGTATGTGCCCGCTCGGTTCCTCGTCGCCGATAAAGAGCAACGAAGGACTGTCTGAGCGGAATTGCTCTCGCGTTACCAGGCAGACCGTGACAATTTCTGTCGCACGTCGTCACAGGCGATGAAACATGGATTCATCAGTTCGAACTGGAAACAGAACGGCAATCCATGAAATGGCAGCACACCACCTCTCCTCCAAAGAAAAAGTTCAATGCCGCACCATCATCCGGTCTTCTGGGACTCTTAAAGGGTTATTCTGATCGAAGAAACTACTTAAGCGTATTCGTCACCACAAAACTGCAAACGAATTTCTCCTATATGACAACGTTAGGCCCCACACAAGTCCGCGCACCAGAGTGGAGTTCACAGAACTTCATTGGACTGTTTTTCCTCGTCCACCCTACGGCCCGGATCTTGCAGTTTCCGACTTTCTAGTGTTTGGCTCAATGAAGGATGTATACCGCGGGAAGCAGTTCGTGGATGATGCGGAGGTTGTGGATGCAGCAAGACATTGGATCCGACGTCGACCAGCAAAGTGGTACTAGGAGGACATACAGGCCCTCCCAGTAACGTGGCGTAAGGCCGCCGCATTGAACGGAGATTGTGTTGAAAAATAGTTTTTTTAGCCAGAAGGGTGGGGAATAATATGGTGTATTGGAATCCTAAATAAAACCAACCTGCTCTCAGAAAAATATATTGCATTACTTATTGAACGACCCTCGTAGAAATTGAAAATTACAATAGTACAGATAAAAAACACACACGCCGTTTGCATTTGTACACGGTAAGTACAGGGTGGTCATAATGAAACTTTCGCTACTTGATCCAGTGTAGACGGAAAAGCCGGCCGGGGTGGTCGAGCGGTTCTAGGCACTTCAGTCTGGAACCGCGCGACCGCTACGGTCGCAGGTTCGAATCCTGCCTCGGGCATGAATGTGTGTGATGTCCTTAGGTTAGTTAGGTTTAAGTAGTTCTAAGTTCCAGGGGACGATGACCTCAGATGTAAGTCCCATAGTGCTCAGAGCCATTTGAACCATTCTTTTAGACGGCAAAATATTTACCGTATGGCTACCCAGCTCTATAGGAATGATGTTCAGATTGTGCGTCGCAGGATTTGCCTTGTTAGTGTCATGACTTGCCGTTAAACACCGGTACTGGTACGGCGACGTACGGTTGAAACAAAAACATCGGTGACCATTACAATTGCAGACAGTCAACATGGGTCTGGACGAGGTGAACAGGACTTTACTCATAAAGGTATTTATCATAATACCAGCAATAGTTCTACTGCCCTTCGCGAGTATCGATGCGTTAAAGTAAAACGGAGAGGTCCTCTTTCCGCACCAGGATTGAGGGACATCATTCGGAAGCTCGAATTAACTGGCGATTTGGGAATTAGTCCTGGAAGAAGCAACGGCCAAATACGTCACAAATTGCTGAAGAAGTTACCGTTGCCACAGATGAGAATGCTGGGCGCAATGTGCGACCTTCAAGCGGTGCAAGAGCTGTGTCTCGGCAGGTGAACATTCCATGGTCCACCGTCCGAAAAGTGCTGCGAACAGTTGTCAAATTGTACATCTAGTGCAGCTACAGGCTGTAATGGATGCAGATGGTCGTCAGATTGAGCAACGTTTGTAACCTGGAACGTAAACATGGTACTCAATTAACAACGATTACCCTATCATGTGAAAATTAAAATGTGTTTTCTTTTCAGTGGTTTATTCGTTATTTCTTTTCCGCATTTCGTTGCAAATTTTTCCGCAAAGTTTCATTGTGCTGCGATCACTCGTTTTTCATAGGGACCCGCCCAAGTAGCGAAAGTTTAATTATAACCAACCTGTGCAACAACAACTAGAAATTACGGGAAGGTAGGTTTTTAATTATGAGTACTGGCAGCCATGGGCACGAGAGGGTGAAAGGGGAACGGAAAGAAGAACGTGACAGCAACAACTGATAAATATAAGGGAAAGTGCCGTCACTCAGAGAGAGAAGCGTACCTGGGAGAAGATGTGAGTAGTAGGTTTACTATTTTGCAGAGGGAAAGTTGCCCATATACGTTGATTTTTGGGAAAAGGTCATGAGGGTGACAGAATGAAGAGCTTCACCTTCTTCTTGTAAGCAGCAGCGCTTTGAATTGTACGCAGAAATCGGGGCAGCCTGTTCCAGAGGCAGATAGCAGCAGCAGCAGCGACGGAGTTAGCCAAATTTTTTTAATTAATGAGCACAGCTAGTATACTTGATAAGTGGGACCGTGTGTTTCGAACAAAATGAGATGGCAGGTATTTAAGCTCAGATGCGAGGTAGTGGGGTGTTTGCGCACTGAGGGTGCAATTAAGTAGACACGGTGTGTTGTAGTCACATAAACTGTCTGATCGCAGTCACCCTTACTGTGCGCATGAAGCATTGATATAGTCATGCAGACGAATGGTGCAGATGTAACACACACAAGCACTCATTGTTAGTTCTAACTGTCTAGTGTTGTCACTACTAGTGCCGCATTGAATTACGTCACAGTAGTATAGGTTCGGTAGAACGAGATAGTGCACGGATTCGCGTTTCTCATCCTATGGAAATACACTGACTGAAAAAATTGTAACACCAGAAAATAATTAATGTAGAGTAATCATATTTCGAGAATACACATGTCTCGGTAACATATTTAAGTGATTAACGCTGCAAGATAACAGTTTAATGTAAGCACGAGATAAGCCATTGCAAATGTGAAATGCTGGAACATAAATGACCGGTGTAACCGCCAGACTGTTAAATGCAACCGTGCAGACGTGCCTGCATTGTGTTGTACAGGTGCCGTATGTCAATTTGTAAGATGGAGTTCCGTGCCTGTTGCATTTGGTCGATCAATACAGAGACGGTTACTGCTGTTTGTGGATGACGCTGCGGTTGTCGTCCCGTGATGTCCCCACATGTGCTCTATTGGAGACAGATTTGGTGATCCAGCAAGCCAAACTAACGAGTCGACACTCTGTGCCGCACATTGGTTTACAACAGCGGTATGTAGGCGAGCCTTACCCTAATGGAAAACGTCCCCTGGGATGATGTTCATGAATGGTAGTACAACAGACAGAAGCACTAGATTGAAGTACACATTTGCAGTCAAGGTGCGCGAGATAACCACGTGAGTGCTCCAGCTGTCATACGAAAACGCACCCCAGGCGATAACTCCAGGGATAAGTCCAGTGTGTCTGGCAAGCAGACAGGTTGGTTGCCATCCCTCAATTGGCCTCCTTCCAACCAACACACCTGCACCGAGGCAGAACCAGATTTCACCAGAAAACACAATAGACCTCCACCCTGCCCTCCAGTGAGCTTTCACTGAAATCCCAAATGGCGGTGGTTTGGGGTTAGTAGAACGCAAGCTTCAGGGCTTCCTGCTCAGAGTTGTCCTTGAATTAATCGATATATAACAGTTCGTTGTGTCACTGTGGTGCCAAATGCTGCTGAAATTGCTGTTGCAGATGCAGTACGATGCGCTAGAGTCATACTCAGAACTCGAAGGTCTTCCCTCTCGGTAGTGCTATGTGGCCGTCCGGAGCCCGGTCTGCTTGAGTCTGTGTATTCTCATGACCACCGCTGCTAGCAATCATGTACAGTGATTACTTTCCTGCCAAGTCTTTCTGCAGTATCGCAGGAGGAACGTCCAGCTTCATGTAGCTCTATTACACGACCTCGTACAAACTCAGTGAGGTGTTGGTTGATAACGGCGTCTTTGTCGCTTTAAAGGGATTTTTGACTAACATAACTCCACACATCCAACCTCAAAGGTAACTAACACTCACGACCGTTACATCATATATTTAAAGCAAAACCTGATTTGCATTCTCGTAGTGGCACTACTACACTACTGGCCATTCAAATTGCTACACCAAGAAGAAGTAAAAGCTTTCGAAATGTGGTGCTACAGAAGAATGCTGAAAATTAGTTGCGTAGATCACATGAAGAGGTACTGAATAGATATGGCGAAAAGAGGAGTTTGTGGGACAACTTGACTAGAAGCGTTCGGTTGGTAGGATATGTTCTGAGGCATCAAGGGATCACCAATTAAGTATTGGAGGGCAGCGTGGAGAGTTAAAATCGTAGAGGGAGACCAAGAGAGGAATACACTAAGCAGATTCAGCAGGGTGTAGGTTGCAGTAGGTACTGGGAGATGAAGAAGCTTGCACAGGATAGAGTAGCATGGAGAGCTGCATCAGACCAGTCTCAGGACCGAAGACCACAACAACAACAACAACAAGAAATGCAGATGATAAATGGGTATTCATTGGACAAATATATTATACTAGAACTAACATGTGATTACATTTTCACGCAATTTGGGTTCATAGAACCTGAGAAATCAGTACCCAGAACAACCACCTCTGGCCGTAATAACGGCCTTGATACGCCTGGGCATTGAGTCAAACAGAGCTTGGATGGCGTGTACAGGTACAGCTGGCCATGCAGCTTCAACACGATACCACAGTTCATCAAGAGTAGTGCCTGGCGTATTGTGACGAGCCAGTTGCTAGGCCACCATTGACCAGACGTTTTCAATTGGTGAGAGATCCGGAGAATGTGTTGGCCAGGGCACCAGTCGAACATTTTCTGTATCCAGAAAGGCCCGTACAGGACCTGCAACATGCGGTCGTGCATTATCCTGCTGAAATGTACGGTTTCGCAGGGATCGAATGATGTGTAGAGCCACGGGTCGTAACACATCTGAAATGTAACGTCCACTTTTCAAAGTGCCGCCAATGCGAACAAGAGGTGAGCGAGACGTGTAACCAATGGCACCCCATACCATCACACGGGATGATACGCCAGTATGGCGATGACGAGTACACGCTCCCAATGTGCGTTCACCGCGATGTCGCCAAACACCGATGCGACCATCATGATGCTGTAAACAGAACCTGGATTCATCCAAAAAAATGACGTTTTGCCATTCGTGCACCCAGGTTCGTCGTTGAGTACACAATCGCAGGCGCTCCTGTCTGTGATGCAGCGTCAAGGGTAACCGCAGCCATGGTCTCCGACCTGATAGTCCATGCTGCTGCAAACGTCGTCGAACTGTTCGTGCAGATGGTTGTAGTCTTGAAAACGTACCCATCTGTTGACTCAAGGATCGAGACGTGGCTGCACGATCCGTTACAGCCATGGCGGATAAGATGCCTGTCATCTCGACTGCTAGTGATATGAAGCCGTTGGGATCCAGCACGGCGTTCCGTATTACCCTCCTGAACCCACCGGTTCCATATTCTGCTAACAGTCATCGGATCTCGACCAATGCGAGCAGCAATGTCGCGATACGATAAACCGCAATCGCGATAGGCTACAATCCGACCTTTATCAAAGTCGGAAACGTGATGGTAAGCATTTCTCCTACTTACACGGGGCATCACAACGTTTCACCAGGCAACGCCGGTCAACTGCTGTTTGTGTATGAGAAATCGGTTGGAATCTTTCCTCATGTCAGCACGTTGTAGGTGTCGCCACCGGCGCCAACCTTATGTGAATGCTCTGAAAAGCTAATCATTTGCATATCACAGCATCTTCTTCCTGTCGGTTAAATTTCGCGTCTTTAGCACGTCATCTTCGTGGTGTAGCAATTTTAATGGTCAGTAGTGTAATTCCGTCAGTGCGTGTTCCGAAACTTTTTGAGGACCTAGGGGCAAGCGGAAGTCTTTCAGTACATGGTGACAGTATTTACTACCCAGCTGTGGTGCTTATCCAAAGTTACACCAAAGTTTTTCAGTTTTCTGGTACGGCATTGGAATACCGTTAAATTGAATAGGAAGTAATTGTTCGCATATTCTGAACTTACTGATTTCTAATGGGATACAAAGATTACTTAGTATTACCCCAGATGTATATTAATGAGTTATCTCCCTTTCTTATAGGCATCATATTGCCTTCACCAGTACTAAAAAGATCAGTCATTCGGTGCACCAGCTCTGAATACTGTCCCAGAGTTTCTGCATTATCTTACAATCGTCAACGACTGTACTTTTCTGTTGGCAGCATCATCGTTAGGGAGTAATCTGACGCTCAGCAGCCGTGGTAGTAGGTTCCACGACACTCCTTCACTACGTGATTGACGCAGATAAGTGATTTGTTTTCTTTTACACTAACTTCACCTACGAACATTTCGCTCAATTACAACATCGATGAAATGAGACAACATTCATAATCGTAGAAGTTGTTTTTATGTATTTACGCATCCCTGAACGAAACAATATGAAATTATACCGTACTTGGGAATAGTCCATCTTGTACTATATGGCGGTTATTAGACTACAAACACGTAGAACGAATTAAACAACATCACGCTATTAAGTAAATCGTACTGCTTACCATCATACTACACAAAACTCTTATTAAGCAATAACATGTGGTTGAAAATCACCAATTATACTATTTTCAAGAACAAAAAATACCGTTCTTCTAAAACAGCGATGCATAGATTTCAGGAAGGTCGTGAACTATACACTCGCCACTCCTGTTTACTTGTATAGAAAGTAAAACAAATTCATGGGAGAAAATACCTCTAAACAGTTCATAAAAGCCAGCGCTTACACTCTTCCACACTTGCCACAAAGAGGTTCGAAATATTGGTCATGCAGTCCGTTTGACCAAATCTATACAGATTTCTCGGGATTTTCCTAAATTATTGGAGGTGAATTCCGGGATGCTTTCTTGGAATAGGTCACAGTCGATTTCTTCGCCTCTTCTTGTCCAAATAAAGCAATTCTCTGTGTAATGTGATAGCTTTCTTACGTAAAACTTGTTAGTAAAATACATAATTGTGTAATACTGGCCCACCTGGCACATGATTTGTCGAGGACGGCCTAGGAGTTAACGTTTCTTTCAATCGACATCATTACAGACTGTACTATAGAGCAGATAGACGATAAAGGGGACGTTGTTGTGACAATTATACTGGAATTTGCCTGATTTCTTTAAGCGAACCACGAAAACTTCAAGTTATGATGATTGTGTGGTGATACCAACCCTCATCCTCCTGGAAACTTCTCCATAGCGTTAATCGACTGCTAATGTGGGGCAGTCTCCATACAGAAATTCCTGGTCTTAATTCACTGAGTAAGTCCAACAAGATAGACGAGAAACTTTCTATATCATGCAGTGACAACAGTGTGCTTTATTACTGAACGTAGCTTTCCTCTCATGTCGCCAGAAACACACCACCTATGACGTAAGTGCACACATTAGCTGTCTGCTTTCTGAAAAGTGCATCTGACCTTCAGTGTGAACACTGTCCTGTTGCTTCTACTAAACAAGAAGCCATACCACTAGTAACTCACTCTGCCGTTGTCGCTCGATTGGCAACCAAAAGTAATGAATGTGGGGGTTGAAGTACAGATTTTTCAGCCGCACCTCAAAATTATTAATTTACGGGTGAGTGTGTAAAACGCAGAGGATTTCGAAATGTTAATTGCAATAATAAGTTTACCTTTCATTTTAAGAGAGCGAGGCGAGGTGGTTTAGTGGTTGAAATAGAGATTAGTATTTGAGAGCAGTGAGGTTTTCTCGAATTACATGATTTGAGTACCAGATTGTTTCAGACAAGTACATGGCCGATTTCCTTCCCTATTCTTGTTCAATTCGTCTATAATGACCTTGGCCTGGATAGTATTTTATACTCTAAGCTTACTCCATTTTTTGATAGTTTCCGATACATAACGAGAGATTATTAACACTTCATTATTTCTGACTCAGATAGGAATTCTTTTATTAAGCTAGATATAATGCGAATTAAATAAATATTTCGCTACGCTCTTTCAGGTCGTATAGAAGTTTCCGTCCAAATAACACACCCTATCAGTTAAGCGAATCAGACACGGGATGTTTTACAGTACTGCTTTTATCTAAGATAATCCCACTGTAATAATATCACACTTTTAATGTGATGATGTTCTTTCGACAGGGAATATTTAGCTGACAAGATTTCGTAGCGGAAGTAGTGTGTGCAACGAACGGATCAAGAAGACGTTATTAGAGATCGCGTCGGGCGCATCTCAGGGAAGCTTGATGGGGCCATTGTAATTAACCTGGTATGTATTATATACTGAGAGATAATGTCAACTGCACTGAGGTTATTTGCTGATAACGATGCTACGTACAAACAGAATGTATCACAGAGAAGTTGTTTAAGTTTTGTGCAATCATAACATGATGGAGACACGGGATATTACCGGGTAATGTAAACAAATGGGATGTGACGTACATGAATAGCAGAAAAGGTCATTGATAATTTGAGTACAACATCTATGATAATAACTCTTCAGTCATAATCATCAAATACTTGAAGGTGAACGTCAAATCGATATACGATGGGAACAATACCTAAGAGAATTGGCTGATGACATAGTTGGAGTTCCAGACTTTCTTCATTCCACACAAAATCCTCAACAAATTCAACTGCGAAGCTCTAAAAGATGTCATTACGTATAGGCTTAATCTTAAGATGCCGAGGGGTTGTCTCCAAACAGGTTTCAGTGAACATATAACTTATAGCCATATACTTGTCGTATGAAAATATTAGGTCAGGTAAATAAAGAGGAAGCGATAATATTGGTACGCTTTTTAGACGCAGCAATAAATCGCACAGTGTCTTACGTAAGCAAATGTTGATGTATGAGGAAGACCGTATTCGTTTTGTTTACTTTCATGAACGCACAACAAAACTGTTTCAACTTTGAAACCGCCCAAACACAACGTCGCAAGGCGTCAGTGGTCTGTTCTGAACACATAGGTTGTAGGTCTGAATAGCGTGATCGCACTGGGGTAAGACATTTATTCTGTTTCTGGACGGAATTCTCGCCAGACTGGAAGCCACATCTGCAGTGGCTGAGAAGCTGCCGCTTGTATGGAGCCTCTGATAATGGCTGCGAAATGGGGGGAGGGGAGGACTCGCAAGTTGTCAGGGCACGCCGGCGCGCCTCCCATTGTCTTCGCCATTAGTGCTGATTAATGACTGCCTGGATTTAGTTAGATTTGCCAAGACTAATTGAAGTAATGGGACGCACTTGACAGAAGTTTGTTGCGACCCCGTTAACTCCAACTTGCGGCTAGCCTCTACCACTAACGTTCCTATTTTTCAAATTATTCCTGTCGTCGCCTACTACTAAATGATCTGCATCAGTGCTGAGAGGCGTGTTCTGCGATACGATTACATCGAAGTGCAAAAAATGGTCCGATGAAATGAAAATTATACTGATTGAGGGAACTAATCCAGTAATATTTATGCTTGATTGATTTAAATTTTGGCTACGGTAATCGACGCGAAGTGATTAGTCACAGATAAAATAAGTGTATGATATTATTACTAGCACACACTATTGCAACTTCACAGTGTTTCATTCATTTTGCGTGCGGTAGTGTGCATTTATTTATTTCTGGCACAGGAAACCAGCTCCATAGAGTTTACAGAAGGTCGCGTGGAACTCATGAAGCTATATCCAGAATGAGATTTTCACTCTGCAGCGGGGTGTGCATTGATATGAAACTTCCTGGGTAGGCAGAGAAAGCCGGCTTGGTAACTCAGCGTGTTCAGTCAGAGGGGTTAGCTGCCCTCTGTAATAAAAAAACTGAGTTAATGGATCAACGACGAACCGAAACGGGTGTCTTGCGACGTCCGCCCCGAGCAGATACAACGAACGAAAACGAACAAAATGAGATTTTTTTAAAACAAAAGAGTGGTAGAGCACTTGCCCGCGAAAGGCAAAGGTCCCGAGTTCGAGTCTCGGTCCGGCACACAGTTTTAATCTACCAGTAAGTTTCACATGAAGCTATAGTTTGAATGCTAACTCTAATTCGTTCTCACACAGTATTTTTGTCACAGTATTATATTTTAATTTTCATGTCATGTTAGTGCACTATTCTGCATCTAATTGGTACGTTGATATCATAACAGTCATGTACTGTGGTTGGACGAAAATATGGAAACACCTGCGCAAAATGCATGCTTGAACAGACACGGAGATGCTAGCCAAGCCTGCAGATTACGCTGTTCCATTTGACCACGAACGGCACATCAGGAGTCTCCTCAGTACGTTACAAGTGTCAGTCGTGGTCAGAACAGTGTTCTTTGTAGGTGTGAGTGCATTATATCGGCGCTAAGTGAATTCCAACGTGGGCAAATGGCTGGTGTCGTACGGTGCCAGTGGGTACTTCTGTAACCAAGGTAGCCGAAGTGTTGGGTGTCGCAAGAGGTACCGTGTCGAAGATTTCTACCGCATACAGGGAAAACGAAAACAACATTATCCACTAAGTCACAACCGCGAACGATAGTGAGTGTTGAGTGACCGTGACGGATGGTCGCTGACGAAGATTGTGATGAAAAATAACTGAATTTCGCACTCGCGAATACTGTCAGGACAAAATAACACGAAAGGAACTCCATAAGCAGGGAATTTCAGAGCGAACTTGAATTCCAAAACCACTCATCAGTAATGCAAATGCCTGTAAAAGGAAAGCGTGGTGCCGGGTCTAGAAAACATGTACTATTGCGCAATGGAAGAACGTAATCCGGTCCGACGAGTCTTGTCGAGTTTGCGTCCCAAGGCTTCAGTGATGATTTGGACAACCATGTTGCGGTTTTCCATAGGCCCCATGGCTACTCTGCAAGGTCGCATTATTACTCGGGATAATGTGACCGTTTTGGCTGATCGGATCGACCCCCCCCCCCCCCCCCCCCGCCTCTATACAACGTTTTTTCCCAAATGGTGATCCTGTGCTCAAAGGCGACAGCTCGCATCGTACAGGATTGGTTTTGAGTGTGAGGATGAATTGTATCTCCCATGACCAAGGCAGTTACCGGTTCTCGATATTACTGACAAGGGAACCTCCCCATCGCATCCCCCTCAGATTTAGTTATAAGTTGGCACAGTGGATAGGCCTTGAAAAACTGAACACAGATCAATCGAGAAAACAGGAAGAAGTTGTGTGGAACTATGAAAAAAATAAGCAAAATATACAAACTGAGTAGTCTATGTGGAAGATCGGCAATATCAAGGACAGTATGAGCTTAGGAGCGCCGTGGTCCCGTGGTTAGCGTGAGCAGCTGCGGAACGAGAGGTCCTTGGTTCAAGTCTTCCCTCGAGTGAAAAGTTTAATTTTTTTTATTTTCCGACAAATATCAAAATTCAAGCACACACACACAATTAACTTCGCTCTCCAAAATTCCAGGACATGTTCAGATTTGCTTGGACATATGCAGGATTTGACGGTCTACACAGGGAAAAATTTGAAAACGTTAAAAACATGTGTTTTGACAGAGCACAGGGAAAACTGTGCGACTGTGAAACTGTTGCATTCATTTGTTGCAGTTTATGTGACAAACTTTTATGTTTTCATCACTTTTTTGGGAGTGATTCATTACGTTCACAAGAAAACCTAAATCGGGCAAGGTAGAAGAATCTTTTTACCCATTCGGCAAGTGTACAAGTTAGGTGGGTCGACAACATATTCCTGTCATGTGACGCACATGCCGTCACCAGTGTCGTATAGAATATATCAGACGTGTTTCCCTGTGCAGGAATCGGTTGACCTATGACCTTGCGATCAAATGTTTTCGGTTCCCATTGGAGAAGCACGTCCTTTCATCTACTAATCGCACGGTTTTGTGGTGCGGTCGCAAAACACAGGCACTAAACTTATTACAGTGAACAGAGACGTCAATGAACGAACGGACAGATCATAACTTCACGAAAATAAAGGAAGTAAACTTTGCACTAGAGGGAAGACTTGAACCACGGACCTCTCGTTCCGCAGCTGCTCACGCTAACCAGGGGACCACGGCACTCCTAAGCTCATGCTGTCCTTGATGTTGCCTATCTTCCACATGGACTACTCAGTTTGTATATTTTGCTTATTTTTTTATAGTTCCACACAGCTTCTTCCTGTTTTCTCGATTGATCTGTGTTCAGTTTTTCAAGGCCTATCCACTGTGCCAACTTATAACTAAATCTGAGGGGGGTGCGATGGGGAGGTTCCCTTGTGAGTCTTTGCGGCCTCCGTTGGAGAGAAGGGTGCGTGATCACTAGCCACCTCTTTCATCGTTAACTGAACTTGCCACTATTTTGCAGAAAGAATGGTATGAGATTCGTTTGAAAACCATACAGGACCTATATTTATCCATTCAGAGACGACTGGAAGCTGTTCTGAATGGCAACGGTTTTCCTAGAAAATTTGGAAATTTATAGTAACGTCTTATGGGACCAAACTACTTAGGTCATCGGTCCCTGAGCCTACGCACTGCTTAATCTAACTTAAACGAACTTCTGCTATGGACAACACGCACACCCACGCCCCAGGACTCGAACCTCGTACGGGGGAGCCGCACGGACCGTGACAAGGCGCCCCCGACCGCGCGGCCACCCCTCGCGTTTTCCTAGACCATATAAGGATGATAAGGTGTTGTGTTTTTGGCGTTTCCATATTTTTGTCCATTCTCTGTATATTTGTACTTCTTTTTGCAAATAACTTTGTACTGTGTATCGCAAAACTCACATAAAGTTCTCCATTGTAGCAGATGATAGAGCGTTACTTTTGGTGATCAATGAGAAAATACATCATATCGTTGTTAGGAGCGAAGTCTCTTTTCCCCTCCGTGCTCCTTGACGTCCCTACGGGGCTGTTCGCACCTTATTTCGTGGACTTGCTTTACATATTTTCTGCCGCTCTCCGTTTGCCCCTTGCCTTCTGCTGTTAAAACTCTCTGTTTCTGAAACTTCCTGGCAGATTGTAAACTGACTCGGAAAACGCTTTTGACACTGTGAACTGGGACCTACTCTTTACAACCATGAAAAAATAGGACTTGACTGCAAGGACAGAAGAATGAACTGTATGAAAAGCAAAGCACAAAAATAAACATCAATAAGTCAGAGGAAGAGTCCAGGATTAGAAAAGGAGTTAGACAAAGATTTCCCCTATAGCCATATTTATTTATTGTGTTCATGAAGGAGAAAAAAATGTTCAAATGTGTGTGAAATTTTATGGGACTTAACTGCTAAGGTCATCAGTCTCTAAGCTTACATACCACTTAACCTAAATTAGCCTAAGGACAAAAACACACACCCATGCCCGAGGGAGGACTCGAACCTCCGCCGGGACCAACCGCACACTCCATGACTGCAGCGCCTTATACCGCTTTTTTTTTTAATCTCATTTTGTTCGTTTTCATTTGTTGTATCTGCTCGGGGCGGACGTCGCAAGACACTCGTATCAGTTCGTCGTTGATCCATTAACTCAGTTTTTTTTATTACAGAGGGTAGCTAACCCTCTGACCGAACACGCTAAGTTACCGTGCCGGCAGACCGCTCGGCTAATCCCGCGCGGCGAAGGAGAAAACAGAGGGAATAAAAGCCAATAGTGAAATGATACATTGTACTTATTAGATTTGCTGGTGGCATCGCGATGGTTGTGGGCTCCGAAAAAGAAATGAATAGAATGATAAGTCCAATCGGTACAATTAAACCACGCAAATTAAAAGTGAACAAACGGAAAGCGAAAGTAATGGTAGTACAGAAAAATATGGGTGATGATGATGATAAAAATTGATGACTTCAGAATTGATCAAGTGAAACAATTTTCTCTCCGTAGTATAATTAGAGATAACAATATATGTCTAATGGAAGAGAAGAGAAGGATTGAACTTACGGAACAGTCATTCGTGACTAAGAAAAACTTTTAATTAGCAAACATGTTGTTATAGATGTCAGAAAATCCTTTCCAAAATCATTTGCAGTCAGTACACTGTTCCATGGAAGTGAAAGTTGGACGCTGGGCAAACTGGAAAGGAATCGACTTGCAGTTGCTGAAATGTGAATATCGCGAAAAATGATAAGAACGAGCTGGACGGAAAGGAAAACCAATGTGGAAATCTTACGAAAAGTCAACGAAGAGCGAATATTGTTAAAGAAAGTGGAAAAAAAATAAATTGAACATATCATCAAACATAATATCTCCATCATTAATATTCTCAAAGCGAAAGTCTTGGGAAAGAAAAGAAGGGGACGGGCTAGGACGAAGTATTTGGAAGACATCGAGGAGAGGATAGTATGTGACAATTACATGGAATTGAAACGAACAGCCACTAACAGAAGTGAGTTGTTGCATCGACAACGCATTAGCCTTTACAGTGTGTGTGTGTGTGTGTGTGTGTGTGTGTGAGAGAGAGAGAGAGAGAGAGAGAGAGAGAGAGAGAGAGAGAGAGCGAGAAACAATGGTCTAAGACACAAAGGAATTAGGAATTACAGACACTGGCTGCGAGAGGGCATTGACTTAAATCAATGGGGAAAGTTGAAAATTTGTACCGCATTGGGATTCGAACCCGGGTCTCATGCTCTCTAGGCAGATGCTCTGATCAGTATGCCATCTGGACGCAGAGGTCATCGCAACTCCACGGACTATTCTAACACACCTCCCGTTGGTCCCAAATTCTCAACTTATCCGCAACTACGAATGTAGTGCCCCTTGCCCATTATCCTCGCTATTCGCGGCATTTCGCCGATTCCCGTGAGAGTTCGAGCCTTGTGTGCATCCTCACTGAAGAGATCATTAGCGGCTCTTGCCTTAATTATAAATGTATGTGGTGTCTATCCTTTCGGACATAAACATTGGTCTTTTGCGAGATACTCGATTCCAGTAATATGCATAGTTCCCCCCGGATGGTATATACATTGGACAGGCACCGTTCATACTCTAACAAATCAGGCAACTTCATTCACGGTGTGCCATGGGCACATCTAAATACGATAGCTCCTTTCTGCCATTCTGTCACGTCTGCACGTCGAACCATCTTATTGCACTGAGTACATACAACCGACTGTCACATACACACGACAGTACACCACTTCACTGACACGACTTTCGTCAGTAGTGGAAGATTACATGACCGCCTATTACCAGTTCTGCGTCATGTACAGCGCTCCAGAGTGACAATTCTGCTGTTTTAAGTGAGAGGCTAGTATTTATTCCGTTAAGCATAGTAGTGCCTCCTGCTGTACTAGGGAAGAAATGAATAAATAATACCCAAATCAACATACATGTGCGTAAATGTCCAACTAGAACTTGGAAAGTGCCTCAGCCCTACGCAGTATTACCTGACACAAAAGGAAGGAAACCAATCGCATTGCCCGCATCTCGTGGTGGTGCGGTAGCGTTCTCGCTTCCCACGCCCGGGTTCCCGGTTTCGATTCCCGGCGGGGTCAGGGATTTTCTCTGCCTCGTGATGGCTGGGTGTTGTGTGATGTCTTTAAGTTAGTTAGGTTTAAGTAGTTCTAAGTTCTAGGGGACTGATGACCATAGATGTCGCATTACTCAAAATGGCTCTGAGCACTATGGGACTCAACTGCTGAGGTTATTAGTCCCCTGGAACTTAGAACTAGTTAAACCTAACTAACCTAAGGACATCACAAACATCCATGCCCGAGGCAGGATTCGAACCTGCGACCGTAGCGGTCTTGCGGTTCCAGACTGCAGCGCCTTTAACCGCACGGCCACTTCGGCCGGCTAATCGCATTACTCACAAGAGAACCTCCCCATCACACCCCCCTCAGATTTAGTTATAAGTTGGCACAGTGGATAGGCCTTGAAAAACTGAACACAGATCAATTGAGAAAACAGGAAGAAGTTGTGTGGAACTGTGAAAAAATAAGCAAAATATACAAACTGAGTAGTTCATGGCAAGATAGGCAACATTAAGGACACTGGGACCGCAGCAGCGCCGTGGTCTCGTGGTAACGTGAGCAGCTGCGGAACGAAAGGTCCTTGGTTCAAATCTTCCATCGAGTGAAAACTTTAATTGTTTATTTTCAGTTTATGTGACAAACTCTTATGTTTTCATCACTTTTTTGGGAGTGATTATCACATCCACAAGAAAACCTAAATCGGGCAAGATAGAAGAATCTTTTTACCCATTCGCCAAGTGTACAAGTTAGGTGGGTCGACAACATATTCCTGTCATATGACGCACATGCCGTCACCAGTGTCGTATAGAATATATCAGATGTGTTTTCCTGTGGAGGAATCGGTTGACCTATGACCTTGCGATCAAATGTTTTCGGTTCCGATTGGAGAGGCACGTCCTTTCGTCTACTAATTGCACGGTTTTGCGATGCGGTCGCAAAACACAGACACTAAACTTATTACAGTGAACAGAGACGTCAATGAACGAACGGACAGATAATAACTATGCAAAAATAAAGAAAGTAAAATTTTTGCTTGTGGGAAGACTTGAACCAAGGACCTCTCCTTCTGCAGCTGCTCACTCTACCACGGGACCACGGCGCTCCTGATCTCACTTTGTCCTTTATGTTGCCTATGTCGCCAAGACTGATGACCAGTTTGTATATTTTGCTTATTTTTTCACAGTTCCACACAACTTCTTACTGTTTTCTCAATTGATCTGTGTTCAGTTTATCAAGGCCTATCCACTGTGCCAAGTTATAACTAAATCTGAGGGGGGTGCGATGGAGAGGTTCCCTTGTCAGGAACTATTTGTCTTGGAGTACCAAACCTTTTTTTCGTAAGAGCTGTATTTACCGATGGTTGAGGAATCAGATGCTCTGTATGGCAAAAAGTCTTCAGACACCCGACAAATATATAAAGAGTGATCAGAAGCAGTCTGAAAAGATTATAGGGGTGTCGCAGGGTAGGTTGTGCTGATAAATAATTGTTATGGAAAAAAATTCGATATGTTGCGCCGTTTTCGCGTTAATTAGCGTTGAAGTTAGCCAATCAGGCCGTTGAGGCGCAAATTCAAGCGGCCGACCAGTCATGGTGTTGCCAAACGTGTTCGTTTGGTTTCCTAAAGCCGAAAAAGAGAGCGATACAAAAATTCGAAATGGGACAGTGGTAAAGATCGAACCCGAGCCAAATGCTGAACAGTCTCGTGTGCTATTGTCTATGCTATGAGAACAACTAACACTTAAGTGTATCTGGCGGGCTGCTTAAATCTGCGGGCGCAACGACCTGATTGGATAACATCAATGATAATTAACTCGGATACGGCAGAACGTACCGAATTCTTTTCTTAACAATTATTTCTCAGTACAACCCACCCTGCAACAACCTTACGAGCTTTTCAGACTGTTTCTGACTACCCTGTACAGCCTCACGTGAGCCTTGGGTTGTTGTTTTATGGATTATTATATCCTTTGCGAGCGCTTGTTCCTTTGTTTGAGCGACTCTTTCGGAATTCAGGTCAGTAATATATTATTTTCTCTAAAAATAAAGAAACGGACTTGATTTCCTTGTTCTCATAGTATGCTGTGCAACCGTAACGTGTATTCAGTTCTATGTGAAATACATGAGATAGAAATCGTGGTACCTAATTTTATAAATTTAAAAGTATGATTTCGAATCGAATCCTTAATTTCTGAAGAGCAGCAACAGTGTGTCCTCTCTTAACGGATAACAACGTACAATATTTGTTTTAGCGTGCTAATACGCCGATTACGCTACACGTTTAATATGTATGGGGCATGATGAAACGGACACGCTCCAGCACGACTGTGTGCTAGCAAATGGTGTGCGGCAGCTGTAGGCGCACAGCCTCCGCCTCCTAGTTCTAATGCAGCAATTTGCTTCACACTACCGTGAATACGAAGTTACCCAGGCCAGCAATAATCACGCCACTGATTGACTCTAAATACATATACATCGACATCTACATTAATACTCCGAAAGCCACTGGACGGTGTGTAGCGGTAGAAACTTCGGAAACCGCAATCAATTACTGCCTTTCGTGTTCCGTTCGCGAATGAGCTCGAATTTCTCTGATTTTACCAATATGTTCATTTCGTGAGATATAAGTGGGCGGAAATAATATGTTACTTGGCTTTTCTTTAAACGCGATTTCTCGGAATTTTAACAGTAAACCTCTCAGTGTCACAAGACACCTTTTTCGTTGAAAACGTCGCACACTAGAGAGCTCGCTGTGACGCTCTCTCGCTTACTAAACGAAAACGTGGTGGCACGTGCTGCTCTTCTTTGGATGTTCTCCGTTTTCTCTGTTGATCACATCTGGCAACGGTCCCACACGTACAATACACAAGATTTGCTTCAGCGAGGGCCTTGTAGCTGCCTCTTTCGTATGTAAGTTACAATTCTTTACGTTCCTTCCAATGAATCTCAAACTGGCATACACCTCCCTTCTCAGATATCTTTAAATCGTGTAAAACACATACTCCTGGGTACTATAATTTGTGACTGTGTCCAGTGATCCGCAGCGAGCAGTGTAGCACAGTGGTTAGCACACTGGACTTGCATTCGGGAGGACGACGTTTCAGAACCGCGTTCGGCCATCCACATTTAGATCTCCTTGACTTCCCTAAATCGCTTAATGCAAATGTTAAGATGGTTTCTTTGAAACGGCGCGGCCAGTTTCCTTCTCTGTCCTCCCCTAATACGAACTTGTGAGCCAGCCGCGGTGGCCAAGCGGTTCTAGGCGCTTCAGTCCGGAACCGCGCGACTTCTACGGTCGCAGGTTCGAATCCTACCTTGGGCATGGATGTGTGTGATGTCCTTAGGTAAATTAGGTTTAAGTAGTTCTAAGTTCTAGGAGACTGATGACCTCAGATGTTAAGTCCCATAGTGCTCAGAGCCATTTGAACCATTTTTTTGAACGAACTAGTGCTCCGTCTCTAATGACCTCGTCGTCGACGGGACGTTAAATTCTAATCTCCTCCTCCTCCTCGTCCTTGTGATTCACCGTCAGTCAGGTAATAATGAGTTCCTCCATCTGTTTACGTGCAATACACCTGTTTAGAGCAAGTGCCAAACCGTGCACCAAGCGTCGATCATATGTAAGGCTTCCCGCGTTTCATTACTATTTCTGCCGTTGTAACATACTCATATACAACAGTATCCACC
Organism: Schistocerca serialis cubense; assembly: GCF_023864345.2. Classification (NCBI taxonomy): domain Eukaryota; kingdom Metazoa; phylum Arthropoda; class Insecta; order Orthoptera; family Acrididae; genus Schistocerca; species Schistocerca serialis. Next base: position 345,907,179 of record NC_064640.1, on the reverse strand, counting down.
ATGAGCAGCCCTATGGATCTTCCCACGTTAGCCAGCAAAACATAGAGAAAGAGTATATTTCTAGATCAAAGAAAAAAGTAGCAGTAAAGTTGATAACACTACACAAAACATTCGAGGCATATGTAACCAGAAACACACAAAGAGCCACTAGTGCTGTTATATTGTGGTGCGTTTCCCGCCGAGAAATGTATAGTTCTGCAAAGCAGTATGGGATTCGGCCAAAATCAACCGTGCCAAAAGAAGGAATAACTCAAAAACGTGCAAGAGACGGCATTTCTTGATGTGAGAGAAAACAAGACATGAAATATCGTAAGCAAAATCATCTTTTTTAGAGAACAGTTTCTCGATCTAGGAAAGGCAGTTTGTAAATATCCTTCATTACAGACCACTGACGATGTTTTATTTCAATAAAATGAAGTTCGTTTGGTGACAAAAACAGGCAATTTCATATAGTTGCAAAGACGGAATTAAAATGCCTTTAATAAACATTTATGTATTCTTTTAAAATTTAAAAAAATTCGTTACAGATTTAAAAAATAAGTAGGTTGCAAAGAATATACAATATTAAATTTTGATAACTAGTTTCGGTTGTTCATACAACCATCTTCAGATCAATCATGCTAAAGTATATCAGTGCATAGAACACGGATGGACCACATCATGTGTAAAATTTGGTGACGAGTGTAAGTGTTTTATACTTGACTGCAAGTTTATGAAGCATGGTTTAGGATCAGCCTTTTATTGCGTTGGTAAACCCAGAATTTTACTGAAATTTTCTCTTACATGACCTTGTACCAAGCTATTCAGACGAAGCGGCCCATCCGTATTCTATACGCTAATATAAACTTTACCATGATTGACCTGAAGATGGCTGTATGAACAACCGAAAATAGTTATAAAATTTTCAGATTGCATGTTATTTGCTATTTAGACAATTTAAAAATGTAATGAATTAAAAAAATTAATGAATCTATAATATCGTATCTCTCCATTTCTGAAAATGTCAGGTATTACTAGTGACTTATGCATATCGTGCTAATAACCACACTATAGCACTCAGCTGGTGTACGTCGGGTATTACCTTCACATTTGTCGGTTTCACCCCCATTAAGTATACCGTGCTGACTCTTTGATAGGAATCCTCCGTCCAGTCAAAAATCCGGCTCGATCCTCACTAATCTCTTAATTTGTTCACTAGGAGGCCTGCAGAACTATGTAGAATGCCTTCTTGACATCAAGGAACGAGGCATCTACTTGGACGCCACTGTGCACTGTCTTTTGCATATCATTGACAGAAAGAGCTAACTGAGTTTTACAAGATCTTTGTGTGCATATTTCATGTCTGTCCCCAATGAAGAGAATTAAGACCTCCCAAGAATATACGAGCGTAAAACTGGTCCATGGTTATACAACAGTTTCAAGTCAGCTATGTAGCCCTACTGCTACGCGTATCTGTCATAACACCTTGCTTGAAATGGGAATGACATGTGCCTTTTTCCAGACGCTTGCTGTGTATTATTGTTCCACTTTACTGGATTTTGATCTAATGCAATATTGTCATTTATTCCCAGATACAGAGTGACGGGAGGTACTTCGATTCACTAGGCGTAGTAGTTTGTAGTTTTGTACCTGTAGATAAACTGACAAAAAAAAAAACAGTCGCGCCATGAAACAGAGACAACGAAAGAAGCTGGGAGACGTAAACAGCCATCCTGTAATAGTGTATTTATTAGGAGTGAAGGCTGCTGTTATTATGATAGAATAGATCAGGCGATCCATGAGGTTTTAGGTCAGGGTCTTCACTAAAAATCACTACTGGCCCACCCGGTCCCCTATGGCTTTTTCTAGTCTCCGAGATGTGTCTAGAGACGAAACATTTTTTAAATGTCTCCTTTCTGTCTAAAGTTCCATGTCTTTCATGCCCTTGAAAGGGTTTCATCAGACGTTGTTACTTTAAGTGTTTAAGAAGAAGGTATCTGACAATCGCTGATTTACTTTGGTAGGAGAAACACATTTTAAAAGTGAAAAGACTTATCATAACCACCTCACTGAGGCTGGCGACGCATCGTGTGGAAACCAGTGTCGATGCTTGAAGTCTATAGCCGAAACCGCAGTAGAGAACGAACGTTACGACTGTAAGTAATGCGATTCCGAATCATTGCGGATGAACGAAAGCCAAAATGATCATACTCAAAAATACACACTCCAACTGAGTTCCAAAATCGAAGACTGGGTAAGGAAAGTCAGGCAGTTGTCGTACGTGAACTGTCTGCCGTCATCCCGTTACCGACGAGCGACATCTGAGCCATACAAACTACGAACTCCGCCACACTCTGAGTCCGTCTCCATATCGTTGGAGTGGCGGTATATTAGAAAACGGGTGTCTGTCTGGGACTTCCTAAATTAAAGGGGTGGGGAAGGGCAGGGGGAGGATGGGGTTGTACAAATCAACAATAGCAGCACTCATGGAATTGGGAAGCGGATATCAATAAAACACTGCTTAAAGGCACGAAGAATGGGCCTAGCACGAAACAAATAAATTACGCCTTTCAGAATTAAACACCTTCGGGGAATACTATATTGCAACTGTGCATAACATCAGTCTTGTAATACGACGAAAAGGGCATTGTATTGACAAATGGACTCAAGTAAAGAATTGTGAAGCTGCTGGTTAATGCACTTTAAACGTGATATTTGAGGGTTTGTGAGTGAATTTACCATTTGAATTAGAACAGTGCTAGCAATCTTTTATTACAATCTTTATGTAAATTACCTTTGACTTTTTCCTTTTTTAACCAACCTGCATATCGAAGTATGTAAACATGCAATGGCATACGGGAAAAATATGAAGCAACACTTAACAGCTGAAAATGACTGCATATCAGTCACTGAAATAAAACTGAATAAAAGGAGGGGTGGAAGGAGATCACCAGTAAACATAAGCCCTAGGTAAGAACTGCCGGTGGTTGAGAGCTGATCACCCATTGTGTAATGTTAGTAAAAACCCATTGTGTAATGTTAGTACTGCATCAGGAGCTTGAGATCCCTTGGCAATTAGTAGCCGAAAACTGGTATATGAATCGACTACTGCACACAACATACGTATTCCACAATATGTAAGTAACAGGAATTGGATAGAAGTCACATTAAGTACAGCACTGATCCTATTCCGTACTGATGCAGTACAGTGTGGACAGGTAGTCATTTTACCTTACTGCTACACTATCCCAGTCCACTCACAGTCTCTCTTTTCGATAAGCACTCTATAAGGTAACTCTAATTTTCGTTCATTTGGTGTTCATTTGGATACAGACGTCGACATTTGTAGATCTGAGCACAGAATGAGAACCTACAGCCAGCTACTAATTTTCGTTCATTTGGTGATCATTTGGATACAGGCGTCGACATTTGTAGATGTGAGCACAGAATGAGAACCTGCAGCCGTAAAGGAATCAGATTCATAGAATGAGGTACTACAGCTGTAAATGAATCACACTCATATAGTGAGAAACAATGTTCAAGTTCGCACTGGATCATCCGTATTAAGGTTATGCGCTTTTTTCCGCCCTGACTGGGTGTGTTGGCGTCACTGTGGCCGATCCCTTCCAACCAGCACACCTCGAAATGAGCAAATGCTTAGTTCATAACATCCATGATGTTGAATGTATGTTAGACCTTAATTTTCCTTCCTTCCTTTGCCAATATAAGCAATTCGATTCTAAACATTAGGTGTCCCAGTATTCAGGGATATGAGAGGAGCAATCATTCGAAGCAAAGAACTCTAGTAAACATGACCTCTCAATTGCATGCCATGAACACTTCTTCATCTTCGATGTTGTGAAACAAATCTCTTCTACTGTAAGCTCTTTACTTTCCATGTTTTGACAGGTTGTGGTATGAACCAAACAAGAAAAAAATGTCCCGTTGACTTGGGCTCTAAAGTGCACTTCTTAAGAGCTATGAGCACTTGTTCCTCTTCTGTACTGTGAAAAGCATGTGTTCTAGTCTACAAGTACTCATAGCTCTTAAAAATCCGTGTTTACTAGACATTTTTGCATCGAATGATTCTCTCTGTCGTACCTCTGAATATTGAACCATTCCTCGTGGGATACCCTATATATTCCCTTTTCTAGCATGCGCGAACACTAACCAGACCTTTATATTTACTATTTCGTTAGCAGCTTTGAATATAACTGGACATTTTATTTTCAGACATCTGACCGCCTGGGGCGATACGCCGTACCAACGCCGAAGATCCTTCCGCAACCATGATCAAAAGAGTGGTAAGACTACACAAACACATTTACTAGTATAGGGTAACAACTCACATTAGAGTATATAGCTATTGAAGGTATACCCTAATTTCTTTTTCATTAACATAAATATTATGAATTATAATAATCGTTAAGTTTTATGAATATCTGTATGAAACTCTAAAAATCTTAGAATTTGATCAGTATAACCATGAAGCAGCTTTGACGAAATAAGTTGTCTGAAACGAATTTCTCATAACGAGTGCAACAGAAGTATCATGCTGCTTTCACCAGCAATTTTTCCTAAGAAAAAAGAGATTTGGAGTTTTTTCAGAACCTCACTCATTCTCTTGCTGTACGTCTCGCAGCCGTCCGCGCTGCAAAAGGAGTTTACTCAGGCTTTTGACAGATGGTCACATTAACGTGACTAGACAATTAATGTGTTGGCAAACGTGCAACCTCGGCAGCTTGGAGGATTCAGTGCGTCGTCTTCTACAGACGAGACACTAGCACCACATATTTATTACATATTCCGTTTCTCTTTATGTGATTGTCTCAGAACTTACTGTGGTTACACATATATGTAATTTCTCACTTGAAATACATACCGGAATGTATTCCTAGATTTGGCGTTTATTATGAAGCTAGTTAATAAAGAATAGATCATATTTATGTTTCTACCACAAATACATGAATATTATATTATGCCGTATGTTCTGCTATTATTTCCAGAATGAATTTTCATTCTGCAGCAGAGTGTACACTTTTTTGAAACTTTCTGGCAGATTAAAACTGTGTGCCAGGCTGGCACTATTGCCTTTCTTCCAGAACTGCGAGTCCAGCAAGGTATACGAGAAATCTGTGAGGTTTGGAAGGTACGAGAAAAGCACTGGCGGAAGTAAAGCAGTGATGCCGGGTCGTGAGCCACGGCTGGCTAGTTCAGGCGGTAAGAGCATTGTCACGTTAGGCAGGATACAGGGTTCGTGTCGTGATGTGGCAGACAGTTTTAATCTGCCAGGAAGTTTCAATATACCATTTTTTTCTGAGATATCCATTAGATACAATTACTTTTTTTTTTCTTTATTGTAATTTGATTCCCCTGCCCCATGATGGAGCACTCATGAAGAATAAAAAAACCGCTGCTGGCCGAGGGGCTGGAGGCTGGAGGGAAGGGAAATAGAGGGGAGGAAAGTGTGGTGGGGAGGGGCTGGAGGGGTGGGAGGAAGAAGTAAAAAAGGGGGCTGGAGGTGCACCTAGGGACAGGAGACAGGCAGGGTGGGAGATGAAGAGGGAACATAATGCAGGAGGGGAAATCCACTCAGGAGAAGGGAGAGCAGGAGAGCGGTGCCCTGAGGAGGAGCCAGGAGGGAGGTGGGGTTAGAGTTGGTAGGAGGGGTAGAATCAGGGCGAAGTTCATCATCTGGGAGGGGTAGGTGCTGGAAGTTGCGTTGGGAAAGGAGGTGGAGGGCGTGGTGATGGAGAGAGGGCAGGACACAACGATAAAGGCGCAGCAACAGGCTGGGGTTGGAGAGGAATGTGGACACCAGGGGGTGGGGGGATCGAGTCGGCAGGCAATATACAGGGTGTGGATGTGTTCAAGGAAAAGGAGAAGGTAGGGGAAGGGGATGAGGTCATAGAGGATGTGTGTGGGGGACGGAAGGCAGATACGGAAGGCGAGACGGAGTGCATGGTGCTCGTGGATTTGGAGGGCATTATAGAACCTGGGAGGGATGGAAATGCAAGCAACGCTGGCATAACAAAGGATGGGGTGGATCAATGATTTGTAGGTGTGAAGGATGGTGGAAGGATGCAGTCCCCATGTCCAGCCAGACAGAAGTTTCAGGAGGCAGAGTCTGTTGTGGGCTTTGTGTTGGATTGTACGGAGATGGGGAATCCAGGTGAGGTGGCGGTCGAGGGTGAGGCCAAGGTATTCGGGGGTAGGAGTGATGTGGATAGGACAGTCATAAATGGTTAGGTAGAAATCATGGAGACAAAGGAGCAGGTGGTGCTGTCTATGATGATGGCCTGGGTCTTGGAGGGGTTGATACGAAGGAACCGCTGGTTGCACCAAGTGGTGAACTGGTCACGGTGGGCTTGGGGGGGGGGGGGTACGTTGGGACCACTGAAGGGCAGGATAAAGGGCTAGGAAGACGGTGTCATCAGCAAATTGGAGGAGATGAAGAGGCGGGGGAGGTTTGGGCATATCAGCAGTGTACAGGACATAGAGGAGAGGGGAAAGGACGGATCCTTGGGGCACGCCGGTGGAGAGATAGAAGGTGTGGGAGTTGTAATTGTGGATAATGACATACGAGGGACGACGGGAGAGGAAGGAAGCAACGAGACGGATGAAACTGATAGGGAGAGCATAGTTCTGGAGTACGAGTACTTAACTGAAATCTCAGAGATCGTTCGCTCTGTATACTCGTGCAATGAGCTGTGCAGCCCCATTGATCTCTCCATGAGAATTATAAATCCCTTCCAGGCGAATCTATGCAGCAGTGCCATCTTGTTGATGGCAATGTACAGGGTGGTTATAGTTAAACATTCGCTAATTGAGCCAGTGGAGATGGAAAGCTACTTACTGTAATGATACCCAGTTTTATAGGAATGATGTTGAGACTGTGTTCTGACGGATTTGCACCAGGGCAGGCGCAAGGCACGTGCGAAACGTGCGGCCACACGGGGAGGCACTTTAACGAGGGTCGCCAAATCTGCCGCCCGCCCCGCCCCCCCCCCCTTTTTTTTTCAATATTTATGCCCAAGAGGGGATTCGAAACCAAACCTCGGAGGGAGCGGCTTCGGGAACTGTGGCATGGCGCCTTGACTACCTGCCGGGCGCCCCTGTTGAACAAGGGGTGGGAGGAGGACTAATTTCTTCCTCGCCACTGTGGCAGCACCGTCGTGTTTACACTGGAGGAACAGAGAGGGGGAAGCAGTCTGGCGTACACGCCAGTATTCTTATGAGTGGAGCGCTGCCAGCCTGTTACGCGCCGTGCATTTACTCACAACTTGTTTTGCAGAAGACGAAATCTAATTTGGAAATTCGAATGCAATGTTCGATACTGCGGTTACATCTGAAGCCTGAAGAAATTTTGCTAAGCCCTTCAATGGCAGTTTCCGAGTGTTTTATTCTTCCCGCATCATGGGAAAAAAAGATAGAACATTACATGTCAACACCTACAATTGATAGAAGTATTCCGAATGGGTAAATACGCTGCGAGTAATTACAAGGGATAAAGACACTGCTAATAAGCCTGGCATAAGTTGGGTTTCGACGTATTTTTGAACATTTTTGCTATCCGTTTCTGAGTGATAGTGGGACGTTTTAGTTTTTGAGCCATGAAACACCTGTCTCTCCCTGCATGAACAACAATTGAACTCTGACTGGCACTTTTTTTCACAATACTAATCGCACACTATCACTTTTCTAACATTTATTTGCTGCATAATGCATGTGAATCCATGTCTCATCTTAGTAAACTACTGGTCGCTTTGATTCTGATGAAAACCTGAGAAAGTATGGTATTTAAGCAACAATGCCCTCTCGTCCGCACAAAACAAAACATTAATTTTGACACCTTCTAAAACGAAAATCCATAGACAGAACATTGCTTCTAAGGGTTTCCTTGCTAGCTCTGAATCTCATTTCTGTTGGACAAAAGTTGTACAGTTTTAGCAAAGTTCGTATTTCTTCCTATTGTTCGTAATGCCATAGAAATTGCTGCCTGATAATACATTTATCCATATCATCGGTCACATACTTACTGTGAGCTTATACGGCGATGACTAATTTGTTACCCCTTATTCCATAATCAGACAGGAAAGAAGTGACGCATGGAAATTACGACAGATATCGAGTGTCAGTTCTTTGAAATGAACAACCGCAGTGCAGTGAGTTAATAAATTTTGACTAGCATTAGTACCCATCGATGTACGAGTGTGTCTTTATTACATTATTATGTTACTCCATCTCCTTATTCTTCCCCTCTCCATTGTCTTCCGCCCCACTCTTTGACCGTTTCACCTGCGTCTGTAGTGAAATTCCGCCTGAAATTCAATTTCACGCTGCTCAATTCTTATGATTTCATCTCCTGAACAGTGTATCTTACAGTAATATAATTTTCCGTTTACGTGCAGTGGAATATCAGGATATTGTCAGCGAAGTGTGTTGCAAATAAAGTTAGTACACCGACATCAACAGTTAGTTTAACGTAATCGTTCTTTACAGGCTGGATCGAAACAGACCGACGGTAGAAAAAGACTGTCTGGCAGTGAATATAGGAAAAGACGGACGCTGAAGGAAGATGACGATAAGAAGCAAAAGGATGCATTACAACGATATTTCAAGCCAAAGAGAGAACGACCTAGCAGTGGCGTAGGTGGAAAAATAGATCCTGAAAGTACAAAAACTAGTGGAGCTACTGCAGCTACATCTTTATCTTCAGGACATGACCAGAAAGTTGACGAACACAGCACTGCGACCACCGCATACAGTAGCAATGCTGACGGTGGGCCATCCACAACATGTTAAACAGACCTCGTCTGGACTCAAGACCTGCTTTGTGACGAAAGCTCCGAGATTGAAACATCAGGCAGAACTGAAATTAGGCGACCCGATTCGGAAAATACCGGAGGAACATCAGCCGAGGTACTCACCACCGGAGAAGGGATTGAAGGCGAACCTAAACTGAACGACACAATTGACTCTGATCCCGGAAGATGGCCGGAAATTATTATCGACTGCATTCGAACGACTTTGGTCATGCGAGGTCCTCCCGAGCGCATTATGGGAGCTGAAGAATGTCCTAAAAAACGCGGACAACCGGCGTTTCAGCCCTGTGCATTACAGCAATTCTTTGAAGAATTTAGAAGAAGCAGATAGACATTGGTTGGTGTACTCAAAGAACAAGGATACTGTGTTTTGCTTTTGTTGCAAACTTTTTTCGTTATCTGCAGAAAAAATTGCAAAGAACGGTACAAGCGACTGGCGGCACCTTCCTTCGTATCTCGAAAGTCACGGGAAGTCTACCGAACATTTGAATTCACATAAAAAGTGGTTCGTGTTTTCCGAGGGACTGAAAAGTCACGAACTGTCGACGCCCATCATCAGAGGCTTCTGAATACTGAAAGCGAACATTGGAAAAATGTTCTTGAGCGCTTAATAGCAATAATTCATTTCCTGGGTCGGCAATGTCTGCCTTTGAGAGGAAGTGCAGATACACTCTTTCAGCCTGACAACGGAAACTTCTTGAAACTCGTTGAATTATTCGAAAAGTTCGACACTGTGATGATGGAGCATCTGCACAGAACAAAGCAAGGTGAGAACAAGAAACACAGACTGAAATAATTCGTCTTATTGGATCATCTATAACCGACAACACTCTATTAATGATGAAATCTATAAAGTATTACAGTATAATTCTGGACTGCACAACAGATATTTCAAAAGTTGAGTAGATGACATTTGTGGTACGTTTCGTCCAGGAGACAAGACTCGACGGGGTATACGATGTCCGAATTCGGGAGCATTTGCTGCGATTTCTTCCAGTGCCCGATACTTCAAACTCCACTTTGACGCAGGTCGTACTCAAGTTCTTGGAAGATAAAAAAATCCTATTGTGTAGTATGAGAGGGCAAGGATACGACAATGGAGCAAACATAAATGGAAAGAAGTCTGGTCTCCAGAAAAGAATTTCAGACATGAACAAGAGAGCATTTTATGTACCATGCAGCAGTCACTCATTGAATCTTGTTGTAAACGCTGCCGCTTTGTCTTCTAAATATGCTGTTTCCATGTTTTCGACAGTGAAACGCTTGTATGACTTCTTCTCGTCCTCCGTTCGACGTTGAGATGTCTCGAAGAAGTATCTGCCTAACCTGTCGCTGAAGCTACTGAGTGATACTAGGTGGGAAAGTCGCACCGATGCACTTACTCCCCTGAGGTTTCAAATTGGAGGCGTTTATGATGCACTGGTTCAGGTACCAGAAGAATTCGATGGCATGACCGCTCACGAAGCAATGTCACTTGCGAATCAAATAAAAAATTACACCTTTCTCACTTCTCTGGTAATCTGGTACGACGTTCTGTTTCACATCAGTGTCGCCAGGAAGACCCTCCAGACCATTGACATAAATGTTTCTGAGGCCGTGGAAATGCTTGAAAAAACGAAAGCATATTTTGTGACCTACAGAACAGAAGAAAAGTTTATCTCTTTCTTGACGGATTCCAAAGAATTGGCTACAGAATTAGAGCTAGAAGATCTAAAGTTACCACGGATAAGTGTTTCCCGGCGACGAAGTAAGAAGCCCACTTTACCTTTGAAGGAAGGGATAAGACAATAGATGACACAACAAAACGTTACAAGATTGAATTTACTATTATCTATTAGATATAGTAACCACATCTTCGGATGAGAGAGTCAATCAACTGAAATCTCATTGTGATTATTTTGATTTTCTCTACGACATCGGCGAGCTGAAGAATGCACCTCCTGACAGCCTGTACTCAAAGTGTAGAAACCTCGCAGTGATTTTGCAAGATCATGAGTCAAGCGACATTGATGCACTGGAGTTGAGGGAAGAACTAAAATTGCTTTCAACATTGTTGAAACCTGGAATAGGTCCAAAAGAGGCTCTGAAGTTTATAGGAAGACATAATGTTTGCCCTAATGTTACTATTGCTCTGAGAATTTTCCTAACACTCCCATTGACAGTTGCCAGTGGAGAGAGGAGTTTCTCAAAACTGAAATTGATGAAGACATACCTCCGATCAACGATGAGCCAAACTCGTTTGAATGATCTTGCAACAATATCGATTGAGCGCGAGCTTCCAGAGGACTTAAATTACACAGATCTTGTGAAAGAGTTTGCACAAGCAAAAGCCAGGAAGGTTCGATTTGTCTCGTATTTTCTTAAATTTTTATATTATGATCAGTGTCTTGGTTATTTACTGCGTTGTTTCTTATTTTGTTCAACATTAAATAGTTATTGTAAATATTATTGTTCAAACTTAATTATCGTTAAATTGTAAATATATTTTGTTTTCCGTTGAATACATTATCTGTTCACAATCATTGAAAATTTTTTATTTACGTTAACTGTAAGTTCATTCCGCACGGGATTGGCCGAGCGGTCTTAGGCGCTGCAGTCATGGACCGTGTGGCTGGTCCCGCCGGAGGTTCGAGTCCTCCGTCGGGCATGGTTGTGTGTGTTTGTCCTTAGGATAATTTAGGTTAAGTATTGCGTAAGCTTAGGGACTGATGGACTTAGCAGTTAAGTCCCATAAGATTTCATACACATTTAAACATTTTTTGAGTTGAATAAGATGTAGTTCCTGAAATTCATGCAAGCGCGAGAACACCATGATTCCAATTTAACTAGTTAAAAGTTAGTTACTCGCAGCCACTCTACATCTACACCTACATCTATACTCTGAAAACCATTGTGAAGTGCGTGGCAGAGGGTACATCCCGCTGTACCAGTTATTACGATTTCTTCCTGTTCCATTCGCGTACTGAGCGCGGTAAGAATTATTTTTAAGTGCATCTGTGTGTGCTGTAATTAATCTAATCTTGTCGTCACGATTCCTATGTGAGCTATATGTAGGGGTTTTAGTATATTCCTAGAGTTATCATTTAAAGCCAGTTCTTGAAACTTTGTAAGTAGGGTTTCCCAGGATAGTTTACGTCTATCTTACAGAGTCTGCCAGTTCAGTTTCTTCAGCATCTCTGTTATGCTCTCCCACGCATCAGACGAACCTGTGACCATTCGTGCTACCCTTCTCTGTATATGTTCAATATCCCCTGCTAGTCCTATTTGGTACGAGTCCCACATGCCTGAACAATATTTCAGATTGGGTCGCACAAGTGATTTGCCAGCGATCTCCTTTGTAGACTGATTACACCTTACCAGTATTCTACCAATAAACCAAGGACTACCACCTGCTTTACCCATGACTGACTCTATGTGATTATTCCATTTCATATTCCTACAAAGTGTTACACCTAGGTATTTGTAGGTGGTGACCGGTTACAAATGTGACTACTGATATTATAGACATAAGATACTACATTTTTTCGTTTTGTGAAGCGCACAACTTTACATTTCTGAACATTTAAAGCAAATTGAATCAGGTTTGACTCCATTTTTGAGCTGGTGCCCAGCGACTGTTTTGTACAAATCTGTAGAGAATGTCACCAATCAGTCGCAATTTTTGTTTCCCAGATCTACATAGATTTCGGGCACAGTGTGGCTATTCTCAATGCTTTGAGTTATGTTTACATCCATACCGTCATGCTGAACGTAACTGTCAACATGAAGGTTTAGATGTAAGTACATATTAAAAGCTTTGAGACAGGCCACTCAGTGGACGAAACGTAGGTAGGTCTGAAAAGTAAAAACAAAAATTTCGATTGATTGCTGACATTTCCTGCAGATTTGTTTAAATAAAATTCCACAAACGTTTTGTAAAAGAAAAAAAAATTGGGGGCGGGGGAGGAGGGGGCGGTACTTGGGCTTGCGCCGGCCCTGATTTGCACTGTTAGTAGTGTCGTGCGTTGCCATTAAATGTCGGTTCTGGCAGGGCCACGTAGGGTTGAAACACGAGCATCAGTGTGGATTACAGTTGCAGAGAGTCAACACTGGTCCATACAAGGTAGGAGGGCTTTACTTTTAAACTGTTTTAGCAAAACAAGAGCAATAGTGCTGCTGCTCTTCACGAGTATCGACGCACTGAAGGAATACTGAGAGGTCTTTTCCCGCACCAGGGTCGCAGAACATGATTCGGAGGTTCCACTGAACTGGGGTTTTGGGAATTGCGGCACAAATTGTTTTTCATGGGAGCCCTCTCAAGTAGCGAAAGTTTAATTACACTACTGGCCATTAAAATTGCTACACCAACAAGAAATGCAGATGATATATGGGTATTCATTGGACAAATATATTATACTAGAACTGACATGTGATTTCATTTTCACGCAATTTGGGTGCATAGAACCTGAGAAATCAGTACCCAGAACAACCACCTCTGGCCGTAATAACGGCCTTGATACGCCCGGGCATTGAGTCAAACAGAGCTTGGATGGCGTGTACAGGTACAGCTGCCCAAGCAGCTTCTACACGATACCATAGTTCATCAAGAGTAGTGCCTGGCGTATTGTGACGAGCCAGTTGCTCGGCCACCATTGACCAGACGTTTTCAATTGGTGAGAGATCTGGAGAATGTGCTGGCCAGGGCACCAGTCGAACATTTTCTGTATCCAGAAAGGCCCGTACAGGATCCGCAACATGCGGTCGTGCATTATCCTTCTGAAATGTAGAGTTTCGCAGGGATCGAATGAAGGGTAGAGCCACGGGTCGTAACACATCTGAAATTTAACGTCCACTGTTCAAAGTGCCGTCAATGCGAACGAGAGGTGACCGAGACGTGTAACCAATGGCACCCCATACTATCACGCTGGCTGATACGCCAGTATGGCGATGACGAATACACGCTTCCAATGTGCGTTCACCATGATGTCGCTAAACACGGATGCGACCATCGTGATGCTGTAAACAGAACCTGGATTCATCTGAAAAAATGACGTTTTGCCATTCGTGCACCCAGGTTCGTCGTTGAGTACACCATCGCCGTCGCTCGTGTCTGTGATGCAGCGTCAAGGGTAACCGCAGCCATGGTCTCCGAGCTAATAGTCCATGCTGCTGCAAACGTCGTCGAACTGTTCGTGCAGATGGTTGTTGTCTTGCAATCGTCCCCATCTGTTGACTCAGGGATCGAGACGTGGCTGCACGATCCGTTACAGCCATGCAGATAAGATACCTGTCATCTCGACTGCTAGTGATACAAGGCCGTTGGGATCCACCACGGCGTTCCGTAGTACCCTCCTGAACCCAACGACTCCATATTCTGCTAACAGTCATTGGATCTCGAAGAACGCGAGCAGCAATGTAGCGATACGATAAACCGCAATCGCGATAGGCTACAATCCGACCTTTATCAAAGTCGGAAACGTGATGGTACGCATTTCTCCTTCTTACACGTGGCACCACAACAAAGTTTCACCAGGCAACGCTGGTCAACTGCTGTTTGTGCATGAGAAATCGGTTTGAAACTTTCCTCATGTCTGCACGTTGTAGGTGTCGCCACCGGCGCTAGCCTTGTGTGAATGCTCTGAAAAGCTAATCATTTGCATATCACAGCATCTCCTTCCTGTCGGTTAAATTTTGCGTCTGTAGCACGTCATCTTCGTGGTGTAGCAATTTTAATGGCCAGTAGTGTATATTTAATCTCTATTTGAAGCAGAAATTAGACTCACCAACTTAAATCTGTGTTCTGTGACTATTTTATCTTCATTGCCGTATTCCACTAGTACTTGTGCACTTATAAATGTTACAGCTTTCTGACCACCACAGATTCATGCAAGACCCAACGTCTGTACATAGCTGCAGCGCACAATTAACCTGGGTTCCCTCTTACAGCAACCATACCACTAGAGATCTCGCTAATGAATATTACAACATTGATGTTCTCTAATTTTTATGTATTTTTCCTAGAATACAACAGTTTCTTACTAATTTAGTAGCCAGTTTGTTTTGCTTAACACAAAATGTAATGATTTGCAAGATTTTAGATTTTATATGAACCAAAATTATGTCTTCCTATAGCAATTTTAAAATCGATTTACTACATCCTCACTCTGTAGGATATCTTATGACTTTGAAACCAGCCAAGTGATCGTTTTCACAGCTTGTTTGTCACTGGGTGATAAATAAGTTCGCACTTAAAACAACAAAGTGTGAAACTAGGCAAACAGAGCTACTTACAAATTGGAGCAAAAATGTCATACAAAACTATGTCGATGTTTCAGTAAGTGTAAAATTAAAACATGATGCCGTGAGCTAGTTTCCAACGGCTGTAACATGGTTCTAATGTATCCACAAGTAGCTTGTTCGAATCCTAGTGGCGGAAAACGTATTCATTATCAAAATTTGAATGATATTAGGAGGAAAGAGGCAGGGAACAGTACCTCGACAGCAGTTTATGCCAAACTGGCCGGCAGTATATATTTAACCTCTTGCGGGTTTATGATGGTAGGGCATGAGATGGTGTCCTAGGTGATCTGCCCATTAGACGGAATGCTGACTTTCACAGCGTCCTTGGTTCTGTCTGAGGGGAATAGACCATGTGCCGACACGAAGTTTTATTATTTCCCCGCCGCGCGGAGTGGCCGCGTGGTTTGAGGCGCCATGTCAGTGATTGCGCGGCCCCTCCCGCCGGAGGTTCGAGTCCTCCCTCGGGCATGGGTGTGTGTGTTGTTCTTAGCATAAGTTAGTTTAAGCGGTGTGTAAGTCTAGGGACCGATGACCTCAGCAGATTGGTCCCTTAGGACTTTACACACATTTGAACATTATTTCCCTCCTGTCATTCCATACTTATTCATACAACATAAATGCATTAAATCAGTCGTCCACACATTGTTACACGCTTGCCAGTTCATTGGCAGGTTGGGGGAAAGAAATGTCAAATCACCTCCACTAACACCATCAAAAAGTATGAAATTATAGTTGTTTAAATGTTCATATAAAATGTAAATTAACGAAAGAGAGAGTGCATCAAGCTATTTATGGGTGTGCTTTGCGGTGTTAATTTTGACTCCTACTCAAAAATAATTGAATAATTAGACAAATTTTTTTAAATTATACGCTAGTGCAAAATGAAATCACTTACGTAATAACCCAACATGAATGAAATTCTATTGTAATATCATACAATAATCACGGGGCCATATACCTATGGGAAGACGTGTTGCACAACAATTTAATTTTCTTGTACAACCTCCTGTAGCTTCAGTGCAGTTCTCAGATGTATGTAAATACCACCACAGAAGTGCTGAATATCATCTTGGTAGACAGTCTGCTATGTTATAACCATTTGTTGTCGCACATGGTGAAGGGATGTGGTTGGTAAAGTAGATCAAATCAGACAATACCAGACGCTATACTGTCAGATGCTACTCATGCTTAGTCTCAAGATGGATTGCTCATAGCACTGGTCAGAACATTTGACGAATATCTTGGATAATTTGTCGAGCAAACCGAGAAATGTGTGCGCGGAAATTATACTTCAGGGAGAGCACATCTCCCTAGCACTTTAGGATGATGTTCTGAGTGTATTCTGCACTCTTTGTCGTCCCTTCAATAATAATAATCAAAGGTGTTTCGTCATGGTAGGCCACACCATGATGTCCTGAGTTGGTCCTGTACTATGCTGCTTGACACACGGCGGTAGCTTGCGCTTGCTTATAGATGGTGCTCTCGCAAATGAGCTTCATGATGTCAAGACAAAATCTTCTTTCATCATTAAACACATGTTTGTGCCATTGATACCTCTAGTTTCATCGGTCACTAGACCATGGGAGTTGAACTACGGGGTAGTCAAGAGTGAGAAAATACCTCGCAAACGGCACGCATGCTCTTAACATAGTTTTACCATATGGTTCCACGTGCTTCTTGTTGCGTACCAATTCATGTGCAGACATTGATCCTAATTTGTGCTGCGATCGCCATGCGATCCACAATGGCTTTTCGCCTGATGCCGCGACTCAGGTGTGCATCTGCAAACCGTTACCGTCCGTAGCCTGTGCAATGAGCGTGCTTACCTCCCTTCCACCACCAACACTGATCACATCTGACATCTCATATCTAACTTCAAGGCCAATTCTTCTGAAAGACCATCCAGTCCCCTACAAGCCCACAGAACGATATCACTTAAATTCAGTTAACTGCAGTTATTTTGTTCTTCGTTGCCATCCTAACCCAAAATGATATTCGAAAACCAGTATTTCATATTGTGAAATACGGTTATGAACTAAATCTTTTCATGCTCAATATCTTTCGTACTTCGCCCGCAGCAAGATGCTTTGAACTAGTGCCCTCTGGCAGTGCCCTGTGCAAATACGTCACGCCTTAGAAGTATCAGTTTTCCGTTTTCCACAAATATACACTTCTGGAAATTGAAATAAGAACACCGTGAATTCATTGTCCCAGGAAGGGGAAACTTTATTGACACATTCCTGGGGTCAGATACATCACATGATCACACTGACAGAACCACAGGCACATAGACACAGGCAACAGAGCATGCACAATGTCGGCACTAGTACAGTGTATATCCACCTTTCGCAGCAATGCAGGCTGCTATTCTCCCATGGAGACGATCGTAGAGATGCTGGATGTAGTCCTGTGGAACGGCTTGCCATGCCATTTCCACCTGGCGCCTCAGTTGGACCAGCGTTCGTGCTGGACGTGCAGACCGCGTGAGACGACGCTTCATCCAGTCCCAAACATGCTCAATGGGGGACAGATCCGGAGATCTTGCTGGCCAGGGTAGTTGACTTACACCTTCTAGAGCACGTTGGGTGGCACGGGATACATGCGGACGTGCATTGTCCTGTTGGAACAGCAAGTTCCCTTGCCGGTCTAGGAATGGTAGAACGATGGGTTCGATGACGGTTTGGATGTACCGTGCACTATTCAGTGTCCCCTCGACGATCACCAGTGGTGTACGGCCAGTGTAGGAGATCGCTCCCCACACCATGATGCCGGGTGTTGGCCCTGTGTGCCTCGGTCGTATGCAGTCCTGATTGTGGCGCTCACCTGCACGGCGCCAAACACGCATACGACCATCATTGGCACCAAGGCAGAAGCGACTCTCATCGCTGAAGACGACACGTCTCCATTCGTCCCTCCATTCACGCCTGTCGCGACACCACTGGAGGCGGGCTGCACGATGTTGGGGCGTGAGCGGAAGACGGCCTAACGGTGTGCGGGACCGTAGCCCAGCTTCATGGAGACGGTTGCGAATGGTCCTCGCCGATACCCCAGGAGCAACAGTGTCCCTAATTTGCTGGGAAGTGGCGGTGCGGTCCCCTACGGCACTGCGTAGGATCCTACGGTCTTGGCGTGCATCCGTGCGTCGCTGCGGTCCGGTCCCAGGTCGACGGGCACGTGCACCTTCCGCCGACCACTGGCGACAACATCGATGTACTGTGGAGACCTCACGCCCCACGTGTTGAGCAGTTCGGCGGTACGTCCACCCGGCCTCCCGCATGCCCACTATACGCCCTCGCTCAAAGTCCGTCAACTGCACATACGGTTCACGTCCACGCTGTTGCGGCGTGCTACCAGTGTTAAAGACTGCGATGGAGCTCCGTATGCCACGGCAAACTGGCTGACACTGACGGCGGCGGTGCACAAATGCTGCGCAGCTAGCGCCATTCGACGGCCAACACCGCGGTTCCTGGTGTGTCCGCTGTGCCGTACGTGTGATCATTGCTTGTACAGCCCTCTAGCAGTGTCTGGAGCAAGTATGGTGGGTCGGACACACCGGTGTCAATGTGTTCTTATTTCCATTTCCAGGAGTGTATATTCTAAAATCCCCAATGACAAAACACTGTCCACGACAGGACCTGTAGGTATTCTGTGTTATTTTTTTGTATTTGTTAGAGGATAACTGTTTTCAAAATTCAAGGGTCCAGCTGATCTGTTGCCTTTTTGTTTACTTAGTAGACATCGTATTGCTCTTACCGGGACACGTCCAAATTTAATGGAATAAGATAAAGTAATTCTGATGCTCAATGAATGTGACCGCCGCGGTGTTTTAGATTTAATCGCCGTGTAACACACAAAATGTCTTGCTTTCCAGTGATGCCGAAGAAGCACACACTGTTTTATATCAGCAGGAAATACCTTTCAATAATAGCGGAAGCGCATTTCATTTTAAATATATTAATGTGTTCACTATTCGACGGTTCCGTAGGCAATCAGATGAGTTTAACTGATTGCAGTCTAACTCATCGAATATTTACAGAGAAACGGTGTTGGAAAATGTATGTCAATCAAGGAATTTCGATTATTATAGAACCACTGGAGTGTGATTTTGTTGAACAGTCGCAAGTGAAAGTCGCGTCATCAGTCAGTGCGTGCATCGCATACGTACGGCTCAGCAAGGAACTTCATTTTGAGTTACCCACACATATTTAGTGTTCCTTTTCAAGACACAGTGTAAAAGCTCCGTAATTTCTGTTTCGTGTACTGCTTTCGGAGAGTTTAGTGGCTCTCGTTCTTCTTTTCTAACTTCTCTGTACATGAATTTTTTGCATCATTACCAGGAGCCGACTGTTTTAGGTTCTTCGGGCGCCGACTGGTATTGTCAAAGAACTACTCTCCGCTCCTCGTCCCCAAAACAGACGCTTCCGGGCAGTATTTCAAAAGTGACTGCGGAAATCTCAGTGGTTACATAGTTTTTTACTTTTTTTTACATGTTCTGCTCTCTGCAGTTCAAATAAATTCACGAACATTTGGTTGTTTGTGCGTTTTAGAAATGTTCAGATTTGACTACATAAAAAATAGTTATTTTAACACAGTATTCTACCTTAACACAACCATAAGAAGAATGAAGACTTTTTGCTGCTTGCATAAAGGTGGAAATAGACTATATCAGTTCTCTTTTCCGACAGCTGTAATGAATCATGTGGCATGCACAACCTCCCACATGGATTTGCTCTTCCTTTTTTAAGTGTCCGTAACACTTACGTCTCCATAGATTACCGTCGCCCACTGTGAAGGCTTTAATCGTTGCTAGTGCAAATATTTTCTTATACACGCGTTACGTCATTTTCAAAGCCCATGGCATTTATTTTATTTCATTAATTGCTCTTTTTACACTTCCTAGAAACTAATGCAGGCGTTATTTCACAATTATTATTGTTATTATTATTTTTTTATTATTACGATCTGCAATACACAGGGTGATTATAATTAAACTTTCGCTACTTCGGAGGGCCTACATTAAAAACGAGTGATCGTAGGACAATGAAACATTGTGGAAACATTTGTAAGGACGTGCGGAAGAGAAATAACGAATAAACCATTGAATGAAACACATTTTAATTTTCACATGAATGGTAACCGTTGTTAATTCTGTTCCATGTTCACGTTGCCGTTTACAAACGTTGCTCATTGTGACGACCATCCACAACAGACTGGAACCACACTACATATGCAATTTCACAATTGTTCGCTGTACTTTCCGAATAGTGAACCATGGAATGTTCAGCTGTCATGGCACAGCTCGTGCACTACTTGAAGATCGCACACTGCGTCCAACAAAAAATGGTTCAAATGGCTCTGAGCACTGTGCGACTTAACTTCTTAGGTCATAAGTCGCCTAGAACTTAGAACTAATTAAACCTAACTAACCTAAGGACATCACACACATCCATGCCCGAGGCAGGATTCGAACCTGCGACCGCAGCGGTCGCGCGGTTCCAGACTGTAGCGCCTAGAACCGCTCAGCCACTCTGGGAAGGAAGATTAGGATTTAGCGTCCCGTCTACATCGAGGTTATTAGAGACTGAGCAGAAGCTCGAATTGATTGAAGGATGGGGAAGGAAATCGGCCCTGCCCTTTCAATGGAACTATCCAGGCATTTGCCTGGAGCGATTTAGGGTTCTCACGGAAACCCTAAATGTGGGTGGCCGGACACGGGTTTGTACCGTCGTCCTCCCGATTGCGAGTCCAGAGTGCTAACCATGCATTCGAAGAAGGCAATCGTCAGAAGGCGTACGGCGCCACTTCTTGCGTTTTCGCGGGGACCATTGACTGCGGACATGTTGTTCCATGTTGGAAAGTGGGCGGCAGTCATCCGACGCTGCCCCTGCCGGGAGGAACGCAGAAGTCAGTAGAATTCCTGATTCGACATCAGTCTTCTCAAGAAGGTCAGCCTGTGGTTGCGAGTGGTCGTTTTCCTTTAGGCAGTTCGGCCGGAGACGATGTGGAAGGAGGTGTATGGTCCACCGCGCTATCGTCGACCATAGACGGCGGCAGGATGTGTCAGTCCTGGGCTTTCGAAGTCGCCGAGTAGGTGAGGGGGAGTATAGTGAGCGTCGCAGAGGTGCAGCCTCTCCGACCGGTGTCTGAAGCATTCTTCGCTAGATATATGCCCATCGGACACGGTCTTCCTGGCCGCAAACAGCACAAGTACGCGGCTGTTCATCGTACATGACGATGGCCGTGCAACCCCCAATAACCAAGTAGAACGGCGCGTGCTTTGCCAGTTCAGTCTTGATTTGCCGCATACCGTTTAAGACGTGCTATGTCTCAAACGTTTGCCACTTTGCAGTCACTAGGCTTATGACGTTACTGTACGTTTTGAACGCTGTAATCGCAACGTCTGGTGGGATTTCTAAAGGGAGCTCGAAGACCTGCAGAGTGGGGGGGGGGGGGGGGGCAAAATCCAGCGTGGTCTATTATGACAGCACCTATATGGTCGTCAGAGTGCCTAAATTTGAGATCACCAGCTCATCTGCGCATATTCTCATTCATCAGTTTGATATAGATGACGCTGCTAGTAATTGATAATTGGACCTCAGTAATGCCTTGAGGTCCCGGATAAAATGTTCAGTTTCATGTGCTCGAGGTCTTACGTGGTCCTCTCTGAAGGAGACCTTAATTGTGGGCTGGTGGTACGAGTACGCCATGACGCTCTCGAAAGAGGGACATACTTACTGCGGCGATAAGGTAAACCGGAAACACTCGCGGGTGCTGCACGACATCTACATCTACATCTACATGACTACTCTGCAATTCACATTTAAGTGCTTGGCAGAGGGTTCATCGAACCACAATCATACTATCTCTCTACCATTCCACTCCCGAACAGCGCGCGGGAAAAACGAACACCTAAACCTTTCTGTTCGAGCTCTGATTTCTCTTATTTTATTTTGATGATCATTCCTACCTATGTAGGTTGGGCTCAACAAAATATTTTCGCATTCGGAAGAGAAAGATGGTGACTGAAATTTCGTAAATAGATCTCGCCGCGATGGAAAACGTCTTTGCTGTAATGACTTCCATCCCAATTCGCGTATCATGTCTGCCACACTCTCTCCCCTATTACGTGATAATGCAAAACGAGCTGCCCTTTTTTGCACCCTTTCGATGTCCTCTGTCAATCCCACCTGGTAAGGATCCCACACCGCGCAGCAATATTCTAACAGAGGACGAACGAGTGTAGTGTAAGCTGTCTCTTTAGTGTACTTGTTGCATCTTCTAAGTGTCCTGCCAACGAAACGCAACCTTTGGTTCGCCTTCCCCACAATATTATCTATGTGGTCTTTCCAACTGAAGTTGTTCGTAATTTTGACACTCAGGTACTTACAAGGGACCCTCCCCATCGCACCCCCCTCAGATTTAGTTATAAGTTGGCACAGTGAATAGGCCTTGAAAAACTGAACACAGATCAATCGAGAAAACAGGAAGAAGTTGTGTGGAACTATAAAAAAAAAATAAGCAAAATATACCAACTGAGTAGTGCACGCGAAGATAGGCAACATCATGGACATACCGAGATAAGGAGCGCCGTGGTCCCGTGGTTAGCGTGAGTAGCTGCGGAACGAGAGGTCCTTGGTTCAAGTCTTCCCTCAATCGAAAAATTTTTCTTTATTTTAGCAAAGTTATGATCTATCCATTCGTTCATTGACGCCTCTGTTCACTGTAATAAGTTTAGTGCCTGTGTTTTGCGACCGCACCACAAAACCGTGCGATTAGTAGACGAAAGGACGTGCCTCTCCAATGGGAACCGAAAACTTTTGATCGTAAGGTCATAGGTCAACCGATTCCTCCACAGGAAAACACGTCTGATATATTCTATACGACACTGGTGACGGCATGTGCGTCACATGACAGGAATATGTTGTCGACCCACCTAACTTGTACACTTGGCGAATGGGTAAAAAGATTCTTCTACGTTGCCCGATTTAGGTTTTCTTGTGGATGTGATAATTACTCCCAAAAAAGTGATGAAAACATAAGAGTTTGTCACATAAACTGCAACAAATGAATCCAAAAGTCTCACACTCGCACAGTTTTCCCTGTGCTCTGTCAAAACATATGTTTTTTACGTTTTCAAATTTTTCCGTGTGTAGACCGTCAAATCCTGCATATGTCCAAGCAAATCTTGTCCTGGAATTTTGGAGAGCGAAGTTGATTATGTGTGAGTGCCTGAACTTTGATAACTGTCTGAAAATAAAAAAATCAAACTTTTTGCTCGAAGGAAGACTTGAACCAGGGACCTCTCGCTCCGCAGCTGCTCACGCTAACCACGGGACCACGGCGCTCCTTATCTCGGAATGTCCATGATGTTGCCTATCTTCGCGTGCACTACTCAGTTGGTATATTTTGCTTATTTTTTTTTATAGTTCCACACAACTTCTTCCTGTCTTCTCGATTGATCTGTTCAGTTTTTCGAGGCCTATCCACTGTGCCAACTTATAACTAAATCTGAGGGGGGTGCGATGGGGAGGTTCCCTTGTTAGTTGAATTGACAGCCTTGAGAATTGTACTATTTATCGAGTAATCGAATTCAAACGGATTTCTTTTGGAACTCATGTGGATCACCTCACACTTTTCGTTATTTAGTGTGAACTGCCACCTGCCACACCATACAGCAATCTTTTCTAAATCGCTTTGCAACTGATACTGGTCTTCGGATGACCTTACTAGACGGTAAATTACAGCATCATTTGCCAACAACCTAAGAGAACTGCTCAGATTGTCACCCAGGTCATTTATATACACTCCTGGAAATTGAAATAAGAACACCGTGAATTCATTGTCCCAGGAAGGGGAAACTTTATTGACACATTCATGGGGTCAGATACATCACATGATCACACTGACAGAACCACAGGCACATAGACACAGGCAACAGAGCATGCACAATGTCGGCACTAGTACAGTGTATATCCACCTTTCGCAGCAATGCAGGCTGCTATTCTCCTATGGAGACGATCGTAGAGATGCCGGATGTAGTCCTGTGGAACGGCTTGCCATGCCATTTCCACCTGGCGCCTCAGTTGGACCAGCGTTCGTGCTGGACGTGCAGACCGCGTGAGACGACGCTTCATCCAGTCCCAAACATGCTCAATGGGGGACAGATCCGGAGATCTTGCTGGCCAGGGTAGTTGACTTACACCTTCTAGAGCACGTTGGGTAGCACGGGATACATGCGGACGTGCATTGTCCTGTTGGAACAGCAAGTTCCCTTGCCGGTCTAGGAATGGTAGAACGATGGGTTCGATGACGGTTTGGATGTACCGTGCACTATTCAGTGTCCCCTCGACGATCACCAGTGGTGTACGGCCAGTGTAGGAGATCGCTCCCCACACCATGATGCCGGGTGTTGGCCCCGTGTGCCTCGGTCGTATGCAGTCCTGATTGTGGCGCTCACCTGCACGGCGCCAAACACGCATACGACCATCATTGGCACCAAGGCAGAAGCGACTCTCATCGCTGAAGACGACACGTCTCCATTCGTCCCTCCATTCACGCCTGTCGCGACACCACTGGAGGCGGGCTGCACGATGTTGGGGCGTGAGCGGAAGACGGCCTAACGGTGTGCGGGACCGTAGCCCAGCTTCATGGAGACGGTTGCGAATGGTCCTCGCCGATACCCCAGGAGCAACAGTGTCCCTAATTTGCTGGGAAGTGGCGGTGCGGTCCCCTACGGCACTGCGTAGGATCCTACGGTCTTGGCGTGCATCCGTGCGTCGCTGCGGTCCGGTCCCAGGTCGACGGGCACGTGCACCTTCCGCCGACCACTGGCGACAACATCGATGTACTGTGGAGACCTCACGCCCCACGTGTTGAGCAATTCGGCGGTACGTCCACCCGGCCTCCCGCATGCCCACTATACGCCCTCGCTCAAAGTCCGTCAACTGCACATACGGTTCACGTCCACGCTGTCGCGGCGTGCTACCAGTGTTAAAGACTGCGATGGAGCTCCGTATGCCACGGCAAACTGGCTGACACTGACGGCGGCGGTGCACAAATGCTGCGCAGCTAGCGCCATTCGACGGCCAACACCGCGGTTCCTGGTGTGTCCGCTGTGCCGTGCGTGTGATCATTGCTTGTACAGCCCTCTCGCAGTGTCCGGAGCAAGTATGGTGGGTCTGACACACCGGTGTCAATGTGTTCTTTTTTCCATTTCCAGGAGTGTAGATCAGGAACAGCAGAGGTCCCAGGACGCTTCCCTGGGGAACACCTGATATCACTTCAGTTTTACTCGATGATTTGCCGTCTATTACTACGAACTGCGACAGGCGGGACGCAAACAAAGCGTCCTGTTTCGCCGTTGCCTAAAGTCAGTCTGCCACTTGACCGCCGCCACCTCGTACTCAGAGTCCCAACGCGCCAGTACATATTCAACGCGTAAAACTTCTCTCGCGATTTTCTCGAAATTGCGTAAGTAGTTGTCCTAATGGACTACTGAAAGTGCAAAAAGTTTGAAGTAAAGCCGTGATCCGAACTTCGTGGCCTCCCCTTGTAAATTCGGACTGAAACACGCCATTTCTCTTCGGGATAGGTGCAAGGCCCGCGATGGCAATGAGTCGCGCAGAGGCGAGGATGGGGATGTTTTACCAGATAGGCGTGCCGCCACTGACAGAACAGTTGCTGTCATCCTGCAGACTGATATAGGGCCCCTCGTGGTACAGGATACGTCCAATCATTGTTTGGTGCTCGGAAATCTTTCAAACCTCAAATAGTTGTATATCTCGCACAACCGATACTGAAAACTATGTTCGAGAACATTTATAATATTTTTATTCATTTTTTATTATAAAACAATAAAAAAGTTGATAGTATTTCAAAAAGTAATTTTCCCATTAAACTGAAGAAAAACATTGATCAGATTTTCCATATTTTATGTAAAGTGCGATGGCACTGATTTGGCTGCCCATTGAGACTTCACGTTGCCTAAGTGATGAAGTAGGAGATTCTGTCTCAAATTCCGGTTTTCATATGTTGCTGGTCATACGTTTAGATTCAAATAGTTTTGTTCCAGTATTTTAGCAAAATGATGAGTCGCGGTTAATGTGTTGCCTTACTGGCTTTACTGGTACCTTTACTCTCACTGAACGGAGATAATCGTCGTGCAGTCTCACTTCATTTTTTTTCTGTTCTTCTACAGGCCGTTTCAAGGTCTTTGCATTAAAAGTCAATGGGAGATAGATCATGTCATGGGGAACAGCTCCTTTACAAACGTCGAAATTAAACAATCCTAAGGTCATAATGTAACCTGCTTTGCTCACGGATGACCGAGCTTAACCGCGCGCTTCCTAACGCCATGTCATCGCATTTAACACTGATTCTTTGGCCGTCATTCCTTACACTGCAGATGACGCACGAAATGATTCATGTGTTTACATCTACATACATACTCCGCAAGACACCGTACAGTGCATGGCGGAGGATACCACTTATCATTACTAATTTCCTTTCCTGTTCCATTCGCCAATAGAACGAGGGGAAAACCATTTTCTAAAAGCCTGCGTACGAGCCCTAATTTCTCATCTTCGTGGTCCTTACGTGAAATATACATTGGCAGCAATAGAATCATTGTGCAGTCGGCCTCAAGTGCCGGTTCTCTAAATTTCCGCAATAGTGCGTCGCGGAAAGAGCGTCGTCTTCCCTCCAAAGATTCTCATTTGAGATCACGAACCATCTCCGTAATACTTGCGTGCTGTTCGAACTTAGCGGTAAAAATTCTAGCAGCACGCCTCTGAATTGTTTGGATGTATTTCTTTAATCCGGCAGATCCCAAACACTCGAACTGTACTCAAGAATGGGTCGCACAATTGTTTGCATAAAATTAACTATAAAATAATGTTCTTATATGTCGTAACAATGCAGTACTGCGAGGCTTTGCTATGCCATTTTAGACTGTATCTGAAGATTAATTTAGTTATTATCAATAAACTAAAATAAGCCATTTGGCGCGTTCCCAATCAGAACTCAAGTACTTTCTGTCGGTTCACTTCCCCACGAGCGCTTCATCAAGGTAACAGCATATGTCATGGTTGCGTTGTGCCACCTTGTCACGCTATACGTCTACTACTGTAGCCTCACTCAACTCACGTCTCATGTAATCAGTAGGAACAAACAATGGTTCCAAGAGCCATAAATGTTACAATGTGTTTGATCGTTCGACACTTCCCGCATTTATCCGCTCGTGTCTTATTAGATAGTGTAATGATATTATTCTGAAACTCTTATTGTAGCTCTCCAGATTTATAGATTTTTTTTAATACTTGATGCAGTAACTTTCCAGTCTCGATACCTGTATTATTAACGCCAAAGATGTGTCATTGACTTCCACTGACGTCTTTGACCTCAGATCACTAAGTGTTCTGTCAAATTCCGACTACATCATTGGGTCGCAGGTTTCTTCCGCATTAACCACCTCCTACCAAGCAAGGTGTCCGCCCCGATAGCTGAGTGGTCAGCTTGACGGATTGTCGTCCTACGGGCCCGGGTTCGATTCCCGGCTGGGTCGGGGATTTTCTCCGCTCAGGGACTGGGTGTTGTGCTGTCTTCATCATCATTTCATCCCCATCCGGCGCGCAGGTCGTCCAATGTGGCGTTGAATGTAATAAGACCCGCAACAAGGCCGCCGGACCTGCCCCGTAAGGGGCCTCCCGGCCAATGACGCCAAACGGTCATTTCCATACCAAGCAAGGTGGAGCGGTAATAAGACACTGGACACACGTTCTGGATGACCGAAGCACAATTTCCGATCCAGCTATACAAATTAGGATTTTCCACGATTTCCATGAACTGCTTACGGCAAATGCCGAATTGGTTTATTAGAAAAGGTCACAGCCAATTTCTTATCCCATCCATCTTCAATTCGAGACTGTGGTCCGTCCCTAATGACCTCGTCGTCGACAGAATGTTAAAACCTAATCGTCTTTCATTTTCCTCTTCCTTCTTCTTCTCCTCCTACTCCTCCTCTTCTTTTTTCTTTCTCTTGTCCGCCTTCTTCTATTGCACTTCGGCGCGGATCTTCTCCATCGTAGAGATCTGTACTAAACAGTGCTTTCCCATCCGCACCGCACACTTTGTCAGTCTATAGACCACGTCCTTTTTCTTTCTTTTTCTGTTTCCTTACATGCCTCATCCATTTTGATTTAGCTCTTTGCGTTCACTGTTCATTTCATTTCTAAGAAAGCTCCACGCACTTTTATCGAATTCCAACGTTTCGTTGGCAGAAAAACCAGTAACTTTATTTAATATCACTACTCCTTTATTTTTGTCTTAATGCTTTAACATTTGTGTTAATGACGGCTAGTTTCGAACATATTTGTTCATCTTCCTGAGTAGTTCTCATGTGATTAATGAAATAATTTCATACTACAGGATTTACATTTCGAACTGCTCGCAACAGTTCACATTTGAACATTCTGTGTTCTTGAAGCTACTAAAAATTACACACTGAATCGTCTGTTGCCTATGGCAGGTAGTAGCATCAAGGACACAGAATGTTCAAGTGTGTACCACTCAGGTAATGGTTACAAAGGGAACAAATACGTTCGTAAGCAGTCGCCATCAACTCAAATGTAAACGCAGCTAGGACAGAAAATTAAACAAATTGTAAGACAATGTGCATTAACAACTGGAAAACTTGTAAAGATCTGATTCCATATACGAGGACCATTCGGAAAGTAAGTTCCGACCGGTCGCGAAGTGGAAACGACAGTAAAAATCCAATGAAGTTTTGCACAGGTGTGTTGGGCAGTGTCTCTGGTATGCCTGACGAACGCATCATGACGCTCTTTTCAGATCTCAACACACAATGAACATGTAAAGATGCCTACAACAGTAGTGTCTCCCGCCAAGCATGGGAGCCCGCTGAGAGGTTTCACCTGATTTCATGCAACCCCACGTAACGTAACTGTCATGAATTTCCTTCTTCATGACAACTATCGTCCGCACACTGTTGGGGCAATGAGGACGCCCCTACAGCGTTTACGATGGGAAGTGTTTGATCAGTGATCAGGCACCATACAGCGAGGACTTGGCTCACTCTGATGTTCATCTCCGCTCCCATGAACCGCTGGCTATGAAGACAACATTCTGACACGGACAACGAATTGCAGACCAGCGTAGTGAAGTGGCGGAAAGCACAGGCAGCTGCCTTCTATGACGAGAGTATTGCTAAGTTGGTACAACGCACATTACAGCTACTTCTGTAGATAGTCTCTGCTCCTACTTACTAGGGGAAGCCGGCCTATGTGCCCGAGCGGTTCTAGGCGCTTCAGTCTGGAACCGAGCTGCTGCTACGGCCGCAGGTTAGAATCCTGCCTCGGGCATGGCTGTGGGTGATGTCCTTAGGTTAGTTAGGTTTAAGTAGTTCTAAGTCTACGGGACTGATGACCTCAGATGCTATGTCGCATAGTGCTTAAAGCCATTTGAACCATTTTACGTTAGACATTTGTCTAAGTCAGAGCGGAGACTATCTAGAGAAGTAACTGGAATGTGTTGCAAACGTCCGCAGCTCGTGATCGTGCGGTAGGGTTCTCGCTTCCCACGCCCGGGTTCCCGGGTTCGATTCCCGGCGGGGTCAGGGATTTTCTCTGCCTCGTGATGACTGGGTGTTGTGTGATGTCCTTACGTTAGTTAGGTTTAAGTAGTTCTAAGTTCTAGGGGACTGATGACCGTAGATGTTAAGTCCCATAGTGCTGAGACCCATTTGAACCATTTTTTTGTATTGCAAACTGTCGCAAATAAAACGTTCTTGATTTTCAGTGTGGTTTCCATTTCGCAACCGATAGGATCTTTCTTTCCGAATAGTCCTCGTATGTCAGTAGTCCTCATGGCCAATCACTGCTCGCAAAATTTACCCACTGAGCCAGAGGTACTCTGCACCGAACCATTCACTCGAAAATTAAAAATCATTGTACGCTTATTAGGGAGGTGCCGTGCCGAAACGTTTCTCCTATAATTCTTGTTTATATTTTCCGTACTATTCCCAAATCGTTTCAGGGAGACAGCGGAATAGTTCTTTCAAAAATGTCGCAACCCATTCACATCCATATTCATTTTCAGCTAGGCTGAGGTCCGTTTTTAACAACCTCGATATCAAAGCCCAACAAAATGACTTAACAATACAAAATGAAGGTAAAGATATTTCTCAATATTGTACTCTCATGTATTCCTTCCTATTTCTGTACAGGTTGGCTTGTTATAATAACAAGCTGAAGGCTATGGAGTCGTGGCAGCCAAATCCGCGCGCTCAGCCTTTCGTTCCAAAGCGAAGCCATGGACTCTACAGTCCACAGACAGTAATAACACGTCCGCTAAATCGGAAACGCATTCTAACGAAAATATTCAAGGTAAATATTATTTTTAAAGAAGTCAGATAATATTTCTGTTGTTGATGCCTTAGTGTAACGTGTTTTTAGGTAGATGACTAATGCCTGGATAACTTGGAACTTGACTGTTTGTAGGCCCTGCTGGTCGTCGTGCTCCTAATAACGATTGGCATCAATGTGATGTTCATCATGGACACCAGTCGCCGTCTTCAGGAAGAAGCCTTCCGCGCCAGTAAGTATAATTTTGTCAAGTGTCATCCAAGCTCTCACATTATGTCCAGTAATATTTTCTGCGATACACTTGTAGGCAGTAATCTTCCAGTAACATATCATTGTCCAGCCTTACAAAACTCTGGGATCGTGTATCCTTTCTACTTTAGGCATTACTTCGACGATTTTTGACGCTATGCCGTTGGTAACAATAAAATTTGAAGAAATTCTCACAAATGAATGAAATTTAGTCCATATAGGATCTTTACTGATACAAACAAGGGATTAAATGCTCATAATAATAAAATGTTACATGGCCGAAATCAGGACTTCGCGGAGCTTCCAGGACAACTAAAGAGAGACTCTACACGTTGGGGTGTCAAACAGGTAATTAATAGTCCCTGAGGAATTTCATTCTTATGAGTGTTTATCCGAGTAAAAAGTTGAATTTTACTACCTCCTGTACAAATGTTAAAGACGTGTCGACCAACTACGAAATCCTAGACATACTCGAACGGTGTTAGGAATGGCAACCAAGGAGGAAGCAGTATCTGTAGTTAGCGGGAGAACTCTTGAACACTGGTTGCAACATGGGGACAAGTGCTGATCTCCAGAATGCTATTTTCACTCTGCAGCGGAGTATGCGCTGATATGAAACTTCCTGGCAGGTTAAAACTGTTTGCCTGACCGAGACTCTGTGAAGTCTGGAAGGTAGAAGACGAGGAACTGGCAGAATTGACGCTGTGATGACGGGTTGTGTGTCGTGCTTGGGTCGCTCAGTTGGTAGAGCACTTCCCCGCGAAAAGCAAACGTCCCGAGTTCGAGTCTCGGTCCGGCACACAGTTTAAATCTGCCAGGAAGTTTGATATCAGCGCACACTCCTCTGCAGAGTGACAATATAATTCTGGTAAATCCCCCAGGCTGTGGCTAAGCCATGTCGCTGCAATATCCTTTCTTCCAGGAGTAATAGTTCTGCAAGGTTCGCAGAAGAGCTTCTGTGAAGTTTGGAACGTAGGAGACAAGGTACTGGCAGAATTGAAGCTGTGATGACGGTTGCGCGTCGTGCTTGGGTAGCTCAGTTGGTACAGCACTTGCACGCGAGAGGCAAAGGTCCCGAGTTCGAGCCTCGGTCCGGTACACAGCTTTAATCTGCCAGGACGCTTCAAGTGCTGATCTGTTAGAAAACAGCTCCAGAAATTTACTGAAGGAAGAGAGCTTTGCAACTTGTCTCATAGCTTGTACGAAGTATTGAGAGAAAGTATAATTCGAACAAATACGAGAGGCAATGATACCTAATGACCTCATATCTCTCTGTTTTTTTTTAATTAAATAGGCAAATAGAGTTTCAGTAAGATTTATGAACCGATTAAAACTTAAAACTTTATTCTGGAAATAGTTAAAACTTACTACAGATGCTCAGTATATAATTACTACTGCATTATATACGTTCTAGATTTGTGTGTAAGTAGCCTTCTCATTATCGGTATTTCTCAGCAAAATAATCTGGTGACTTGGATGCTATACTTATGCGTCGAACATAAGGCGAGAATGCGCAGCGAGAAAGTATTGAATTTCGTATTTAAGATCTTCCTCTATAATAAGCGGTGCTGTTGGAACTATTTTTATTGAGGATTTTCCCCCTCAGTCGGTAGCCTTTAACGAAAGGGGCAGCGTGCGCCAACCTTCACCGACTGCTCACTCTCGGTTACGTGAGATAGTAGTATTGCTTGGATATAGTGCTGGGGGGAGGAAAGCGTAGCGTGTGTCGAGGACGGGAGATGGTGATGTGGCGACAGCGACTTTAACAACGTACATGCCGGTATAAATCTCGGCAGTGTCGCGTTAGGTCCATATAAATTATCAATCGTGTATATGCTGAGACAGCCTTGCGAGTAACAGCTGTGCAGTAGATTTGTGATGCTCACTGTTTCATTGTCTGAATTCGATTAAAATATGCTGGCACCGGTGGTGCAATACAAAGGAGGGTAGGTTAACGTCGAACGTCCTGTCAACTTACGCATTTTCTCTGAAGTGATTTAAGGTAAGACTAGTTTTTCCGGCGGAAATTTGGATACTTTCTCGCTGCTATTAGCGTCATTAACATGCGATATGTCCTGTTGATTCTACAGCTTCTGGCATGTCGGAGCAAGCTGAAGATTACTCATGTCAAGCAGCTGTTTGCTAGAAAACAAAATAGACAGCATAAGAAACAAGGTCGGTCATTACTGAAACTATGCCGTTTGTACACAGCTCAGGTATCGCTATACACTACGTCTTCAGAAATTTGAGTCCACATGTGTTCAGATTCACAACTATAATACGAAACCAGGAAAAGTGCTATACTACCTTTTAATAGTGATGGAAACAACCGAATGAAAACAGTCGACGCGGTCCGGAGCATTCACTTCAGTGCGGAAACAGTCAATCGTTTTTCCATTGTTAAATCATTATTTTTGACTGCACTTCGTTATCGCTCGATGTCACTGTTATTGCCATTTCGACATTTACTTTTTACTGTGTGTCGATAAATAGCTTTCAGTTCAGTTTTTCGTTCATGTTTACGAATAAGAGTTTTCTTAATACTGAAATTTGTATCTAGATCAGAATGCCGGAAACGCTCAGTTGCACTGGAATGGAAGGAATCATATGAAAGTAATCTTCAATGCAAATTCAATGCTGTATATAGTATCCGTAAGGATGATTCATATTGTGAAACTATATTAATTCAAAAAATTCATGGGAATTGGCTAACAGTGACACACACTAGTCGCAAAAAAATACTTTTAGCAAGTGGCAGTATTGCTTTAAAGGAAGCGATTAAGTCACCAAACAATTTAAAATATGTATCTTATGTGCTGTGTGTTCACATCACCTCA
Organism: Schistocerca serialis cubense; assembly: GCF_023864345.2. Lineage (NCBI taxonomy): Eukaryota > Metazoa > Arthropoda > Insecta > Orthoptera > Acrididae > Schistocerca > Schistocerca serialis. Next base: position 345,873,630 of record NC_064640.1, on the reverse strand, counting down.
GCGTTTACCGAAATAGACTTATCACGGATGGGTTCAAACCAAAGAAGGTGGTTCCTTCGGTTACAGTGTGTACCATAAACCAACAGACTTCTTGATCCATGAGTCAGTCACCTCAACCGCCAGAGTAACACTCCCATCAGTAAGATAAAACAGATTGCACAGCTACAAAGTAACGAAAATAAAACTGGTCTGAAAAGTCGTTTCGGTATTTTATGACGACATAATATAGACAACAAGCAGATCATTGTAAAACTATCCAAAACGAGTCAGAACATCTGAAAACATTGTTTAAGTGAAAGATAACCTTCAAAATTTAGATGAAACTGCAGCGCCACTGAGTAGTACAAGTGGAAATCAAAGGATCGTTGTGTCAGGACGTTATCACGAAGAACAAGCATCACTACCCTTATAACGTTCAAATTTGTGTTAGCTAGCGCGTTCGACGTACTATCGGTTCGGAATATGGGATGTTTCACCGAAAGTGAAGGAAACTCGAAACAAAGGGAGTCAAAGATTTGTGTACCTGTGACAGAGCTACGGCTTTAAGAAAAATTTTTGGAGGTATCCGTATAGGCATCGTGCGTAGCGACACGAACTAACTCTAGTGAGTGTGTTTGTATACATACGTGTAGCCCAAATCTATATAGAGAGGTATCGACACGAAAGTTCCTTATGGAGCCGCTATATTGACGCTACAGCAGACGACACTGCATCACGTCGGTAAGGAAGGAAGTAGAAGTTTTCGGTAGTTTTTAATCGAGAATTGCGTTTTTTTATGCAGTAAGAAATTATGCACGTCATATACGGCAATTACAATAAAATCGTTGGAGTGGCTCGAAATCATTATTTCGTATCTTTACTTCCATCAGCACATTGGAACAGCTTCAACATCTACATCGGTACTCTGCAGAGCACTGTGAAGTGTATGGCGCGGGTTCTTCCCATAATAGGTTACCTCGTATTAGATTTGCTTCCCGTTCCATTCGCGTATGGATTCCCGGAACTATGACTGCTTAAATGCAATTATTAGTCTAACATTGCCTCCACAGTCCTTATGAGTGCGATATGTAGAAGGTTGTATTGTCTTACTAGATTCTTCATTTAACACCGACTCTTGAGTCTTTGTAAATACATTAGTGCAGTGTCTGTACTTAACAGGTCTGTATGTATTTCATGCCAAATTCAAGGCAATCTGACGATAAAAGTAATAAATCTCTCCCTGTGCAGAAATCACATAATTGTGGGAGCACGAAGGGAAGGAGACACTGGGACGTATGTAGATTTGGGTCGATCCTGAAAGCGTGCTCGGATAGCCGAAGTGGTTAACGTGACCGCTCGCGACAGGCGGAAAATCCGGGTTCGAGTCCCAGTCCGGCACAAATTTTCACGTGTTGTAAATTGCATAGCTGTTGTGGTTCTCTATTCGAAGTTCGCGAACACATTTCATGACTTTGTAAGTAGGCTCTCGTGGTATAGTTGGTGTCCATCTTCTCACGTCTGTCAGGTAAGAACTGTCAGCATTTCCAGGACACTCTCATGGGGACCAAACCATCTTATGATCAATCCTGGTGCCCTTCTTTTTTTACGTTCATTATTCTCTGCTAGTCCAAGTTGGTGTGCGTCGCACACGCTTGAGCAATACTCCAAGATTGGTCGTACGAATTTTGTGCAACGAGTCTTCTTTGGGGGCTGATTGCCCAGCATCCTATATATGATCTCAAGTTTTCCACCTGGACTGAAGACTACTATTATACACGATCGGAAGCTGATGCTCGAGTCTAGTCACGGTCGTATTCTTTGTATTGTCGTAATTATTTCAGTATGGCAAGGCAGCCGGCCCGGTTAGCAGTGCGATCTAACGCACTGCTTTCCGGGCGGGAAGGCGTGCCGGTCCCCGGTTCGAATCCGCCCGGGGGATTAGTGTCGAGGTCTGATGTGCCGGCCAGTCTGTGGATGGTTTTTAAGGCGGTCTTCCATCTGCCTCGGCGAATACGGGCTGGTTCCCCTTATTCCGCCTCAGTTACACTATGTCGGAGATTGCTGAACAAACACTTTCTCCACGTACGCATACACCATAATTACTCTACCACGCAAACATTGGTGTTACACTCGTCTGGTGTGAGACGTTCCGGGGGGGGAGGTGGGGGGGGGGGGAGGGGTGGCGGCGGTGGGTTTAGTGGTGGACTGCCGTAGCCTGTTGTGGGCTACGGCGGGGACGAAGTACAATACAATTCAATGGCAATGCAATGAATACTTATGACACAGTATAATATCTGCATGGTATCTCAGCAATCATTGCAGGATTTTCATCTGTTGCAGCCAACGAAAGTATACTTAAAGACCACTCTTGTGTTACACAGAAATACCATCGAATGAAAAATAATACACTCCTGGAAATTGAAATAAGAACACCGTGAATTCATTGTCCCAGGAAGGGGAAACTTTATTGACACATTCCTGGGGTCAGATACATCACATGATCACACTGACAGAACCACAGGCACATACACACAGGCAACAGAGCATGCACAATGTCGGCACTAGTACAGTGTATATCCACCTTTCGCAGCAATGCAGGCTGCTATTCTCCCATGGAGATGATCGTAGAGATGCTGGATGTAGTCCTGTGGAACGGCTTGCCATGCCATTTCCACCTGGCGCCTCAGTTGGACCAGCGTTCGTGCTGGACGTGCAGACCGCGTGAGACGACGCTTCATCCAGTCCCAAACATGCTCAATGGGGGACAGATCCGGAGATCTTGCTGGCCAGGGTAGTTGACTTACACCTTCTAGAGCACGTTGGGTGGCACGGGATACATGCGGACGTGCATTGTCCTGTTGGAACAGCAAGTTCCCTTGCCGGTCTAGGAATGGTAGAACGATGGGTTCGATGACGGTTTGGATGTACCGTGCACTATTCAGTGTCCCCTCGACGATCACCAGTGGTGTGCGGCCAGTGTCGGAGATCGCTCCCCACACCATGATGCCGGGTGTTGGCCCTGTGTGCCTCGGTCGTATGCAGTCCTGATTGTGGCGCTCACCTGCACGGCGCCAAACACGCATACGACCATCATTGGCACCAAGGCAGAAGCGACTCTCATCGCTGAAGACGACACGTCTCCATTCGTCCCTCCATTCACGCCTGTCGCGACACCACTGGAGGCGGGCTGCACGATGTTGGGGCGTGAGCGGAAGACGGCCTAACGGTGTGCGGGACCGTAGCCCAGCTTCATGGAGACGGTTGCGAATGGTCCTCGCCGATACCCCAGGAGCAACAGTGTCCCTAATTTGCTGGGAAGTGGCGGTGCGGTCCCCTACGGCACTGTGTAGGATCGTACGGTCTTGGCGTGCATCCGTGCGTCGCTGCGGTCCGGTCCCAGGTCGACGGGCACGTGCACCTTCCGCCGACCACTGGCCACAACATCGATGTACTGTGGAGACCTCACGCCCCACGTGTTGAGCAATTCGGCGGTACGTCCACCCGGCCTCCCGCATGCCCACTATACGCCCTCGCTCAAAGTCCGTCAACTGCACATACGGTTCACGTCCACGCTGTCGCGGCATGCTACCAGTGTTAAAGACTGCGATGGAGCTCCGTATGCCACGGCAAACTGGCTGACACTGACGGCGGCGGTGCACAAATGCTGCGCAGCTAGCGCCATTCGACGGCCAACACCGCGGTTCCTGGTGTGTCCGCTGTGCCGTGCGTGTGATCATTGCTTGTACAGCCCTCTCGCAGTGTCCGGAGCAAGTATGGTGGGTCTGACACACCGGTGTCAATGTGTTCTTTTTTCCATTTCCAGGAGTGTAGTTATCTTATAACAATTCTGTTGAGAAGAAAAGCAAGGGAATTTACGCTAGTGTGTATGCTTTTAAGCGCCATCTCGTTACATAAGGTTTTCCATGTCAATTATTAGCTTCTAAAACAGTCAAGTTGTTTTCCTATGTTTATCTGTGAGTGAGATTTAGTTTTGCCTTTTTTTGCTGTGTGACCAGCTTGTACTTCATGTTCCACTTTCTACTGGGCGTGAATGTATCGTTACAGCTTCGTTCGAGAAACTAAAGTCAGGTACAGACGTTCAGATAACTCCAGCAGGCGGCTGGCTGTCTGCAGTTCGATATAGCCGCAGTATAGCGACAAAGGAAGAAACAACAAAAAAAAAATCTTTCCAGTGCTTAGTTTCGTAATGAGTTCTGCAGCATCGCAAAATAATACATCGCACAGCTTGACAACGATTACAAAGAGCAGTAAACGTTCCGAATTCTGTCGTTCAGTTCAGCAGAGAACGTTCCAGGGGGGGGGGGGGGGGGGGGGGGGAGGCGGTACAGGGATCGAGGAAAAGAGAATAAAATAACAAATTCCCCCGTCACAAATACAATAGAGACATAAGGTAATAAGCAAAGAACCAATGCATTTTTGTTACGTTTCTATCAACTTAATGCATGTAATCTTACTGAGAAGTTCTGTTTTCAACTTGACCCATATCAGAGCAACATCACCAGACTCTTGATCAATCATTGCAGTAGCTCCATCTGTTGCAATCAAAGAAAGTTTTTCCCAACAAAGGTCATTTTGTCAGCAATGTTTCCTAAGCAAGAAAATATGTCGTCGGCCGTAGTTGTATCATGCATTGACACTTAATCAAGGAGTTCTGCCATCAAGCTGAACTCAGCGTCAACACCTCTCACAAATATAGTAATCTGAGCAACATCCCTTACATCCATGCTTTCGTCCAGAACGAACGAGAGAAAAAAACTAAATGTTTTCATTTCTTCGGTGCGTCTGCACACTGTTCTCCGTGAAAGAGGAACTGCTTCCAAAACCGGAAGAATCTCTGGACACAAGAGTGTTGTGGCAGCAACAAAATACTCTTTAACAAATTCTCCATTGCTGAAAGGAGGCACTGTTTTGGCTATTTTAAAAGCTACGTGATAGCTCACACTCATTGCATCATCATTGTGGATGACACGATTCTCTTCCTGTAGACACGTTACGTTACAAGTAAGAGGTAAAATCGAAGGCAAAACCACCTCATGATTCAAAAATAATAGTAATATTTTCAATATATGACATATATCTATATCAACCGTCTTCTTTCTCTCTTTTCTGTTTTAGTTTGAGAAGTTTGGCCCTCCTTTCCTCAGTATGCAAAATTATGACGAATTTCTCAAAAGGAGTTGAAAATAACGCCTCACATTGTACTTCTTCCATGCAGTTAAAATAGCATTACAAAACAGACACTGACAGCCGGTTTCTGTTTCAATAAAAAGGTAATCTTTTTTCCATATTGTGGATTGAAGAGTTGGAATTCGACCGATATTCGTTTTGAGAACATGAACTACCCCTCCCCCCCTCCCCCCTCCATTTTCCTCTCACTAATTTTGTCCTATTGTGAACGCCAAATAAACTTCGACACCGACAACGCTAACGACACGAGGTACGCATCTGTAACAAACGGGTAGTGGGTAGCAGAGAGGTGGAGGGGGAACTGCCTGCTGACAGCGCCTGCGGGTAAGCAGGTGGACACTCAAGGGCGGCCAGTCCATTTGCGAACCCATGTCCCAGCGGCAGGCGCCGGCTCCTTTAACTTGGACATTCTGTAGCGTCGATGGATGACGTTTCTGGACACAGGTTCCTATCCTCAACTTGTTCCTGACGACACCTTCCTCAAAACGTTGAAGTTTGTCGGTATCGTTTTCTAACACCCTTGTATATCGTTCTGTCGACTCTAATTTGATCCAGTTGGATCGTGCTTCATGAGCTTTAACGCTGACATTTTAGAATAGGGACGCGTATAAATCTATATTCTTATGGTAAACGCTAATGCGGTGCTTCTCGCTACAGTATCTACACACATAAAAAAAAGTTTTGCATCACCCCGGTTCCCAGAACTCCTGAAGATAGACGTTGACTGTGGGTATTGTATCACAGACACAGTCCCTTTGACTGTTCAGAGATGTCACTAAACCCGCCCAAAGATGTAAACAACCATGCATGAACAGCGCCTATTAGAAACAGGGGGTTCGACAACTGATCAATTCCAGTCATTCCACCAAGAAGGAGGTACACGGCTCGTGTTGTCTGTAGTTCAACCATGGCTAGACAGTCAATACCGCTGTTCGATCTCGTCCGCATAGTTACTTTGTGTCAGGAAGGGCTCTCAACAAGGGAAGTGTACAGGCATCTCGGAGTGAACCAAAGCGATGTTGTTCGGACATTGAGAAGATACAGAGAGACAGGAACTGTCGATGACATGCCTCGCTCAGGCCGCCCAAGGGCCATTACTGCAGTAGATGACCGCTACCTACAGATTATGGCTCGGAGGAACCCTGACAGCAACGCCACCTTGCTGAATAATGCTTTTCGTGCAACCACAAGACGTCATGTTACGACTCAAACCGTGGGCAATAGCCTGCATGATGCTCGACTTCACTCCCGACGTCCATGGCGAGGTCCATCTTTGCAACCACGACACCATGCAGCACGGTACAGATGGGCCCAACAACAACATGGCGAACGGATCGCTCATGATTGGCATCACGTTCTCTTCACCGATGACTGTCGCATATGCCTTCAACCACACAATCGTCGGAGACGTGTTTGGAGACAACCCGGTCAGGCTGAACACCTTAGACACACTGTCCAGTGAGAGCAGCAAGTTGGAGGTTCCCTGATGTTTTGGGGTGGCATTATGTGGGGCCGACGTATGCCGCTGGTGGTCGTGGAAGGTGCCGTAACGGCTGTACGATACGTGAATACCATCCTCCGACCAATAGTGCAACCATATTGGTAGCATATTGGCGAGGCATTCGTCTTCATGGACGACAATTCGCGCTGCCATCGTGCACATCTTGTGAATGACTTCCTTCAGGCTAACGACATCGCTCGACTAGAGTGGCCAGTATGTTCTCCAGACATGAACCCTATCGACAATGCCTGGGACAGATTGAAAAGGGCTATTTATGGATGACGTGACCCACCAACCACTCTGAGGGATCTACGCCGAATCGCCGTTGAGGAGTGGGACAATCTGGACCAACAATGCCTTGATGAACTTGTTAATAGTATGCCACGAAAAATACATGCATGCATCATTGCAAGAGGACATGCTACTGGGTATCAGAGGTACCGGTGTGTACAGCAATCTGGACCACCACCTCCGAAGGTCTCGCTGTATCGAAACAAAACATGGAATGTGTAGTTTTCATGAGCAATAAAAAGGGCGGAAATGATTTTTATGCTGATCTCTATTCCAATTCTTTGTACAGGTTCCGGAACTCTCGGAACCGAGTTGCTGCAAAACTTTTTTTGATGTGTGTATTGTTCTCCTGCCTATTCGATGCCGAGAGTGCTTCTTTCTCACAGAGAGAAAAATTCCGATTTGTAGGGAAATCTTGACGATCATCTACAATGATTAATCATCTTTCCATTTTCCATTTTCCTCACTTTACAATGATGCCTTCGTTTTGAACTCAAATATAGTATAGAATGTTAAAAAACTGTAGGTTCTGATTCAAATAAAATTTTAATACGTTCACAGAAGATTTGTTGTTTTCTCGTCTTATGAAATACCATGAATGGAGTTTAATTTTCAACTTTCTCGTTTCCAGAGGATGGAGGAGAGTTCGTTGATGGCGAGAGCAGAAGAAATAGCCTGAGGCTGCAGGAAAGTCAGCCCAAATCCCTAGCAATAGATGTTCTCTCCAGCCAATCCAAGGTGTCTGTTTCAGTTGATGGTACAACGGTAAGTGAAGGAAAAGTTTAAGCCCTTTTGGTCAAAAATAAGTTTTATCATTCTGCACTGAACTGAAAATGATACCGTCTGTAACCCTCAGTCAGTGCATTCGCTGAATGGATGATAGCTTGCCCTAAAACTCATATATTTCTAGAAAATAAATTTTGATTTTGTGATTTTGAGAGTGAGTGAGCACTTAACAGATTTGCAGAAATTTCTTCAGAGCAGTTATTTGTTGAATGTTCTTTGTCTCATCAGCCAATCCCATTTTGTAAGGATGTTACATGGGTTAACAGTACTCATTATTGAGTCCAAAACACACACACACACACACACACACACACACACACACACACAAACAAACAAACAAACGAACGAACGAACGAACGAACGAACGAACGAACGAACGAACGAACGAACGAACGAACGAACGAACGAACGAACGAACGAACGAACGAACTTGTCCTTCCATATACAACTCATGTTCCCAAACCCTTGTTTAATGAGTCATATACATCAACAACTTCCTGTTCCAGTCCTCTCACAAGCGTATCTTACACCATCACTAGCTCACTTGTGAAAACAGCCGTATCATAGGCCACACAAGGGCAGGTCAACCAGCCAGGTCCAGAATGCTGAGAACAAAGTTTTTAATTTCTACAAGCATTTTAGAACCAGTGCCATCTCATCCACATCCCTACTCCAACCCTGCCCTCTCTCTCCAAAGAGTAGTTAATCTTAAATATTCAGCCAGAAAGTGCCCTTCACAAACCACCCACCTTCATTTTCAATTAGTTCCTGCCCACAACTACTGCTTTCAAAGATCTTTGGCTCTGTCCTCATATTTCTTTCTTAACCTAAGTAGCATGACACTTCTCCTAGCACCCGACTTTATTCATGTTTATAACCATATTAAATCTGTTCAGTGACAATCATAACTATTCTCTTTCTTAGATTCTGGAGGACAACGAAGAGCATAAGGGCCGAGGAATACATGTTCTAGTATTGAACCAAGCAAGTGGAAGCGTAATGGCACAACGAATATTTGATACCTATTCCCCACATGAAGACGAGGCCATGGCTCTATTTCTTAATATGGTGTCAGATGGAAGGATAATCATTTTTGCTATAAAGGTATGTTTGATTTAATTATTTTATTTTATAGCTTAAACATAAGAGATACTTGAATGTAAAACCAAACAGAACCACATAAATTTATTTCCCAAAATGGTAAGTAAGTAAGATAATGGTGTAGCATATGAGGAAGTAAGCAAGATAATGGTGCTGAATATGATGAACAGTGTAACAAAAGATCATGTACACAGTGTCAAAGATTTTGTTCTAAAATAATGTAGTATTTGCAAAAGATGCAGCAGCAGTAATGTCTCAATTTCCTTTAGAATCAGTCACATGTTAAGAACATATAACTTTGTTTAGTATTAAGCAATAGAAAATCCAAGTTGGAATAAAGACAATATTATGAAAAGAATAGTCACCATATAGAATAGTTACCATATAGAGGTGACAATGAGTCACAGACAGGTACAAAAAAGGACTGCTCTACATGTTAGCTTCTAGCCAAAAGTCCTTCCAAAGTAGAAAAAACACATACACATTCACACAAGCACAAAAAACACACACACACACACACAAACACACACACACACACAAGCGCGCGCGCGAGACCGCTGTCTCTGGCCACTGAGGCTGGACTGTGAGCAACTGTACTTGATGGGAGAAACAACTTCGGTGGTGCAGGTAAGGAGGAGGCTTGTGTGGGGGAGGGGAGGGATAGCAGGGTAGGGATGGGGGATGGTGTATTGCTGCTTGTTGGAGCATGCAGGGATGTGGTGGTGATAGGGTAGGGGTGCTAGGTACAGTCGATAGGTTGGGGAGGGGGCCGGGGGGGGGGGGAGAGGGAGTGAAAATGAAGAGATGCAGATGAGGGGAAAAAAAGAGATAGACTAGTGGGTGTGTGTTGGTGGAATAGAAGTCTGTGTAGTTCTTGACTGGGAGCAGGGAAGGTGAAAGGTGGTTGAAGGACAGGGACTAGTGAAGGTTGAGGCAAGGGGGTTTTGGGAACATAGGATATATAGCAGGAAGAGTTCCTATCCACGCAGTTCAGAGAAACTGGTGTTGGTAGGAAGAAACAGATGGCACAGGCTGTGAAGCAGTCATTGAACTGAAGCACGGTGTGTTGGACAGCATGTTCAGCAACTGGGTGTCCAGCTGCCCATGAATGGCCACAGTTAACTGGTGGCCATTCATGTGGACAGACAGCAAGTTGATTGGTTATTATTAAGTATCCTTTTGACATATCCCCTCATAGCTTAAAAAAAAAAAATGGTCCACTGATGTGAAACCAACCTGAAAATTACTCAAATCATGCCAGACAGGATGTAAATTTATTTAAATTAAAATTATTTTGTTTATTTTCTGTGCTTTTATGCACAATAATCTACAAATGTTATCAACCTAGTCTGTGTAGTAATAGCTATTAAAATTTTATGCATTATTTTGGTGTGTATTCTCACTAAAAATGTGTAATTGTTGCCATTTGAACTTCCACACATTTTACACAAAGCAGAATAATATGAAATAAATTCTGATTGAATATTCATTGATAACAATAATCAAAGAGATTCTTCTGCTGTGATTATATTGTTTGTGAGATAACTGGAAATTACAGAGTTTGGCAGTTTGATACTTCATTTGTGTTACTCTAACATCCAAGCAAAATTATCATTATACTTTTACTGTCTTTTCTAGGATGAAGGAACATTTCAAATGAAACAGCCTGCCCGAGATTTGTTGAGACGTCTTGGCTCTAAGCGTTCACAAGTAATAGGATGGAGGGATATGTGGGCAATGGTAACACAAAAGGGCTCAAAAATGTTTGGCGAATCTTATAGTAAAAGCACTGAATTCAATACCTGGGGAGCCCCAGTTATGCTTCATGCAGAAATTCCCCTTGTACCTGCTGAAGGTAAGGATTTCCTACTGTATTGTAAATATGCACCATATTAGTAGATGTAATAAAACAGATCCTCAAACAAACCCCTATGAACACCACTACTACTACTACTACTACTACTACTACTACTACTAGTAGTAGTAGTACTTCTGCTGCTGCTGCTGCTGTTATTTGTAGTACAGTCAAGTTGATTATTCTTGTTTATAGTTACAGAAAAACTATCCCAAGATTGTAACTTGTATTTATTTATTGTGGCAGAAGCAAAATACAACCTATAACATTTTCAGAAACTTCACTAAAGCAATGGACATGCAGAAAAAATAAATTGAGTACAAGAATATGCTCAGAAGGTATCTCTCCCCAAGTACAAACTAAATTTTATCTGGATGCGGTGTCAGTCACAAATATGATTGAGACATCATGAACAAATGTATTTTACTATTTATATTTGGCACATTTAGAAGGGTACTGAGAACTTTCCCATATGGAGCTCCTAATGAATTTCTACAGAACAGTAGCAACCTCATTTCCTCAGTACAAGAGTTGCTTATGGGTTTTGAAGCCAAAGATAAAGAGTTAATTGATGGTATTTACTTGACCTTTTTGAGTATATTTAAAGATTATAACAGACCAGACTAGACCAGCAATTTGGTGTAAGAAAAGAATCAAAGGCTTCTCTCGATAACTGGAAAATCAAGGAATACAGCCAACATTGCACTTCTACAACTCTACAATTAGTATGTGACTAACACCAAAAATCTAAGCAAGTTATAGAAAACACATGATGATGATGATCATGATCATGGTTATGGTGGAGATTATGGTGATGATGCTGAGAATAATCGGCGTTCAAGTTCACAGACTGTCACAGAGTTTTGGATTGACATACCACCTGTACTATTGTTCTACACAACTCTGAACAAATTTCACATATTATTGGCAATTACTACCGAATTTATTGTGAAATATATATAATTTAAAGATAATCAAGTACAGAAGGAGGATGAGGATTTAATACACTCTTGATAAGGAGGTCACTGTAAACAGAGTTCAAACTCAGATTGGACAATAACGGGGGAATAAGCCACATCCTTTTCTAGTGAATTGTCATGCATTTTCCTTAACTGATTTAACGAAGACCTAAATCCACATAATCCATCCTCTCAAATGAAAGTCTAGTGCCTAAGCACTGTGCCCTCCTCACTCAGTAGTTTGTTGTGAACCATGTTGTGTTGAATCAATGTACTTACTGTATATTTCTCTCTGTTACATTTACCACACAAACAGGAAATCATAAAGTTAAACTGTGGTTAAATAATGGATTTATATTCAGTCAGAAGTGATTTAAATTCTAATCTTGATATGTTTGGTATATATTTGCTGTGTTTCATCAGGTAAATGCTGGAATGGCAAAGTTCTTCCTCATTCCTTATATGCTAAACTCCTGTTCTGACTCTAAAATTGACAGCAGTGGTTTCAATGATTGATACTTACTGGACATGATACTTAGTAAATACCAGCATGATGTGTTCTCTTTACAAGAACCATAACTTTAATGTAATTCTGACATTTTTTGATCCACAGACAGTGAATGTTATTGGCCAGACAATGAGGAAAACAGAAGACGAAGGCAGTTTTGTAACCACATTGAAGGTTACGGAAGTGTCTGCAGCTGCCAAGACCCTGCACCAATAATTTTTAGCCCTGAACCAGTAAGGAAAATAGTAGTACTGTTTTTGGTTACAAGAAACTTTGATTTATTCATCTCATAACATGCAGATGCTGATCATTTGATTAGAATATGGGATACACGTCAAAATATGGTTAACACAAATTCACTTACATAAAACTATAATTAATAAGATAGAGTAATACTTAAACGTTAATGAACCTGTTTGTGAAAAAACATCTATATTTACACAAGACAATTGATTAACTACATTATGCTCAAATATTCAGTTCATCCTTCATGAGATCCTCAACTGAGTTGTAGCATTGCTGAAGTAGAGTACCATGTAGCTTTCCTTTTAGTGAATCTAGGTTCATACTCAAATTGTTTTTGGCTTTTAGCTTGTTGTAAATTTTCATCCTCAAATACTGGGGATTCTGGACTTACAAGTCTAAATGATGAGCAGGGAGCATACAAATCTTTATTTCTTGAAATTGATTAAAACAATTTTCCTTTCATAATTCTAAATTGCTAGGACTGTTAATAATTTCAGATTTTTAAATAATGGATGACATGATTTCCTTGGATGCACAGTACATGTGTTACTAATGATTCTTTTCTGTAATTTGAGTATGTGCTTAATGTTGTTTGAATTTCCCTTGTATCTTGTAAGTGATTGAATAAGTAACTATGGTATGTTATTTTCCTTTTGCCAATGTCAGTGTCATTAGCTAATATTTGCATTTCAAATGTGAAGCTACAAAATTTGTTTACTGGATATTCCACATGTTTATTCAACTTAAATTCTTGTTTAGGTGTAACCCTAAAAATTTCATAGTATGTATTTCTTCTAGATTTTGATTCTTAAGGTTTATTTTAATTTCCTGGGATGTTGAGTGTTTTGTTCCAAAACGGATGGTATGAGCTTTTGTGATGTTCAGGGTTAATGCACTGAGCAGAAAGCATCTTTATAAATGATCTTGTATGCATTGATATTAAGTGGTAAATCAGTAATGTAGAATATAAACAAAATAGGTCCTGGGACATAAAATTAAGTAGCACCTCATGTTACAGGCTTTCATTTGGAAGAATAATTTGCTGCATTTGCAAAGACAATAACTCTTTGTTTTCCACTGCACAGGTAGAAGTAAACCAATGTAGAACATCACCCCCTAATTCCATACCTGTCAAGTTTATGGATAAGAAGTGCATCATTTACTAACTCAAAGGGTTTTGTGAAGTCACAAAATATCCCTGCAACTTTATTCTTATCATCTAATGATCTGCTGATCTTGTCAAGAGACTCGTTAATTGAATCTGTTGTGCATTTCCATGCAAGAAGCCAAATTGATTTTTCAAAATAATCTCACATTTTTCAATAAAATTTTTAATCTGGTTGGCAGGAGTACTTTGAAATACTTTTAACAAGACTGAAAGGAAAGAGATGGGATGATATTTTCCCATATCCTCTCTTGATCCGTTTCTGAATGTTGGTTTTACTTCTGCATACTTTAGCACCTTCAGGAAACATCAGTGTTCAAAATATTGGTTTATTATTATAGATAGTGGATGCCCTATTATTTTATGCACACTTTTAAGAAATTTTGTGGGTATCCCATCCCAAGCTGCAGAATTTTTATTTTTCAGTGTTAATATAAGGTTTTCTACTTCTATTGCTGACACTGTTTTGTACTTTGTTAGGCATCAGACATTTGATCTGGTCTGAAGGGACATACTTTGTCATCAAAATCTGCAATATTGACATCTGATTTCACTACGTTAATGAAGAATTCATTGAAGCATTCTGTAATGTGATATCAGTTTACAATAATCGCATCTTCAAGTTTGATTTTACAAATTTCACAACTTGAGGCTTTAATACCTAATTCAGATTTCACAACTAACCACACTACATTTGATTTATTCTCATGTCTTATAATTAATTTATTATTTGTTATCTGCTTTGCTGCCTTGAGAACTTTCTTAAATATAATTTTGTTTTATCTTATTCAACAGAGTCAGTATTTTTATTGTATCTTAGTTCCTTATATAGCTGTCTTTTCTTAGTACTAGAGATTTTTATACTGTAAGTGATCAGTTTCAGTTTTTTGGTCTGTGTAATAATTGAACATTTTCGTAAACTTGATGAAAGACTTAACCATGTCTCCAGCTTTAGATGAATGTTGGATATTCCTTACGCTCAAATTTATTAGGTGTTACCTGACAGTGGTATACAAATCTAATACATATGTTACTTCCAGATTAAAAACTTCAGTTCTGCAATCTTTAATACAAAATCTAATCTCATTAGCTTGTTTCTCAGCAGTTTCTATACTTCCTTGTATCTTTTTTCTTCTGTCTCTCCACTAAAACATTAAATTTAATAATATTCATCATTAATATGATAAATCAAACTTGCACCTAAATAAGTAATTAACTAACATTACTCTAACCAGATGACTGTCCAATCCCAATCACAGGATAGACAAGACCAAGGTTACAAGTAAATATTCCGTATTTATCAAAGGATATATACGATGTCTTCCCCTTTATCACCAGTGCACGAAAGTGAAACATTAGTGATACATCTGATCTTAAATCTTAATGATTAAATGACCTTTTCAGTGCTCTGTCATACTTTTTTAAGCGCTGTAAATTGGCTGTAAGTGGGGACTTGTGTATTCGTTTATAATAAAAAATATTGAACTTTACCTACACAGATAGCCATGCATGTGAAGCATCACTTCCAGGATCCACTTCCTGGATCGAATCAGCCCGGCAGATTAATCACATGGGTCAGGGTTCTGGCCAGCCTGGGTGTAGTTTTTAGGTAGTTTCCCACATACCAGCATGTGAATACTGGTTTGGTACCCAAGTTTCACCTCAGTTACATGATTCACAAATATTTAGAAAACTTTTGTTCTCTTTCAAATGAATAACACTACACACAGACAGTCTGGATACACACATTCCATCCTGGGGTGTAACAGGGTGGTGACAGGAAGAATATCCAGACACCCCTTGTATTAACCATCCCAAATCTGTTAATAACCATGGTAGTCATGCACTGATGCATAACAAAGGCACAAGAAATAGAAGAAGAATTAAAAATGTTGATCTTTATAAAATCCAGTTTTTGAATCTAGTTTTGATTTATTCTTAACACATACATTCCCAATAAGTACATAAAGCAATAGTGCAACTGCCTCTGACAGCTGGTATCTAAATTAAGTGAGATTTTATTAATTATATATTAAACCCACAATAACTTTTTTCTGGTCACAATGATCAATAGCTAATCATGTTAAGAAATAACAACATTTAAGAATGTCTTCATTTATTTTAATAAATCTCTGCTGATTTTCAGCACATAATACAGATTTGTACACTTTAATATGGCTAAAATTGGAGAAAAAATGCAGTCACTACGTACAGGTCATTTAACTCCATATATGATCTAAAACTTTGCAGATGTCTTCAGTCTACATAGTTGTTGTCAATTTCAGTAGCCAACAACAGTTTTGATAAGTTGTAGGTGCTAAATTCAAAAATGAAATCAATTTTTGACTATTGGGATCAGTTTTCTTGTGACATGCTACCCTTTCATCTGTTAAAATCTTGAAAATTCTGTATATTGGTTATTCTTTTGTGGCATAACTTACATATTCTGCAGCATTAATTGCTGAAAAATAATCAGAATATATGCAAGGAATTACCACACACAACCTCAAGTTCAGAAATTTACCTCCAGGAAATAAAGGTGATTTGGCAGCATTGCTGGATCACAATAGTGTCTGTTGTTTCAGACATGTCTGAAAGAACAGACATGTCTAAAAAAACAGACACTATATACATAAAAATTAAGGCAACATGCCCAATGATCTCTTCACTGCAGATGCACACAAGACTCAAACTTTTACGAGAATCAGCAAAATTCTGTGAGTAATGAGGATAATGGGCAAGTAGCACTACATGTGTAGTGCGTGTATAAGATGAGAATTTGGATTTTTCGGGGTACATATTAGTGTACTCCGTGCAGTTACAATGACCACTATGTTCAGATGGCTCTGTGGTGAGAGTATCTCCCTGGTAAACCGGAGACCCAGGTTGGAATCGTGGTCCAGCACAAATTTTCAACTTCTCCATTTGATTTTAATCAATACCCGCTTGCATTCAGTGTCTGTAATTCTTTGTATATTGATTATATAATGATAAGACAGACATTTTGGAACCAGATTTTAAACTATAAGACACTTCCAGTGACAGATGTGGACGCTGTCCACAATTTATTGGTTGTGAACTGTAGATTAAAACTGAAGAAATGGTACAAAGTTAAAGAGATGGCACCAGGATAAGTTGATAGAACTAGAGGTTGTTCAGAGATTTTAGAGGGAGCATTTGACAATGAATGACTGAAACAGGGGAAAGGAATCCCGCAGAAGACAAATGAATAGCTTTGAAACATGAAATTGTGAAGGCAGCAGATGATCAAATAGATAGAAAGACAATGCCTAATAGATATCCTTGGATATCACAGAAGATATTGAATTTAATTGATGAAAGGAGAAAATGTAAAAATGTAGCAAATGAAGCACACAAAATGGAATACAGACATTTAAAAAATGAGAGTGACAGGAAATGTAAAATAGCTAGAGGACAAGTGTAAGGACATAGAAGCATATATAACAGTGGAAAAGATAGATGATGCCAATAGGAAAATTAAAGAGAGACATTTGGAGAAAAGAAAAACAGCTGTAGAAATATCAGAAACTCAGGTGGAAAACCAGTAAAAAACAAAGAAGAGTAACCTGAAAGGCCAAAGGAGTGTATAGAAGGGCAATACAAAGGAAATGTACTTGAGGGCAATATTATAAAGAGAGAAGATGATGTAGATGAAGATGTGATAGGAGATATGATACTGTGAGAAGAATTTGACAGAGCATCGAAAGACCTAAGTCAAAACAAGGCCACTGGAATAGATGATATTCCATCAGAACTAGGGATATCCTTGGGAGAGCCAACCATGTCAAACTATCCCATTTGGTATGCAAGGTGTATGACATAGATGAAATATCATAAGACTTCAAGAAGAAAGCAGGTGCTTACAGGTGTGAATATTACTGAACTATCAGTTTAATAAATCACAGTTGCAAAGTACTAACATTAATTATTTACAGAAGAATGGAAAAAGTGGTAGGTGTCCAGCTCGGGGAAGATCACTTTGGATTCTGGAGAAATGTAGGAACATTTGAAGCAATATTGACTCCACAACTTATTTTAGAAGATAGGTTAATGAAAGACAGACCTATGTTTATAGCTTTTGCAGATTTGGAAAATGCTTTTGACAGTGTCAACTGGAATACACTCTTTGAAATTCTGCAGGTAGCAGAGGTAGGCAGTGAAGGCTTATACACAACTTGTACAGAAACCAGACAGCAGTTGTAAGAGTTGAGGGGCACGAAAGGGAAGCAGTGGTTGAGAAGTGAGTGAGGCAGGTTTGTAACCTACTCCTTATGTTATGCAATTTGTACACTGAGCAAGCAGTAAAGGAAAGCAAAGAAAAATTTGGAGAAGGAGTTAAAGTTAAGGGAGAAGAAACAAAAATTTTGAGTTTTGCCAAAGTGATTATAATTTTGTCAGAGACAGCAAAGGACTTGGAAGAGCAGTTGAATGGAATGGACAGTTTCTTGAAAGGAGGATACCAGATGAACATCAGGAAAAGTAAAACATGCGTAATGGAATGTAGTCAAATTAAATCATGTGATGCTGAGCAAACTAGATTAGGAAATGAGACACTAAAAGTAGTAGTGGAGTTTTGCTATTTCAGCAGCAAAATAAGTGATGATGGCTGAAGCAGAGAGGAGATCAAATGTAGACTGGCAATGGCAAGAAAAGTATTTCTCAAGAAGAGAAATTTGTTAACAATGAATATAGATTTAAGTGTTAGGAAACCTCTTCTGAAGATATTTTTCTGGAGTGTAGTCATATATGGAAATGTGACAGATAAGAAGAGAATTGAAGTTATTGAAATTTGGTGCTACAGAAGAGTACTGAAGACTAGATGGGTAGATCATGTAACCAATGATGAGGTAATGAACAGAATTTGGAAGAAAAGAAATGTGAGGCATAACTTGACTAAAAGAAAGGATCAGTTGATAGGACACATCCTGAGACATCAAGGGATCACCAATTCAGTATTGTAGAGAAGTGTTGATGCTACAAATTGTAGAGAGAGACCGAGAAGTGAACACAGTAAGAAGGTGCAAAACGATGTAGTTTGCAATAGTTATTTGGACATGAAGGGACTTGCACAGAAAAGGGTAGTGGGGAGAGCTGCATCAAATCAGTCTTTGGACTGAAGACCACAACAACAACAACTATTGCAAAAAGTTGGTTAGTGTTTGTTTTAGTATTGCTAAATTTGTTCCATATTCACCAACTTTTTAAAACTGCGTGCAGTGTTTAAGGTCTGCCCACCAGTATAAATTTACAAGATGTGGCTCCTTCATTCCTCCCAACATATTTTATAACAATATAACCAATTTCTGTACTGTTCACTGTTGGTATCCAAAGGACACAACATTTTGTTGATTGATGCTGTCAGCATCATCATGTATGCTGATAAACTGATAGTCAGTTAAACAGCTGGCTGTACATTTTTGGATTATTTTGTCATAAAAATATAATTTTACTATGTCTCATGTTGTACATACAATTTGTATTTGTAAGACAAGTCCAGTGCATAGTATTCATAATGATCAATTTTACATATGTATACAAAAATTAGTAATACTTCTGAGAAAATTCCATTTTTTAACTCCAACTTTTAGTTGATGACACTGGTTTAAATTTCACATCATATTCATATCAATGTCTTCATAGCATTAAATATTGATAGCACTCTTGTCCATGACAATAGCAGTATAAATCTTAAGTTTAAGGTTTGTTTTAAATGAATGTATTCTGTTTTAGGTAATGTATTTGTCTTGAATCCAGAGTCTGGATAATTCATCACAAACTCACATATTTTAAAATATTTTGTAGGTAATAAACAACAAGGTCCATGATGTACCAGTTGCAATCATTGCCAGCAACAGGCCACATTACTTATACAGGTATTTGCATATAATATTTAACCACTTCACACCCAACCCCAAAGGGAACATGGTTTACAGTTTTGTTTTTTTGGTGTACACTTTTCCCTCATATATATTTATTTTATTCTAATTAAAAGTTATCAAGTAGTTTTGGAATACAATAAATCTCAAATCTCAGAAAATCTCACATCTTTGTAATATAGTGTTTTTATTTTTAATGTTTAGAATGTTGCGGTCCCTTCTGTCAGCCAGTGGTGCAAACCCAGAAATGATTACTGTTTTCATTGATGGATACTTTGAAGAACCGCTGGAAGTTACTAAACTGTTTGGTTTACGAGGCATTCAGCACACACCAATTGGAGTTAAAAATGCACGGATATCCCAACATTACAAGGCCTCTTTAACAGCTACCTTTAATATTTTCCCACAGGCCAGATATGCAATTATTGTGGAAGAAGACTTAGATGTGTCTCCAGATTTCTTCAGGTAAAAATTACTTTAGTTATTAATTCATATTTTCCATGGTACAAAAGATGATTAAGGTGTTGTAAGTGAATAAATGTGCTTTGAACTTGTAACACATATCCGTTAAAATCTATCACTGCATCTACTGAAGCCTAGCAGGTTACATCAGACATGGTCTTTTCTTTTTTATTTGTCTTCATTTTGTTTCCTTGTAATTCTAGCTAATCATTTCTTCACTTCTGTTTCACATCTGTTGCCTTCTTTATTCCTCATTTTTCTCATAGTATCCAACATTTACACCCTTTACATTTTTTCTTTAGTTGCACTCACTCTCCACTCTTTTTCTCATTTCCTTAGTATTAAAAAGTAGTATGTGTGCTTTCTCATTGTCTTCTTTTGTAAGTCTGAATTAATCTTTTGTTCACTAACTCACAAAACAGCTGTGTATTTTGGTTGTTCTTTGACTCTGATATCAAAGAAATATAGCAATATTTTTCTTATGATTCATCACCTCTATGATTACATCTGTTCTCATTTGCTCACACAGTCTGTTCTGTTGATCTCCCATCACATTACTGTACTTGAAAAAATTTGAAGAAAAATTTTGATGTAATTCACAAAGTTATTTCATAGAACTATAAGCATAGAAATTACAACTGAAACTTAAATTCCGTAATTAGCATGCTTTGCAGACCCATTTTCTTGTTCACTGACAATACAATTCTCTGATTTTGCCATGACTTCTTACTAAACATAATTTTTCTTCCTGATCCAAGTCTCACTTACTCTCAGGTATGCAATAGTTCTAAAACTTTCACAGTAAAAATGCATTATCATTTAGATATTGGTTCTGTCTCGTTTTATTATGCTGTCCTCTTTTGCTTTTTTCCTCATTATGCTCAAAATCTGCTTTTCTCATCTCCATTTAACCAGGGATACTTCCTTTGAAAGAGCACTACCAATTTCCTTTCTCATCCTTCCCCAATATGAGCTTGTGCTTCATCTCTAATGGGGACATTAAAACTCTGTAGTCAGGCAGCTGAAAGAATGTCCCTGACATCTCACACATGTGGGGCACATTGTGTGGAGTGGATACTCTAGCACCAATCAGAGTTCTGGAATTCAGAAACATTGTAATGGTGATGATCCTAGGTCTCCACCCCTATAACTCAAGGCCACACATAGTCAAGCAAGTAGTGACCAAGATAACTTGACAAGAAACTTCCACATAGTAACATTAGCAACATAGCCATGGGCTGCCACAGACATACTTTCATCAGCTCAACTGTAGTCTTCTTTCCTTCCTTTTTCTGTACATAATGATCACAATGTCAATGTGAAGTTGAATTCTAATCTACCTTCCTTCCTTCCTTTCTTTTAACCACAGTCCTATTTCTATTTGACATCTTTATTTTTTAATATTATTGTTATATTTTCAATTCCATATCTTACATCACTACTGTCAGCTATTACCTTAAAATTTACTTTATTTGTTGCAGTATTTCTTCTCCATTATAACATAACTTTCTCCTTGATTCTTATTAACAGTGTATATTTATGGAGATTTTTTGTTTTTCCTGTAGCACTTTTTTAAATATTTTCTTGCTGTACCATAGTAAATATTGTAATACAAGGCACATTCTGAAAGTAAGTTTTGTCATTGTTTGTTCACCCAGAAAATTTATTGCCAAAAGAAATGCACTATGGCATCATGAAATATACCCCTTGTATTACTTTTCAAAGTAGTCACCACCAACACTGAGACGCCTGTCAGAGTGTGCGATCAGTTTGAAGAAATCACTCTGGTAAAACTCGGTGCCCTGTGATTCAAAGAACTGTCACACAGCCTGCTTCACCTCAGAATGGGTTTGGAATTGACATCTTGAGAGCAGCTTCCAAAACAGGTGAAAGTCCAATGGGGAAAAATAGGGGCTGTAGACCAGGTGACCCAACTTCTCCCACCTCATGTGACAAATCTGGTCCTGTGTGAGCCATGCTGTGTTTGTTTTTGTGTTGTTGTCCCAGAGCACAACACCTTCACTCAGGAGCCTTGGTCTCTCCAACAAATGGCAGACCTGAGATTCATGAGGATATCAAGTAGCATGCCGCATTGATGGCCCTTTCTGGAGGAAATCCTGGAGAATCACACCTTTCACATCCCAGAATATTGTAGCCATAACCTTTGTTGATGTGTGACACTCAGAATTTTTTTCTTTGCTAGTGAACTGGGATGCTTCCACATCATTCAGGCAGCCTTGGATCCTGGGGTAAAGTGCTGCACCCATCTCTCATCACTTATGATGATTCAGAACAGGAACACGTTTCCCTCTCACATGTACCACTTCAAGTGATTGAGGCTGATTCCCATTCTTCTACTCTTGTGATTCAGGGTCAGGTTTCCCATAACCCATCTTGCATTTCCCTGGACATGCTGGTCTGCATCTATATCATTTCTCATCCACTGATGCCCCTTCCATGACTGAACCAGCAATGAGTGTGGATTCATGTGGCATTTGTTTGCATCGTCTCATGAACCATCCTCTCTTTCAAAAACAATAATGAAACTTGAGTTTTGTAATGCCCCTTGTACTTAACAGAAAAGTTTACAAACTTGAAAATTTAGAAGGTAAAGACTTCTATCCAGCACATTCATAAGAGAAACGCTAACAAACAGAAACAGTGTGTGCCACTTTCATATGGATATCACTTATTCCAAACATTTCGTAGATCGTGAATAATGAATTAATGACATGTAGCCTGACCTGCTTGGGGCATGTTGTCTGGCAGTCAACTGATCTTTATACAATGTCTCTGCTTTCCTCCAATTGTTTGTTTGTTATCCACAAGCCTAGACCAATAATTATATGAAAAATGAGCCTGAGTAACTACTGCCACTTTGATGTGCATCTTTGGAGAAAACTCACTCTGTTGCTATTCTGTGTGTTTATTGTGTGCTCCAGACATCTGGACACCATTAATTATAAAATTAACATATGTGTATCACAATAAGAACATAACAGATATTTATCTAATACCACTCTTATTGAGAAACTGTGTTTAAAACTCAAACTTATTGTTTTTCAGTTATTTTAGCCAAACTCTGAGATTGCTTGAGGAAGATGATTCAATCTACTGCATCTCTGCCTGGAATGATCAAGGATATGAACATACAAGTAGTGATCCAAGCTTACTATATAGAGTAGAAACAATGCCTGGTCTTGGCTGGATACTAAAACGATCTCTTTACAAGGATGAACTGGAATCTAAATGGCCAACTCCTGAGAAGGTCAGTGCAATTTTCAGGCTGTAGGACCTTAAACACCCTGCTCTCACTGATTCTGGGTGAAGTGAGACTAATTGTTAATCTAATTTAGGGATCATGAAAGGTCCATTTCATTATCTCTTAACAAGAGAGTTTGTGATATGACACAATTAAAAGGAAAGGCAACATACTGATTCCACTTCAAATATCTGAAAGGATGAGATGCAAGTATCAGTTATTATTAATATTTATGACTAATATTTGAACAGCCATGAAAACTGAAAATGTAATTTTGCTGCTCTACTGTTAGTTTATCGGATCACATGTAATGACTAATTTTGTAACTATCTGAAACAATCACACTGTGAAGAGAAATGTTACCTGAAAATTCAGTGAAAAGTACTTATATTATAGCTAATATTATAAGTGAACGTGTGACACACAGAAGATAAGTCTTTTATCTGTGCATAGCCAGTTTCTTTCATATCTATGCCAATCTCTTTGTATACATGTACTTTGGTACTGTGACAAATGGTGAATAGAATTACTGAGAAATACTGTAGTCACCATTCTGTTAAGTTAAAGTTGCAAGAACAGTATGCTTTGCAAATTTTGTCAGCGCAAGTAATTTTATTGGCAAATATGTTATGAAGGTGCAATATTTATTTTCAGTGTTAACTTTAATAACAGAAACATTCTCTCTCTCTCTCTCTCTCTCTCTCTCTCTCTCTCTCTCTCTCTCTCTCTCTCTCTCTCCCCGTCCCTCCCTCCCTGTCTCTTTTTCCTCTTGTTATATATCTCTAACACTTTTTCTATCGTATCAAGACAAAATAGCCAAGTCAGTATGGCCACAGGCAAAGGAAATATTCTTTGCGAAAAACACTACCATTCTTATATATCAGTGGAAGATGAGTTAAGTTGAAGATTACATGAGCCACTACCATTGTCTTTGGATGCAGACAGTATAGTATGAGACTCAGTACAAATGTTTCTGTGCTCATATTTCCACTTCATAAATGTGTTACACCTTTATGAAATTTTAGTTGCAAATTATTGTTAAGTATATAAATACAGCTCATAGAAAGGTATGATCATAATTCGTATTTGTCAGCTGATACGGAGTTGTATATTGAGCCAAAAAATTAGCAGATACCAACAAAGGCTTTCCTTTATTTATTTCCTTGATTTAGTATTTTTTGTTAATTTTAACTCAATGGCTACATGACCTTCCTGCCATCAAACAAAACTTCTACAGCAAATACAATGAATGAGTTATAATCAGAGAAGCAAAAGTGAAAATTGGCACAGAGTTGATTGATTCATTTCATTGTATGTACCTTATGTGTCTTACTAAATCACTACATTCAGTTTTCAAGTTGTTTAAAGCCATGCACATAATAACATAAGAATCTTTATTGAGTAGTATCAAATGTGATACAAATAAAATGCTTCAGAGCAACAGAATGATGAAATTTGTGGTAGTAATCTCAATACATCAGCATAAAAGACAACAATGTTTGCTTTCAATGAAAATCAGACAACATATGCCACGTGCAAAACATTGAGAACTACATTTCTCAGTGACTATAAGAACAAACATGAAGTGAGATTAAGACAATGTACTGTAAGTGAAATTTGTGTACTTTACAACATTGTTTTTAAATAAATAAAAACATGCACTTTAAGTATAATTTTGATGGGAAAGTGTACTTTATAAACACAAACAAGGTATAAAGATTTACTGAGGCCTAATTCACAGCAAATACACTCAAATGATGAAAAAAGAAGGTTGTTACAGATCACAGTATGCTGAGGTGAAGAACAGAGAGAAACAGAAGACATCTACTTAGCATATGGCATTTCATTGGTACCAGTGTAATAAAGCTGTAGGACATGGTAGATATGATGAACTTCAATCTGTTGTTATGGTAACTCAGTGTTGATCAAATAGAGAAAACTTCACAAAACAGTGAGACAGCAAAAAGGAAACGGAGAATAAGGTTTGACATCCCATCGATGATGAACTCATTAGAGATGAATGGTGCAAGGTGGCAGAATAATGACGATGTACTACATTTCTAAGGAAGAGGGTAATTCTCAAGACTTAAACAGTATGAATGAATAGGATCAAGAGGAATGGATACTGAATGGAAATTATAAATTGATAGGGCACTGTTTATAAAGAACAATGTTTGATGAGATATGGTATAATTTAGCAAAAATGACATGCTTCTCCTTTTGCCACATGCCAGAAGTTAGTTTGTGAAGTATAGATGTAGATGAAGTTAAAAAATTTGTCTGTGCTCAAGGTGATTAAAGTGCTTTAAGTTTATATTCGGAGCAGTATGCTGCGGTGATGTTACAGTGACACAATTTGTCTGCTTTTAGTGCTAGAAGATGATATAAATGTGGGACCTGTCATGTGTTGCCATTCTGAAGCAACTTTGCATCAACTAAACAGAACTATATGAATCAATAACGAAGGCAAATAACTTGTGCGTAACTATGCGTCCAACTGTCTGCGTTTTCCTTACAAACCGAGAAGCACTTTTAGGGCAGTTAAGTAAATATGGTGAAATAGGTGAAATTAAATACTTATGTTGTCTATCCTCTTACCAGAACACACTTGGAATTCTGCTGGGTTATTCAGCCTTGTCCAATAGCTGACTGGAAAACAATGCACAACAAGATCAAGATAGTTACTGATGTTTGAGCAAAGGGTACATAAAAAAATTCAGCTGTAAAACAATGTAGTGATGTCACTGAAATAGAAACCTATCCTTACAGGAAAAAAAGACATATTGAGTAAGTAATATGTTAAAGTGTTATTTGTGCTGTGAAACAAAATGTTAGATTAGAACAGCACTTCTTGATCATGGAAGTAATGGGCAAGACTGTGATTGTAACATTGAAGTGATCACTCTTGCACACCTCAAGACTGCACTTGCTATGTACAAGAATAATTATTAACAGCAAAATGTGAAAATACAATTAAAAAATAATCTTTTAAGTCATTGGTGGATATTTGGTAATTAAGAAAAATATCAGCAGTAGTATCTGCTGTTTTAAATATATCTGCCAAACATCCTGCTACAGAAAATGATGTACTTTGCAAATGTTTAAAAGGGTTTTCTAGCAATATTGCAACAACATTTAAAAGAAACTTCCTGGCAGATTAAAACTGTGTGCCCGACTGAGACTCG
Source organism: Schistocerca serialis cubense (assembly GCF_023864345.2). Lineage (NCBI taxonomy): Eukaryota > Metazoa > Arthropoda > Insecta > Orthoptera > Acrididae > Schistocerca > Schistocerca serialis. Next base: position 345,847,225 of record NC_064640.1, on the reverse strand, counting down.
AACTTGGGACCTTTGCCTTTCGCGGGCAAGTGCTCTACCAACTGAGCTACCTAAGTACGACTCAAAGCCGGTACCCACTGCTTCACTTCTGCCAGTACCTCGTCTCCTACCTTCCAAACTTTACAGAAGCTCTCCTGCGAACCTTGCAGAACTAGCACTCCTGAAAGAAAGGATATTGTGGAGACATGGCTTTGGAAGGTAGGAGACGAGGTACTGGCAGAAGTAAAGCTGTGGGTACCGGCCGTGAGTCGTGCTTAGGTAGCTCAGTTGGTAGAGCACTTGCCCGCGAAAGGCAAAGGTCCCGAGTTCGAGTCTCGGTCGGGCACACAGTTTTAATCTGCCAGGAAGATTCATATCAGTGCACACTCCGCTGCAGAGTGAAAATCTCATTCTGGAAACATCCCCCAGGCTGTGGCTAAGCCATGTCTCCGCAATATCCTTTCTTTCAGGAGTGCTAGTTCTGCAAGGTTCGCAGGAGAGCTTCTGTAAAGTTTGGAAGGTAGGAGACGAGGTACTGGCAGAAGTAAAGCTGTGGGTACCGGCCATGAGTTGTGAGTCGTGCTTAGGTAGCTCAGTTTGTAGAGCACTTGCCCGCGAAAGGCAAAGGTCCCGAGTTCGAGTCTCGGTCGGGCACACAGTTTTAATCTGCCAGGAAGTTTCATATCAGCGCACACTCCGCTGCAGAGTAAAAATTTCATTCTGGAAACATTTAAAAGCATTTTCAGTCAGTGTTTCAACGTTCTTAAGTGTTGACTGTTATTCAGCTATTATAACTGAGTTTGAAATGAATGACTGCTCATAGCAAACTACAATTAGATGTTAATGGAAATCAACACATTTTAAGGTGGATATGAACAAGATGGGGTTAGATGAGCCATTATTTAAAAACTATATGTTATTAGAAGAGAAATAAGGATGAAGAAGATGATGAAATGAAATAATCAGCAGTTATTTTTGGATGTGGTTTGAAATGTGTGATACTAAATAAATGAGTCAAGATGGAGGGAGGAAAAGAATAGAAGGTTGAGTACAGATTGAGAAAGGAAATCTGGAAGTATCTCGATGTGAATTTATGTAATTTCTATTATTCTAAACCTGTATTTAATGACATAGGACAAATGACATAATAAAAGAAAAAAGATGTTTCAGAGCACCTACTCATAGAGGACTGTATAAATCTGACTAGCTATATTTGTATTCAAGCATCTGGAACAAGTACGATAAAATGTGGGAAAGTAGTCCATAATCAATGACAACTGCAGAAGCTGAAAAAATATTCTAACTGAAAAATGAAGACAGTCATTCACATCAGGAAGATAATGAAAACAGGTGAAAGTCACAATGTGTATGTATAAAAATAATAAGTGATCAGTGAGCTGCAGTTAAGAAAAATTGATCAACAGAATTTGTGTTAATGTACAAGAAGTTGAGCATGTTGTGATCATCATGTAAAAACTCTGCAATATGTCAATATAAATAAATGTGGTTTCCATCTCATACCTCACACTTGAGCTACTGCTGAATTATTAACTTCAAATAATGATACCTAAATGATTGCACCAGCTTATCTTACATTGGATTCTGCCAGTTTCTGAAAGAAAAATAATCTTCAGTATCTAATAGTAACTTAAAAGTGCTGAAAGAACTGTAAACTGCTTATAGTATGAAGATAAGGTCTATAAAATAAATAATAATGCAGTATGATATGACAACTCTTAACACCACAGAGATGATTTAGAAGGGTCTGCTTTTGACTAATCCAGAAAAAAAGCTCTGAAATTCTTCTGCTGACTCATGAATAACAACAAAGAGGATTACAAATGTTTTTCAAGTAGGCCTTCAGTTTAAAATCAGGAAATCCTATCTTTCTTGTCATTTCACTATTATTTTTGCTTAATATTTTTAGACTGTCCTATTGCAGTGTATTTTATGAATATATCATGTATTGATTTCATATGTCACCATAACCTGCACAAAGCAGGCAGAGTTTCTGCTAATATGACAGTATTTTCTGTATCTGCTTTGACTTTATGACACATTTTTCATAATGTTTGTAATTTTTAAGTGATATAGTTACTTGGTGTTTTATTGTTGGATCAGCAGTAACACACAACTATTGTACATTAAATGATCAAACAGAATACTAAGAACAGGAAAGGTAGTCTGCCACAGATGCTAGTAATTAATAAATAATCACTTTAGACAAACACTGAGTCACTTCAGAGGTAATGATATAATTAGCATGTAAAGAGCTCTGAAACAGAAACACTGCCACTGCCAGGAAGCTACTGATTCCTTTGTGTTGCAAATGAGTTAAAAACCAAATAAAAAGAATAAATACAAAGGATGATCATTAAGATAAAAATGGATATCAGGAAGAATTCAGTCAGATGAAACACACTAACTTTCAACTCGGATAATGCAAATATTGGCATGAGGATAGGCATTTAAACAAGCAATCAACAGTGTGAAAGTGATAGTTAAATACAGATAAGAAAGTTTATTTGTGTATTCATTAGATTTAACTGTTTCACCTGCCAAAAATTTACAGAATCAAATGGCATTGATATTTCTCCTGGGAAGAATAGCAAGTCCACGACATCACCAGAAACACACTGTGCAGCATAAAGTTAGGAAAAAATAAAACAATTGCAAAACCAAAGAGATTTAGAAAAAAAGTAAATTAATGTTGATCCCAAAATATGAATACATGAGCTTTGATGGTAATTTTATCTGTGATGCCCCTGGCCTATGATAAGGCATACAGATTTGCAGATGCTCATATACGTTTCTACACATTTGTGTTAGAGGGCTTATATGAACCAGAACATTATACTGAGTCAAAACAGTATAAATATGAAGTTCTGTAAAAGAAGAGGAGCAAAAAAATTTAAACTGAAAAATGTTTGTATGTTTATCCTCTGACAATCTGTACACACTGGAAGAAACTTAGTGAATGTAGTATATCTCATGGAGATAAAGCAAAGTTGACCAGCTGCATCCCAGTAATGAGTGACTACAAATATGATAAATGGGTCAACTGTATGGCAGTGGGAATTGCTCATCTTCACAGAGAATCTCAGTTTCCTTTCAGAAGCCAAACTTGATGCTCACTGATCTGGAGAGAACCAGTAATAAGTTACACCCTATCAGAAATGCTTTACCCACTTCAGTCCTGTCATGTGAGTATTCTTACTTGTTACAAAGATGCCAATGAAAGAAACATATAGCTCCGTGAGTGTGACACCACAATTTTTAGGAGGGATCTTAGATCGTCACATCAGACAATTTGCAAACTAATGAGGACCAGTCTTCATGAGGAAAATTCCTATTCACACTGAGCACCTCTAATAGCCAGTGCTAGGAGGTGCACAGTACCCAGTAATGGGGAGATCAACAGACCCTGTACCATAATTATACTGAACATTTGTGGGATGTTCTCGACCAGCATGTGAAAGGCCTTGCCTCCTATTGCTGTACCTGCAAAGTGTTTGTGAAGTACTCTCTGAAGACAATGGACACAGATACCAACCAAGCTGAAGCAGAACTTCCTTAATGGCATGCTGCTGCAGCAGGAGGAGGAGGTTTGTATTAATGGTTAGGGTGATGATATTTCTCAATAGAAATTAACTGCATTTTTAAAACAATATTTTTCCATAAATCCTTTTTTTCTTAATTTGTTGGCTTCCATAATTTTCATCAACTTACTGTACAGCTGTAATATTCATTTAGTTATAAGTAAGTCATATGTACCCAAATTAATTATTCTTATGACTGTATGCCCCAATTTCTGTTTATTCTTAATTTAGGAACAGCATTGTCTGGTAGGAGTGTCAAAAACTCATGCATCTTCATTGTAAGAAAGAAACTAATAACTTCTTAGATAGATACCTTTTGTCATTGTCATCCTGGAGCAAGCACACAAAATCTTAATTCCCATGGGTGTGTAGATGTTTACTTATTATTGATGGATAACCAAATACAAAACTGAGGCATAGAATTTCATCAAGTTTCTGCACATCTATGAGAAAGGAAGCACATCCTATTAGATTTAGTAATGTGTAAAAAGCAACCACAATGGTCAAATGAAGACTCTGTATATTTTTGAGTCAGTGGGGTTGTTTCTTCATATTTGGTTTTGTAAGAGGAAGATGATTACAAGAAAATAATCCAAGAAGATTATAGACAGAAAATGTTTTGACTATTACCTACAGGCCCTTGTGGATTATCATAAATCTGCAGAATGTGGATGTTTCCTATCCCTTTGTGGAAACACATTCATGAGGAAGTGGAATGAGAGAAGGCATACCAGTGTAAACTAGGTCAAACGAATATTTCCAGTTGTGTGATCACAATTTTTAAAAGCTAACTTTACATTTTTTACCCATGAACAAAGGAAATAAATAAGCAGTGTGAAAATACATCCATTCTATCTTTCCCGTGTCAAGACACACCAGTCACTCTCTTTCCTCTCTATCCTCTCTATCCATGATTATCTTTTTCCACAATAACAGAGTTGATGCTGGCACATTAACTCACAGTTGCCCCATAAAATACATGTTTCATTGCTGAATATAAAATCTAATTATGATGGATTCCAATGTATTCTGGTTTCCAGTGGAATTATATCCATTTACCTTGGCTTTGAAGGGAGAAGTGGGTGTTTCCTACAAGTTTCTTTCCAGGGTACATTCACTGAATACTCTCAAGGCACTCAATGAACTGAAGCAGGTGAAATACTTGAAAAAGAACATTTGCATCTCATCTTCATGGGACCTATCAGTACTGCATGTCAGAAATATCTTTCAGCATGTGAATTATGTAGCCTTTTTGTGGGTAAACAAGTGAGGAACCTACTGAACCCCCTTGTTTGTTTTCACCAGTTTATACCAGTGAAATGTCATTGGGCCAGCTTAAAATACAACAGAATGTGTAGTCACAGATACAATTTACTGTACTCATTTTGTTATTATGTGAGTAGTGTAAAAATTATCCTACATGCTTGCTGATACTGGAGGAGTATTTTCATATTAATTACATTGTCCTCTGCCATGATGATTTCTTCACAGATTTTACCAATTTTGTGGCCTGTAGATGATCAAAGAGTAGTTGCTCTGCTGGAGTGTAAGCAGTGAGTGATTGAGAACACTGAAAACTCAGTGGGTGATTTGGCTCTAAATGAATGTTGCATGGTGGGGAGATGCCATTGGATGCTTATACATGATTCATCAGCTTTGGTCAGAATGATTAAATGTGACTCACCTTGTTAAATTGCCTGACAAGTGTCAGTTGCAAATGACTATTATGTAAATACACTAACTTCATTCAAATTAGAAATAGCAAGGTTAGCAGGCTACAAGAGGTGAGCTTTCCTTCCAAACTTAGAGAAGTGTGTTGAATTTTGTACACTGAGAAGACTAGATACAAATACAGCAGCAGACATGGGCAGGGATAAATTCCCAGCCTTTGTGAACATAGTTTCTTGTATATTCAAACAGCAATGTGTGACTGTACTCATTTGAGGAACAAACCAAAATAGCCTCCAACTCCACTGGCTTGAATATGCACAGTCGCATGCTGAATGTCAACAGTTCACAATTTTCATTGATATTCACTTCAATGTGGACTACACAGATGGCATGAGACATTTTCAGGGTAAATGCCATATTCCCGAGTACTTATTGATCATCATACCAAATAAATGGAGGTGATTCCCACTGCTCTAATCTTTAGGTAAAAGGTCTGTTCTAAAAATACTGAAACCCTTTTTTAACAATTATTTTATTCAACTCACAGATGCTTAGATCTTGTCTCCTTAAAAGTACTGTGTTATATTCACAAATTTGTCCCAGCAGTGTCACCACTTCGCCATGCAGTCATGGAAAGCAATGTTTGGAGAATCCAATAGTATACTTTATGAACTCTCATTATCGTTACTGTTGATTTCCAAATGGCATCCTTTCAACACTGATTTTAAGTTTGGGAATAAGGATAAGTCATACGGGGTGAGGTTTGGAAAGCAGGGGGGTTGAGGAAGGTCATTCATTTGATGTTCTGCACCAAACTCATGAATTGATAAAGCTGGGGTGTCAGGCACTTCATCATGATGAAGAGACCTCAAGCAGTTTTTCAACAATTGAGGTTTCTTTCCATGAAGGTTCTCACTCCAAATTTTTAAAAATTGTGTGTAGTAATGGCGGTAGACTATTTTTTCCCCCTTCCCCTCACCCACACCCTTTATAAGCCCACTTTGGTCACTGCATTTTTTTTTTCTAAAATTACTAGAACCATCTGAGATTCCATCTTCTTCTGAAGATTTCCTAACAGTCAACAATTTGTACATACCACACCCCTGATTTCGTATGTAAACACCACCAGTTGAGGTGTAGGGTAATCTTCAATTGAAGACAACTACTTTTGATTAAGAAATAACAGTCTTTGTCCAAGAGCACCACCTCCTTAAGCCTACTTCAAAAGCTCAAATACCTCCACATAAGTTTTCTCCACTTTTGTATTAATTTTTGCTTCATCATTGTCACCATAATTCAGACTCTGGATAAATCATTGTGAACACTTTACTGCTTTCCATTGAATTAACAGCTCAGAAAGTATGTGAGGTGTCAATAAAATGAAATGATGTGCTTTCTTGAGAGCTTGTGATGGATGTATTGCTGTCAACAGCACTTCACAAGGATGCTTCATTTACACCACACTCTCAATGGTGTCTGCTACATGAGAGAAGACGGAAAGCTTTAAATGGTACCAATTATTCAATGCATTCCTGGATTTGCATTCCAACAGGATGGACCGATGACCGTAGCAGTCTGGTCCCTTTAATCCCACTCCAACAGGATGATGGTTCTTAAAGACATACTGTCTTCTATAAGCTAACTCATAATGATTTATATTTACAGGTATCCTGCTGACACCATCTATGAGAAACAAAAAGAGTCCTTAAAACTTTAAATCACAGGGTACACATAGTGTCTGATACTGACAACTTACAAGACAAAACTGGCAGAACTAAAGGCAGTATTCCAGAAAAAAAGAAAATAGGTTTTCATCACATCAGATCAAGAAAGCAATGCAGTCCATGGGAGAAGGGAGAAGGAGGAGGAGGAGGAGGAGGAGGAGGAGGAGTTGGGGGGGGGGTGGAGATTTTAAGTCTAAGTCTGCTGCCTTTATATTCTCTTTGTGGGATGAGTTTTCTTAAAAACTGTGAGAATCATTTAAAAAAACAACTAGTGGAAGCTATCTTTGTGCCACAGGTCAAGATAACAGTTCTTTTATCAAGCATTAAGGACAATCTACTGCAGCAGTAGATAAGAATGCAGAAAATAACAAGTCTGTGTGGTTTCTCCTGTACAAGGTTTGCAGCATTCACTTTACAGTAATCTTTATATAACAAAAACAAGAACAAACCCATTACCATTCACAGAATACTCCACTGCTTGAAACTTAGTTAGCTGTAAGACTTAACTTGCAGCAACCATTTTGATGTGTTGGCAAATGTGCCAACACCTTGTAGATAGAGGAGGCCGAAATGCACGCTATCTAACGCAGACGGGCGTGAATTCTGGAACAGGATAAGTAGTGAATTCTAATAAGAACAGTATGCAGCTCCTCGAATACTTATCTTTTAATTCCTTCATTTGAGTACAGCATTCTGGATGAGACATTTCATACGATAACTATCAAACTATGTAAGGCTAATGGCGCCTTGCTAGGTCATAGCCATGGACTTAGCTGAAGGCTATTCTAACTGTCTCTCGGCATTTGAGAGAAGGCTTCGTCAGTGTAGTCGCTAGCAAAGTCGTCGTACAACTGGGGCGAGTGCTATCCCGTATCTCGAGACCTGCCTTGTGGTGGCGCTCGGTCTGCGATCACACAGTGGCGACACGTGGGTCCGACATGTACTAAATGGACCGCGGCCGATTTAAGCTACCACCTAGCAAGTGTGGTGTCTGGCGGTGACACCACACATTTAATATTTTACAATGTGATGACCAAAATGGTGTCTGCTTATAATTTTAATGTGTGGGCAGCCACAAAATGAACAAATAAATCAAATTAATATGATATCTGGTTCCCAATGACAATATTTCTAGAATCAAACTGAAGCTGCTTCATCTTGGGAATTCCTATTGCAGCACACAGCTCTAGATAACTTTTATAAAATGTGAGGGCTATCAAAGGAATAAAATATATGGCGCCCAACATCTACATCTACAACTATTCTGCATGCCACCTTGCAGTATGTGAGAAGAATGACTGCCAGTAAGCCTCTGTGTGGGCTCGTATCTCTCTAATTTTATCTTCATGATCTTTCCATGAGATATACATGTGAATTTTTCTAAATGCGTAGTTAAGTTGGCAATACCTTCTACACCATTTAGCCACAGATATGTTTTAATGAAATAAGTGTAACTGTTGCACAAATGATGGGTTTTAAACAGTAGTTTAAATTTTTTTAAATATGAAGAACACATGTCAATAAAAAATCCATAAAAATCAAAATGCAAGAACTTCTTGGGTGATAATGTTAAAGGGCGAGACAGTAATATCATGGAAACATATTTTTCTGTGTTATGCATGTAAAATTGACTTGAAAAAAGAAATATCAAAAAGTTTAAACACATCATGTAGTCATAAATGTGGTAATCTCATTCCTATTTCTCATTGTAAAATAGTAAAATAATAAAAATAACCATATATTTGTGTTTCGATTTTAAAAATTCAAATATTAATTAATGAACAACTGATATTTCTATTAACAAGAAAATATTATTTTTTCATTTTCTGTTAGAAGATGTGGGACTGGGACATGTGGATGCGCCTTCCCGAAGTACGAAAAGGAAGAGAATGTGTCATACCTGATGTTTCCAGAACATACCATTTTGGAGCATCAGGGCTCAACATGAATTCATATTTCCAAGATGTGTACTTCAAAAAGCATTCATTCAACACACAGCCATACGTTGAATTAAAAAATATAGACAGGTAGATGCTGTTACATTGAAAATTGTTGTGTACTACTACAGTGTCTCTCTCTCTCTCTCTCTCTCTCTCTAACACAAACATACACACAAAATTCAAGCTTTCGCAACAAACTGTTGCCTCATCAGGAAAGAGGGAAGGAGAGGGAAAGACGAAAGGATGTGGGTTTTAAGGGAGAGGGTAAGGAGTCATTCCAATCCCGGGAGCGGAAAGACTTACCTTAGGGGGAAAAAAAGGACGGGTATACACTCGCACACACACACATATCCATCCACACATATACAGACACAAGCAGACATATTTGGTCTTTAAATATGTCTGCTTGTGTCTGTATATGTGTGGATGGATATGTGTGTGTGTGCGAGTGTATACCCGTCCTTTTTTCCCCCTAAGGTAAGTCTTTCCGCTCCCGGGATTGGAATGACTCCTTACCCTCTCCCTTAAAACCCACATCCTTTCGTCTTTCCCTCTCCTTCCCTCTTTCCTGATGAGGCAACAGTTTGTTGTGAAAGCTTGAATTTTGTGTGTATGTTTGTGTTTGTGTGTCTATCGACGTGCCAGCACTTTCGTTTGGTAAGTCACATAATCTTTGTTTGTATATATATATATATATATATATATATATATATATATGTGTGTGTGTGTGTGTGTGTGTGTGTGTGTGTGTGTGTGTGTGTGTGTGTGTGTGTGTGATTTATATCAGTAAGGAGGCAGAGAATGATGTTTTTACAATCACACCCACTGTTTATTTTATGTATATGACTGATTCACTCATGTGGTTTATGTCAGGACACAGAGATGCAATTTTGTTCAGTATGCACAGTTGTATGAAACGAAAAATCTGAGAATGATATTTAGAATCTCAAAACTGCTCATGTGAATAAAAATATCTTAACAGTGTCTGTTCATTCAGTTAGTCAATCAGTCTTGGTAAATCCCGTCATGAAAAAGAGCTGTCAGGGATACAGAACATGGCAAGTTACATCAACAGGTAGCAAGAGCCACTGCAAGCAACTTCTGCAAAATGAACTGCCAAGAGATTATGAGCAGTGTTAATGTAATTACATTGACAATTATGGGAATGATTTCTGAATTACATTATTAGGAGAAAAGCAGCTACTTTAAAAGAAGCCACTGCTCCTTCTCTTACACTACTCAGCTATAGGCTTTAGTTAATACTTCAAACAAAACCATTTATGTATCAGTACACAGAACACCATAAGCTGTCTGTGTATACAGGATGTTTGAGACCTGTACCATAAAGGCATCTTTCTTGGCAACAGTCCATCAGATCTTATCACGTAATATACATTTTAGACTGTTGGTGCCTGGCATTAAGGCACTGATGAGTCTGCAGCCCAAATTATAATGCAGAAATTCTGAACCATACTGATTTGTGGCATCTTGCTTTCTTTATTTAACTGATTGGCTGGTATTAAAAATGATCTGCCTCCATCATTCAATGGTCCTGTATCAAGGCAACACATCAGTGGGTCCAGAAGGCCGAGGAAAATTGTTATTAATGTATTAATTTGGATATTAAATTTATCAATCTGTCATTAACTGTACATTAGGTCCATTACTATTATCATTGGAATCATGATTAAGTGTACTGTATTAATCCATGACTGGAAACATGATTATTACATAAGTAAACACTCTTTCTGTAAAAGGGGCTGGAATTCACAGCAGCTGAGGCTTCTCCACATGCGTTTGATATGTCACAGAAAAGTCTCAGGTTTACACCTTTTTCTAGCCACAGCTGTACACACATCTGTGCATTTTGAGTACTTTGAAGTATCTTTGGAGGTTCCTGATATATTTAGCATATTCTGTCTTTCACATTACCTCACATTGTAGGATAATATTGATACACAATGCTTTAATGCATCCCGAAATGTAATAAGCAAAGGGAGTTAAATCTGGGGTAGCAACATCAGTGGCTATGTCACTGACTCTCTCTACCATCTGCTCACCAGGAAAAGTTTAAGGTGCACCTGGCCACCAAGGAAAAATGTACTGCACATTCATCTTACTGTAGAACACCTTCTAACAACTCTGTCAGTGCATGTTTGAGAAATTCACCGCTCACCATTTAATTCTTCATAAAAAATAAGAGCACAAAAAAAAACAGTTGAAAGATTGGAATTAGTGGGGAAATCTATGAAAATATGCAGAAAATATGAGGAGTAATGACAAAGCAGAAGCTAATCTTCATTGGGCTCTTCTGTGGAATGAAAGAGAACAGGCTAATGAAAGAAATATTCCCATATTTCTGACAAAAAGGAATCATGAGTAGCATAGATGACAGAAATAAGAAAAGGACCAGAATGAAACAACATCAAAGAATTGGACATACAAGAAAAAATCTTTTTTTAAAAATAAAATACTAAATTTAGAAGGCTTTCAAAGCAGAAGAAATAAGAAATGAGTAACTACGAGAGCAGAAAGAAAAAGACAATGGAAGAGAGGATTAAAGAGTGCCAGAAAATGGGAAACAAAAAAGAAGAAGAACTTAATGTGTTATATGATCTCTTTCAGTAAGTACGAAAATAAAAAAAGTCCAGTAACTTTATCATAGACGAGTCCACACCAGATGTTTATGCTCCAGATGTGGTGGTAGCCTTGTTGGCATAACCAGTGGAGATTCTCTTATGCTTAATAGTGCACACTGTGGATATTAATGTCACCATTATATTTAAAAGTCAGTTAGTGCAGTGTCTGTCACAATTTTTCATGTGTCTATAGTAAATCATACAGCTGATGTAATATCGTATTCACAATTTGTGAATACATTTTGTAAGATTTAAAGGTGGCTTCATCAGTACACAGGGTCAATGGCCTTGCCACAGTAACAACACCAGTTTCTGTCGGATCACCAAAGTTAAGCACAGCCTGGTTTGGTTAGCACTTGGATGGATCACCATCTGGGTCTGCTGAATTATGTTGGCAAGTGGGGTGCACTCATGTGTTTTGAGGCCAATTGAGGAGCTACTTGATTCAGAAGTAGCAGCACTGATCATGAAAACTGAAAACTGCCAGGAGAGCAGTGTGCCGGCCACATGCCCCTCAGTGTCCACATCCGGTGAGCCTAAGGTCTGAGGATGACATGGCAGCCAGTCGGTACCATTGGGCCTTCAAAATCTGTTCAGATGGTGTTTGTTTGTTTGTTGAACAGTACACAGTATAACAGTCATGAAGTCAAAATTTTGATTTACAAACCAGATGCAGAAGGTAATTCTTCTCTGGAAATAATCTTCACTTAATGCCAGTCACATCTGACCTCTGTCATTAATACATGCCTCCAACTGCTGAAAAAGATGTAGTGACTGGCATGGGCAATCTTGAAGTCTCTTCGATCCCTGTTAGTAGCTAATTCTGGTGACATTCTCAGATTTCCATAAGCAAGCCAAATTCTTCATCATTAAAATATACCATTACTGAACAAATAACATAATAAATCTGAAGACATCACAGAAACCTCTGACAGTGACCTCTGGCAATGTACCAGGAAAGAAACTTCTTGTTAAATGTGAGTAATGGCATTAGTAGTGAGGAAATGAAAGCTACATTGTGTATCATCAATTGATTGAGTGGCATGGAATACAGCCAGGTAGTTTTTCTTTTTGAAGATATCCCCAGAACAGTCCAGAATACAAAAAAATCTTTTTAGTAAAAAAAAATGTTCAGGTTTGAGAGCTCTTTTCAAGGGTACTAAAATTTTTTTCCATGTTTCCATCTGAAATTCTGAAGTTGACTTCATTTTCTCTATTTTCCAGAAACTTTTGGGCAATATTAAGTGTAAAATTCTCTTCACTCTTATCAGTTTGCCTGTAATGCATTTTACCCATAAAAGATTGGACGCATCATATCCAGAAAAAAGTGCTTATTCGGGAGGTCTGAAACATCCTGTATACTGGCCAAGTGGAAATCTGTTTAATACAAACTTTAAAGTTGATTAGAACTTACATCCCTAAGACCAAATATTCGAAAAATTACTGGAGTGACTGATAAGGTACCCTTTCACTTTTCTCCTTAATACCTGGGGATTTTTAGTTCCCCACTTGAAATCTACTGGCAGCTTGTTACAGACTTTTGCACCAGAATATAAAACACCATTGTCAACCTTAGAGAGGGAAGAATAACCTACATGGAAATTATTTTTCCTTTTAGTATTGTTGCTGTGAATTTCACATTGCATCCTAAAATTTACTCTTGTTGTTAACCGCAAATACCATTGGATAGTAAATTTACTGTCACATATGTGTAAGACTCCTTAGGTCTCAGAAGAGGGTTCTGATGCATATTTGGTTGACAGTTTTAAACAATATTCTTACAGCACACTTGTGTAGAGTAAATAATTATTTTACATTAACTGCATTGCTCCACAAGAATGGTCACTGCCAAACTGTGGCCTAGAGCAGAGTTGACAACACAGTGATGGGACAAACTGCATATGAATTCTCTTTGCAACACATCCTTCAATACTGTAACCCTCCTGGCTTCAGTATTCACTAGCCCCTGCCTGAAAATCCAGCTCCACTCCCACTCCACAACCCAAGCTTCATTCATCCTGCACCCACACACTTCTCTCCATAGTCTACCCTCCTCTGTTCACTCTTGTCCTCCCAGTCCACTTCTCCTTGTCATTCTGTGCTCAGTACAAATCCCTCTACCTGTGATCAGAACAAACTCAACTGTGCCACACTCCTGTTTCATGTGCCAGTCTCCTCTCCCTCCCAGCGAATAACAGCCTTTTTCCATCTCTCCCTCCCACTCACCCCAACTCCTTTCTCACCTTCTCCACTCCACCTGACACAACCACTCACCGCAGTTGAGATGCAGTGTAAGCACAGTGTAGCCACACAGGAGTAGGCATTTGTACATATGTATGAATGTATGTATGTACGTACACTACCTGAAAAAAAGTGAAGCAGCCAGAAGGAGAGGAGGAAATGAATGGAAACTTAATGGGTTGAGAAGTTATCTGATTTTATTTCAGTAATTACCAAATTGTGTCAGATTTACAAAGAAGAACTCACTTATCAGTATCACATTGCACCCCCTCTGGCCTAGATGCATGTACTGATTTGTTTGGCAAAGGTGTCATAAGGCCATAGTATCCTCTACTGAGACAATCTGGCCCACAACTGTTGTAACTGGCCCATGATATTCTGGATAAAGGCACTGCAATGTAGCTAATATTCAAGCTGGTCCCACACCTGTTCAATCAGGGACAGATCTGGGGATCTTGCAGGCCACAGTAGTGTATCAACATCACACATACAGTTTGTAGGGACACTTGCCATGTGTAGATGACCATTATTCTATTGCAAAATGGCAACATATTACTGTTACGTAGCATTTAACACACGAGGATGCAGAATGCCCTTGACATATTTTTGTGTTGTCAGAGTTCCCTTGGTCATGACCAGCCACATCCCAAAGTCATACCCAGTGGCTCCCCATCCCATGACACCAGGAGCAACATTGCTGTGTCTCTCCAAAACTTTGAACCATCTTCCCAGGTCGCCATCATATTTGCTAATGACAGTTATCTGGGGTAATGCAGAATGTTGATTCATTGCTGAATGTGGTGCAAAGCCATTCATCAGCAGTCCATGCCTCCTGGTCCCAGCATCACCCCAAATGCAGCCGTTCATGTTGTGGTGTTAAAAGAAACCTATGCATAGGACATAATCCCCTCATCTAGCTGCTGTTAGTGTTCAGCCAATCGTGTTGGATGACACAGAATGTTGCAGGGAGTTTACTACTTGTTCATAGATGGCAGGCAAAAATGTGAAGTGGTGACAGTGTGCCTGGTGCACAAAATGGTGATCATCCCTTGTGGTGACCATAAGTGGTTGACTGGAACTTCGATGACATGTATGCCTGCCCTCCCATTCCCATGCAGGTGAGTATTGGGCCACTGTCATGTCTGAATGCCCCACAAATCTGTATACTGCACAATTCATCCAGTCAGCCAAATGGGGATCCACAATGACACCCATTTTGAATCCTGTCAAGTGCTGATAACACTGTCTCACATAAATGTCCAGCATCTCTGTGTCCTTCACAATGATCACTCAATATCTGATACTGTTCTCACCCTTTATATACCCTCCAGCTTAGTTCAAAAGTTAAAGAAAGCTCTCAACTATTTTCAGTATGGACTGTACCTACTGACGACATAGTATGTGGGATCATAAAGTGACCATCCATTTAGTCTGTGTTGGATGCACTGTCATTTGGGCCTGTATCATCACTAAAAGATGCCCACAATAAAGATATGCTTGTAGGTCAGGTAAAACAGTGGCATATGGAAGGTGAGAATTGTTTCAGATATAGCCTGAAAAAAATTGAAGGTGTTATTTTTCATATACTGGCACCAAAATATGTGCCACCTTCCTCAAGTTAATTCTTATGTAGTGATAAATATTTGTTGATGCATTGTGTATTGTCAATAACTTTAAAGAGAATGCTACTGAACAGGAATCCTTCAGATTGTAGCACACTTGTGCATAGTTTAAACTCTTCCTCCACAGTCACTTTTAAGTGATGTTAAGCATAAAGAATGAAATAAATGTTTTTATACTCTGTCCAGTGACATTAATGTGCTCACCTGTCAAAAGCCTGAATAACCACTGTGTGCAGTGCTGACTGTTGTGAAACATGCAGGAAGAGGATCAGTGAGGTTCTGGAAGGTACTGACATGAATGTGGAGCCATGCCAACTTCAGTGCCACAGCCAGCTGTGCAAGGTTTCTTGGTTGAGGATCCAAGGCACAAACAGCCCGACTGAGTGGGTTTAAATCTGGGAAGTTGGGTGGCCAGGGGATTATGGTGAACTCATCCTGGTGCTCTTCAAACCAAACACATACACTGTGAGCTGTGTGACAACTTGCACTGTCCTGCTGGTAGATGCCCCCATGCCAAGGATAAACAAACTGCATGGTCCCCAACATTAGATACATGCATGTGTTGAGCCATTGTGCCATCCAGAATGATGATATCACCCAGGAAATGCCGCAAAAACATTCCCCAGACTATAAGCCCCCCGTCCTCCAGCCTGGAACTTTCTGACGAGTGTTGCAGGGTGTCTGCTTTCAGACATTTCACACTGTTCACACCAACAGCCATCTGTCTGATGGAGCACAAAATATGATTCATCTGAAAAGACCACCTGTCGCCACTCACTGGACATCCAGTTTTGGTATTGGTGTGCATAGTCAAGCTTTTGATGCCGATGAGGATCAGTCAGCAAGATTCACTGAATGGTTGTTGATGATACACGGTTGGTAGCCTTCTGGTTCATTTTGGCAGTCAGCTGCTCAACACTTGCACATCTGTTCATGCAGTCACATCTTGTCTCATTCACCTTCATCACCTATGGCCCGTGGTCCATCACAGTTGCCTCAGCCCCGGTTTGGATAGTGCTATTCTGTCATGCAAGGTATACTTTACCCATGGCAGCCTGCAAACAGTGTACAGACTTGGTTATTTTAGAAATGCTTCCACCCTTGGCCCAAAAGCCGATGATCATGTCCTTTTCGAGGCAGATAAATCACTCCATTTCTGCATTATGATGAGGACTAGACTGTTTTCTGCATCCACCCTGACAGGCTTTATATACTCTCCACTGTTAGTGCAGCCACCTGCAGTCTGTGAGTGGTTATTGCATGCTAACACTGAACATTGGTGGTGGTCACATTAATGTGACTGGACCATGTATTTTGAGCATCTTTTCATGCATTGTACTGTAAATTAAGATATATGTCACAAGACTGAAGACATCTAAGAGTCATTCATGCATTAAAATTCTTTAAAAAAGTGGCAAAATTAAAACACTTAATGTAATGAAATTGTAATTCTAGATTCATTTTATGTGTGCAAAATTGGAAAATCTACATTTTTTTTGTTTTGTTCTATTTTAGTATCAAGAAAGATAATTATGAAGAAGTGATCATTGGAATGATAAAGCATGCTAATATTTTAGATCACAGCAAGTCACCATGTGAAGAGAGTTTTGTCCCAGAAAAAAAGGTTTGTCTTGACGCAGACATAACATGCATATTATTTGGCAAGTTCTTCATTTTGTTGTTGATGTTCATTAGTCTCACATTACTTCCACAGATCATGTACTCATAATCAAAAGAAAGCTGTACTAATAAATTGTCATTTTTCTGCTTTTAATTCTTCTCTGATTTTCAGCCCAGATGTGTGGTTTATAGCAGGTTGCTTGTCTAGATTACTCCACAGTATTGCTTCGAATATGCATGATTTTCTGCACATTGCATTAATAACTTAGTGCACCTCCTTCACACAGTAGGGGGCATTTTTTTATTTCTCCTGTGGAGAGTAGGCCTACTTGTAGTTAGCTTAATTTTCCCAAGTGGGACTGTATAACTGCATGTGAAAAACAGAGTAGCAACAACAGTTAAAATCAAATTCAACTGCAAGCATGACTTGTTTATACAATGCACTCCAGTGAAGAATACAGCTAATAATGTACACCTAAATTGTAGTTATGTAACAACAAACATAACTGTGAACCAAAACTTATTCTTGAACTATATACATATATTCATCATGATCCCACATCACTTTCTCCATCTATATAAGAGAGCTTCTGTAACCAACAAGTTGATCGCACAACAATCACACTTCTGCAATTTTTTATATTTATTTAAGTGAAGTTTAGAACTCAAATATCAACCATACAAAGCATTTAAGCATTTCAGTGCAACTCTAAAAAATTGTCAAGAAAATAGGGTTTGAAGTTTTTCTGAGCAGCTTTGATACTCAAAGACAGATTGATTTTTTGATAAGCGGCATCACACTGTGATAAAGTACTTGTTTGCTGTGTTGGCAGTCCAGGTTTGAGTCCTGACTGTGGTAAATTTTTAAATAAATGGTCATGTTCGACACACATTTCTGTGAAGACTAAAATATGTGAAGATGAAAAAAAAATTAATTTGTAATGTTTTTCTTTAACTGAAATGAACTTTATTTATAATCTTTCATAAAAAATTGATAATTAAGAATTTATATTTGCTATGTAAACTAGATTTTTGTATGTGATATGAAATTTGAAATGAGAAGATGTCCATTTTTCATAAAACTGAGAATTAGATGTGTCAAACAGTATACATTTGCTGAATTTTATATTTAAATTGGGAAAAAAAAGAAAAAGAATAGTTCAAAATAAGACTTGAATGAGAAATTACCAGTCACAAGCACTACTGATTGTTTTTTTCCCAACTTTATGCATTGTACACCTCATGGAAATGCTTGCAGAATATGCACCTTTGTGTAAAAATTTGCATCAATCAGAAACTGAACCAGGGTGCCCACTTGGCGGACAAGAACTCTACCACAGAGCCACACTGCCTGTTGAAAAATTGAACTTTCCTTGAGGTGTTAAAGAGAACTTCAAACCGTCAGAGTTTATTTTCTTGAGAATTTTTGAGAGCTGCACCTATCAGCTTTGTGAGACCAATATTTGAGTTCTGAAATTCACGTACCATGAATACAAAAAATAACAAAAATCTGTCTGCCATGCAGTCCCCTTGTAAGCACAAAAAATATGAATTCAGTTTAATGAACCAATTAGGATATATAGACAACATAAAAATGACAAAATTGTGCTTTTTGCAGATTACACTATAGGTTCGAACAGCCATAATTAAATAAATTTGGCATCAAAACAAGCCACTTGCTCCACCAATACCTATGGAATTCCCAGTTGTGTGTGAAGAAATTACACCAGATTAGTGAACCAATATAGAGATACAGGCAATTAAAACTGTCAGAAAAGGGCTCTCAGCAGTTTGTGCACTTAATTTGAATGACTACTAAATATTTGTCAAATCTGCTGTACCTGATGGTGTATCAGCACTGCTAAGTTTTTGCCTGGAAACTAACTGCAAGAGCACTTGTTTGGTTGCTCAGGTTGGGAGTGCAATATCTCTACTGAGTGACTATACAGGTTGTAGTACAACATATTTTTAAGAAGGTAATACCACATTTCTTGGTAGAATGTTATTACAGTACATGTACTTTGTAGAGAAACTAATTGGTTTGACTTTAGGTAATGCTCACAACCTTGCCACATTTGGTACTCATGTTACTTACTATTTGAAAAAAAAAACTGTGGGGCCTGAGAAAAGTGTAGACCCTAAGATTGGGTTGGGATGGAAATGGTCACCTGGAAAAGTAATTGGAAAGGGGGGAGGGGGAAGAGGCATATAAAAATGATCTGTATAAGTTTTGAAGCCACTGGGGTTGTTATACTGATTGGTGACAGCCACAGTGACATTAAGTCCAAGTTTGAATAAGTAATTGGGCAACAGTGGGTAATAACTAAAAAGAAAGGATTTTTGATTGTTCTGTATCAGTTCTTACATGAATCATGGGGACATTCTTCCCTGGCATGAAAGTTCAGTTTCCCTCAGTGCAGCTTGTGATATGTGCCAGATGTAGCTAACACATTACTATCTGCTGTAAGAGGAATGCCATCAGCTCTGCAGAGAAAATGCAATTTTCATTTGAAAACAGTGCATAAATTAAATTTTTCTTCACTCTTGGTGAATGTCTACAAATCTAAGGCTTCAGCTTTGTGTTGAATAATTCACTTTTTCTCAAACAGATTGGACTTGTCAAAAGATATAATAGAACCTACTGAAGTAGTCATTTTCCATTCACACCTTTCTTGTTATAGCCCTGAGTGATCATTTATGCTTACAGGCAATTTCAGACAATTTTTCACTCCTAGGATGGTTTAAATCTCTGCCAGCTTAATGGCACTGTGTGTGTGTGTGTGTGTGTGTGTGTGTGTGTGTGTACATCAATGGAAAAATAAAATTAGTACACCATTTTAAAAGTTTTCAATTCACTCAGGATTAATTGTTGCAACAGTGCCTGTGTAATATATGAAATGATTACATTTACAGATCAACAGCACACGCGCTTCTGAGGTACCGGGTATTGACCCATGTTGGAACCCTCATATTACTATGTGGTGTAGCCTCCATAGGCAGCACTGCAGGTGCTGACTTTGGCATCCAGTTGATCATACAGATGGCAAATACTATCCTGGGATCCTGCTTGACCTGTTCACATAGTACTACAAGAGTTGCTGGTTGACAAGTTGTACAAGTCACTTCTTGTTCCATCATATCCCACATATGCTCAATTCAAGACAAGTCTGGAGACTGTGCTGGTCAGGGATTTTGCTGCACATCTTGCAGAGCATGTTGAGTTTCACAGTCAGTGTTTGGGCAATCATTATCCTGTTGGAACAACACAGCACCTTCCTGTTGCAAGAATGGCAAAAAATGGGTCTAACAGCATTATACACATGCCAAGCACTGGTCAATGTCGCCTCCAGAAACACCAAAGGTGAATGTGAGTTGTAGCTTATCACACCCCAGACCTGGTGTGGGGCCAGTGTGTCTTGAATGAATGCAGTCTATGAGACAGCGCTCACCAGGTCCATGCTGTACATGCAAATGACCATCACTTGCATGCGGGTAGAATCTGCTTTCATTGCTGAAAACCATGGCATGCCATTCTATCTTCCAAGTGATCCTCTGATGGCACAAGTCAAGACATGCCTGTCAATGCTTTGGTGTGAGTGGGATAGAGGTGTGTGCGCCCTTAGTCCCAATGCTAATAACCAGTTCATGACAGTTCGTGTTGACATGTCTGGGCTCCCAAGCCCTCTTATCTGTTCTATGGTAGCTGTACAATCTGGCACTACTGCCCTTACAATATGACGATCCTGGCAGGCATCTGCGCTGTATGGACATCCAGAACCTCGTGTAAAGGTGTGGGAATATTAATGTGGCCATTGATACCAGTATCATTGCACAACTGATACAGCATGTCCAACTTGTGTGCAAGTCTCCAAAAGGACCATCCCCCAACTCAGAAGACCACAGTTTGACCCCTTTTGAAATTGCTTAGTTGGCTCTAGGAAGCTTGAGTGTGTGTCTGTCGCATGGCTGCCTGCCTGCTTCACATGTTCACACCACACTGAGCCTTCTAGCTGTGAACATTCATTATGAAAGGATAGACACAGATGGCACTCTGGTAGCTATACCACTATGCTATCTGTTGGCAGACAATGCTGAAACCATTATCAGTACATCTATTATCCCTCAGGTGCCATATGCCATCATCAGCATATGGACATCCAGGACAAATTCTTTTTTTCTGTCAATGTGTAGGCTGAATCACCTAAAACTTGCACTGCAAATATTGTGGAAATGGAAAGAGCTATTGATGTGTGGTTTTGCAGAAAGGCTTGGTAGTCAGGGGCTCATATTGTTAGCCAATACAAAGATTGTAATAATAATTAGAAAGTATATTTTTGTGCAAACATACACTTTTTAAGTGGAACAATGACTTTTGCAATTAACAAACTAAAATCAGGGTAAATCAGAATGTCAGTGGTTCCTGTTGCAGGATTCAAGTGCAAGTCATTTACAAGATACTCTAATTCGAAAAGTTCCCCTACTGACACTTGTTTGGGCCATTCAACCTGCTTAGTCGCTAGTCATGATTTTATGTTTGCTTACAGTGTGCTTGTGTGTTTCTTGATTACATTGCAAGTTGCTAGTCAGTTAGTGTGTGACAGTCCAAGCTGTAGGTCACAAGAGGATGAGGGAATTTGCCAATGCATACAAGCCAACATGCTCATGGTGTATGGAGGGTGTAGGAAGAAAGCAATTCATTCTTATATGGTATATGTGGCAAGATATCCCAATAGATGTCAACCATCTAGGCAATTATTTATCAATCTCTTCAACCAGTTGCTTGAAAATGGTAGTGTGACACCTAGACAATGTAACAGAAGGAAACAAATGATGACAGAAGAGGGGGATATTGATGTTCTTCCTGCTGCTGCAGTTTTCAGCATGTTAGCTCCCACACAATTGCATGAAGAAGTGGCATGACTCAGGCATGTCTCCTATGCTTGCTCCATCAATACAGATTCCTTCCCTATCACATGTCTCAGATTTATCATGTATCTTGTTTAGTGATGAAGCCATGTATACCAGTCATGGCCAGATAAACTGCCAAAACATGCACTATTGGCCTGTTGACAATCCCTGTTGGCTTCATCAGGTGGAATATCAGTGTCCATGGAGTATAAACGTTTTGTGTGGGATAGTGAAGCATCAGCTCATAGGCCCGTTTTACATTTATGGAACACTGAATGCACACAAGTATCACATCCTCCTAACAGACCATCTTCTACAGATGCTAGAAGATGTTCCTCTGCAGACTAGGAGGAACCTGTGGTACCAACATGATGGCTGTCCAGCCCATAGTGCACAAAATACTACAGCACATCTTCAAAAAATTTTTCCAAATCATTGGACTGAATGCAGAGGACCTGTACCTTGGCTGGCCCATTGCCTGGATTTGACACCTGCAGGCTTTTCTCTGTGGGGAATACTGAAAATACTGTCTGCAAGGGCATACCAACTACACTTGATGATTCGTAACAACATATTACTGCAGCCTGCTCAGACATCTCTGCTGTAATGCTAGCACATGTACAGCAATTGTTCCATACCACACTGGAAGCATGTATTGCCACTGCCAGTGGTCATTTTGAACACAACCTGTGACAGTCAATTGTCTTATTACTGGTCAGAATACACATAACTAGTGTATGCGCTTGTGTTCATCATAAGCGTGTGCTACAACAGGTATTGTACAAGTGTAAGTGTGGGAACTTTTCAAAATACAATATCTTGTAAATGACTTGCACTAGAATTCTGCAACAAACATCACTGACGTTCTAATTTACCCTACTGTTAGTTTTTTAATGTCAATAGGCATTGCTCTATTTAAACAAGTGTATGTTTGCACAAAAATACACTTTCTAAGTATTATTATAATCTGTTGATTGGCTGACAATACAAGCCCCTGACTACCAATCCAGTCTGTGAAAACCGCACAGCAATAGCACTTCCCATTTCCACACTATTTGCTTAAGTTTTAGGTGACTCACCCTGTGTGTGTGTGTGTGTGTGTGTGTGTGTGTGTGTGTGTGTGTATGTTCAAAACAAATACATCAAAGTTTTTCAGCAGCCACCAGGGCCAGATTAAGGCCCAAGTGAAACATGCCACTGCTTGGGGCACTACAACTGCAAGATTTCTATACAGGATGTATCACAATTAGTAGTGGTCATGTGGGGCACTGAGGTGAGAAGGATTCTCAAGTATAGGATCAGAATACTGTGTGTATCACAATAAACAAAAACTAACACAGATGATAATGTGCAAGGGAAAAGAGGTAGAGGGGGTGAGGCAAATAACAAGTTTCTTGTGTGGAAAAATGTTCTTGAACCAGCCCTGGCCCTGGTGACCACTCATTTTGAATTGGGAAATCTAAAGAAGTACTCCTATCTTTCAGCTTCCTTCCATTCCAAAGAACTGTTTCTCACTGTTGTAAGTGATGCCAAATTTGATATATAAATACATTGTTATCAACAGCAGTAAATACTTCTCAATTTAACCCCTATGCCTGTCATATTATTATATTACATGCAGTTACAGAACTGATGAGGAAGGTGGAATACACTTGTAGGTTCACTGACCTTTCAGCCATTAAGCTGAAAAGTGTAGTTCCAGTAATAGTGACTTAATTACTACAGTTTCAAAATCACCTAGGAGATATGCAGCTCAATGTGTTACACCTTTCTTTTAGACATTTAAAATTCCATTTCTTCCTTTCTTTTTATAACCCATGTGAACTTATATGTATCACCCTGAATGAGAGACCTTACCCATGAGGATATTTTCTAGGATGGCTTCACTGTGCATCTGAGATGGACTATCTTTTTCTTCTACTGAGGCTCTAATATGTATGCCATACAGATGTGTGTCTCCCCTTTCTTATATCATAATATCCATGTCAACACCTATTCCTGTTCAACATAGCACAATATACCTACAGCTCTCCTAAAGAGCCTTACAAGCTCCTCACAATTAGGCACAGAATACCCTAACTCTTCCAACACTAGAATGGCAGCTGAACAGTTTATTTTGATTTCATAAAAGGTTAATGCAACAAATAGATAGACGGTAGCTGTATAACCACTCAACTGACAGACTGATCAAATTATGGCAAGTTCAATAGTCAAGAAGTCGAACATTATATTGTTTGTTACAGCTTTTGTATTTTCTTTGTACTACTGTGTAGCTGGGAAAATGTGCCTGTGTGGTGCTCTTTTGTTGAGAAGTAAATTGTGGTAAATAAAGAAGGATTCATTAAAGTGCAAACTGTATACACGTGTCATCTATAATGGTGACCCTGACATGACATTTTGTGGAATTTCTTTTTTATTCTGAGCCATAATTACACTCTGACATTATGACGATGCCCCCCACCACCATCAAGACAGAAGATCAAGGATTGCCGACAACTGATTCTTCCTCAGTCTCCTACTGTTCCTGACTTACATACTGCCTCTTCTGCCAACACCTTGAGATGGAGTAATGTAAAGCTACTGCCTTTTTGGCCTGCAAGGCCACAATTATGGTTAGCACAAGCAGAAGATGCCATTTTTCAACTGCACACTACTTCAGATGCAGACCAATTCACCATTGTCTTTTCGCAGATATACTTCATCATTATTGAGCAAGTGGATATTCTGGCTCCTCATTCTTTTGCAGTGTTCAGAGAAACTGTTTTGCAGCGTTTCCTTGTGTTCCCAGAATCTTGTTGCAAAAGACTGTGGACAGTAATTTTGGTGCTGGTGTATCCCCCTCCCAGCTACTATGCTCAATTTGTGCTTTGGCAAGTCTGGAACTCCTTAAGCAATGGATCACTGACACAGGGAAGGCTCTGTATGAGGCTCAGGTGGAATTACAAGGTTTAATGACAGTACCCATTGACACTGTCCATCGGGCCAATGTCATTGCGCAACAGTTGCTTCAAAAATTCCCTGCAATTACAGTTCTGATTTGAGTACTGAGCCAGTGGAAACATTCCACCATCCACCACATTCACACAATGCTGGGACAGCCTGTTGCTTTCCGCCCACAGAACTACCTCTGGAGAAGTTAAGGGCAGCTAAAGCTGCTTTCAAAGCAATTCTAACAGACAAAACAGTGTCTTGCTCTAACAGTGTATGGGCTGCCCCCTTACAAATGGCATATGTGCAGTGATTATAGGGACTGAACTCCCACACTATGCCAGACTAGTACCCAATACTGAACGTGTTGGATTTGGTAAGTAGTTTAGAAGGTGCCTCTGCATTCAGTGTCATAGATTGCTCTAAGGCTTCTGCACAGATTCCGATGGCAGAGGCAGAGAAGCACAAAACCACAGTTGCAATGCCTTTCGGGCTATTGCAACACACCATCATGACTTTCAGTCTTCATAACACTGCTCAGATGTGACACCATTTTATGGACAAGATTCCATATGGTTTAAGCCATGTTTATTGCTTAATAAAGCATTTGTTCATTTTTCTGATAATGTGAGTGACCGTAGTTCCCATTTGAACATGGTTTTCTCTCATCCTGATCCATACAGCATCAAAATTAACAAGGGCAGATGTGTATTTGGTAAGGAAAAATTACAATTCTTGGGTTACCTTGTATCAAGAGACAGTATTTCTCCTACTCCTCAGAGAGTCTCAGATATTTTGTGGATGCCCCTTCCCATCACATTCAGTTATGAAGGTTTGTAGGTAAGGTCAGTTATTACCGGTGACACCTGGTGAAGTTTGCAGAAATTACAGGACCTATCAATAATCTGCTAAAGGGCAAACACGCTTCTGGTAAAAGAAAAGTCCCCTTGATGGGTCCAGCTGAAGAGGCTTTCAAGTCTGGAAATTGTGTTTAGTGAAGTCTGTATTATTGGTCCACCCCATTTCTGGTCCACGGATGACTCTTTTTGTTGACGCCAGCCAGTCGGCTGTGGGGCCAGTACTCCAGCAATTAGTATCAGGAATGTAGCAGCCACTGGCTTTCTTTTCAAAAGGTGTATCGTCATAGCACAAAAAAATATTAATTCTGTGGGTGTCTGAACTGAAATCCCAATGTACACTCCATTATGTGGAATTTATTGCCCAGTACTCTACTGATGTCAACAGCATCTCTCGGTCTGACAACATTGTCGCAGATCGCTTATCACACAATTGTGCATCTTTGACTTGTATCACTTGACAGCTATCACAAAGGACCAAGATTCTGATGCGTTTTTACAAAAGTGTCAGCTCAATCCGGCATCCACTAGCCTGAAACTTGAATGTGTGCCAGTACAGGGTTCTCAATTCCTCATATGGTGTGACACTCCTCAGAATGTTTTGTGCTAGTTTATTCTATTACATTGGTGGCACACCATCTTTGATGTTTTGCACGCCTTGTCACATCCTGGTATCAGTGCTTCTACTAAGTTTGTGGCCTCCCAAGTGGTGTGGCCAGGAATGCGAAAAGATTGCTGGTGCTGGGCATGTAATTGCATACCATGAGAGAAAAAACAAAATTGGTCACCTCATGATCTCTCCTGTGGACACATTCCCCACCCTTACAGGTCGTTTTGCCCACATTCATGTTGACATCATAGGACCCCTTCCTTGCTCAGATGCATCTATCCCAAGGTCCAGGGCACTCCAGGTTTCCAGAGTGACATGTCTCGTTCTTTCAAGTATAGCTCTCCAAAAAGAAGGGGGTGGGGGTTAATGTCACGAGTGTAATAATCAATGAATAAGAAGTTGAACATTATATTGTGTGTTATAACATTATATTGTGTGTTATATCTTTTATTTGATTATCTTTTGTATTTTCTTTGTACTACTGTCTAGCTGTGAAAGTGTGCCTGTGTTGTGTTGTTTTGTTGGGAAGTAAATTGTGGTAAATAAAGAAGAATTCATTAAAGTAGTGCTTACTGTGTACACTTGTCACCAATAAAGTAACACATCTTCATTCAGAAGGAAGAGTGGAATTATGCACTATACAGTGGAATCAAAAGTTATCTATGTCATTAAAGAGCATTTGGTATGTATCGGTCTCCTGCATTCTACACTCTGGCCACTATTTACTCTTAATCCACCCAAAAGACTCCTGTTATACAGAGGGGTAAAAAAAAATGTATCCACTGTTTGAAAGTCCATAACTGGCAAACTAATTGATGGAGTTGTTTCATCTTTGGTAGTGTAATAGTTTGTGGTTCCGGCAATCGACACACAAGCATTGTATTGCGTTGTTTTGTTTTGTCAGATGACTGTCTCCAGACAGTCAGTGTTTTGTTCTTAGTTGTACCTAGTTACTCGAGTGAACATGGCTGGCGCAAGGCTTACATTCAATGAAAGGAAGTCAGTTTTGAAGTGGTATTTTAAGTATGAAAACATTAATGAGGTTAAACGGCAATGGCGAAATGAGTATCAAACAGAGCTACCAACACGTTTAATGATTTGTCGCATTCAAGACAAATTTGAAGCCAAAGGCTGTGTTATAGATGTACACAAACAACGATCTGGAAGACCTGTAGCAGTAACAAGTCCAGCTAACTCCCGTCGTATGTTACAACAATTCACTCGCTTACCACAGAAGTCTGTGACGCAATGTGCCCGTGAAACTGGAGTGAGTCACTCAAGTGTTCAGTGAATTTTGAAGACAGCAAAGTGGAAGTTCTACATCCCACGATTGCTACATGCAATGAACGAGGACAACTCATATAGTAGAATGGGGTACTGCGAGTGGTTCACTAACATGGTGCGCAACAATGAAGAGTTTGCAGAGATGATTGTGTGGTCTGATGAGGCACAGTTGAAACTCAATGGTACAGTAAATCACCACAATTACATCTACTGGGCCGCCGAAAATCCAAACGTCCATGTAGACAAAGTCATGAATTTGCCAGGAGTAAATGTCTGGTGTGGGTTGTCTTACCGGGGCTTGATTGGACCATTCTTCTTTGACCCCACAGTTACTGGTGAGGTGTACCTTCAGAAGCTTCAGACATCCATTTTACCTGCCATCCGAGACTTGTATGGAGACAGAAGAGTTTACTTTCAACAAGATGGTGCCTCAGCCCACTATCAAAATTGTGTTAGGGTGTATCTCGAAGAAAATCTTCCAGGAAGATGGATAGGCCATAGAGGTGCTGTAGAGTATCCACCACGTTCCCCAGACCTAACTTCTCTGGACTTTTATCTGTGGGAAACACTAAAGGACGTCGTTTATCAACAAAAGCCACGCACATTGGATGAACTTCGAGAATCCATCGTACATTCATGTGCAAATATCCAACTGAACACATTACAGTCAGTAGTTCGTGCTGCAGTTCGGCGGCATTGTTTGTGTGTGGATGTTAATGGTGACCATTTCAAAAACCTACAGTGATATCTTTAAGTTGGACTTTAAGCTACACTTCAATTAGTTTGCAAGTTATGGACTTTTAAACAGTGGATACATATTTTTGGACCCCTCTGTATATATTGCAAGACATCTTTTCACAGCATAAATTCCCAAAATTAACTAGAATCAGATGGGTTAACTTCAGCAGGGAGCAGGGAGTCACTCCCCAAGACATGGTAATGAAATAGTTAATAACAAATATTCCACAACTGACATGGATTCCCTGCCTTGCATGTTCCAGCTGAACCACTTCAAATCATTGCTAGTCAGATTCATTGAACATAGTTACATAACTACACAATAATTAAAGGTATTTCCCACTCTTCTGTCACAAAGAAATCCAAATTAACTGTGCCACAAAGAAATCCAAATTAACTGCTTTCTTTCCCCCCCCCCCCCCCCCTCTCTCTCTCTCTCTCTCTCTCTCTCTCTCTCTCTCTCTCTCTCTCTCTCTCTTTCTCTCTTTTTTACCAGCAGATAGGCACAATTAATTGCCATTTGTATGAACTGAAATAATAATAATAATAATACTGAGGTTCTCCACACCCCCCCCCCCCCCCACCCTACCCCACCCCCCCACCCCACTATAATGGATGTTCTAAAATTTCCTGCTTCCCACATTATCTCAACCATGTGACATACAATATGTAAATCATTCTCATGGCTTGGAAAAATGTTACTGCAAAGAAAAATCCACAACATGATTAGCAATTAGTCGGCATGGAAGAGTTATGTTGTAATCCTCACTTGGCAAATACTGTTTGATTTACAGGTCCTTCATGTATAGAAAAGTGGCAGTAATGAAATTTGAGAAACAAGCTGTGTGATCCAATGGTGAATATGTACTGTATTTAATTAAGACCCTCTGGAGTTTGCCCTGAAACTGCAGATAGCATGTTGTTGCCTTTCGTAGTGGTCTGCATCCCCTGAAAGGCTCGTTAATCTGACCTCCTTTTTCACACACATCTAAAGAATGGCACTAGTATAGGTAGATCAAGTCACATACGGCAATACCAAATATATATTTACCTATGGTCCTCCGAATTGATAGTGGAATTTGTGTTTATAATGTACAGCAGTTCAGTTTTCTTCTTCTGATATTCAGCTTGTTAATGTAGGTTATAATTGCCATAATATTTAAAATGGATTAATTCTTTGACTAACAGTCATACTGCAGTGTGACAGATTTTTGAAAAATGTGGTATTTGCTGTTATAGTTTTGCAGAAGCCAAAATATGATTGTATTATTTTGTTTATGTTTTGCTTTCACTCTGTACAGATATCTGCTTGTGATTCTGATATGCTTCATTGAAGATTAATTCTAGGATCTTCAAGTGCCTTTGTCAGGGGAGAAGTTTGATTCTAACAAGGGAATGGTCAGACTTGTCACGTTAGAACCTGTGTTGATTACTTTCACACTGTTACTCAACTCTGAAAATATTCCATACACAAAATTTTAGCTGCTCATGTGAAGTGGAAGTCTGTCAAAAATAATTATGACATTTTTCACATAATGTCCACACTTGAAACTATGTAAGTATTTGTTGTACAACCATGTGTTCCCTTTCTACTCTTTGGCTATGTGCTGCTTCTATCACAGCAAGACAAGCACTGATCCACTGATTCAAAATGATCAAAAGATAATTTAACATTCATAGACATATACAATTGTATTTTATTTACAATTTCCTTTCTAAATTGACATGGATTACATGCATATAATTATGAAGTTTGCAGCACATCTACATTAATTTTATTTCTTATAAATATTTCAAAAATGTGTAATATTGGTAAAATCTTCCAGACATACAATTTTGATGCTCCATGAATACAAATTAAGTATGACAGTTAGCCCTGAGAGGAGCAGGCAGACTTCAATGTTCTTACAGAAAACTGGGCCACAGTTAGGAATGAGTCCTGTCTAATACCGATATATTTGATTTTGAAGAGCAATCTATATATTTAATCAGATTTTGCAGTTGAAGAGAGTAGACAAATAGATTACTAGTGACTGCAAATTAAGAATATTGTCATGTTGGTAAACTGAAAACTGCGGTGATGTGTCCATAATAATTTTGTCTGTTAATGTTCTATAAATTGCATTCCACTGATGGAAAGGTTCTTGTTATACCAGTTGAATGAAGTACATTCATCATATCGGATTGAATCTGAAGAATCTGTATATATTCGTCAGTTTAAGATTGAAGCTATTCTGTCCATGTTTGGAATGGCATTTGTTTTTGGAAGGGGTCTAACTTGAGCAAAACACGATTTTTTTCTTTTCTTCTTTTACCTAGACATGTTTGGCTGAAGTTTCAACATCGTCAATGGGCTTTTATTTCCTTTGTGATAAACAACAGGGAAAATGCTCTTTACTGCTTGTTTGAGTTTTTAAGAAATTATGTACAAAATTGAAAACAGGCAAGGTTTTGTATATGTACCTTGTTAGCACACCCTGTAATTTTCCTTATTTTTTATATTTTGCATTACAGTATCTTTTCCTTTCAGAACTTCATTTAGAAACATTATTTCCCTCAAAACATTATAGACAAACTGAATCATAAAATTAAAAACAGGATTAAAGAGGGCACCCAGCACACAAGAAGAAAGAGTTCATTGCTAACATACAAACGCAGACTCATGGAAAACGAACACGCAGGACATAACCACACATAACACAAACACACAGAACATACACATAAACATACATGTACAAGAAACACCCACAACAACAACCGAATGGTACACTCTCACTTACAACAACAAATGTACCCCATATGATAGGCAGCATACTCAAAAAACAAGAACTAAAAATAGCCTACAGAACAGATAACTCAATATAGAGAAAACTACGGAAAACCAGTACAAGCACAGACAAACACAACACTTCTGGTATTTGCAAACTGACATGCCAGGACTGCAAATTAATTTATATTGAACAACCAGGCAGAAACTTTAGTACTAGATACACAGGAACAGAAAGCATTAAAGTACCAGGTATCATTCTACATTTGCTGAACACATTATACACATGAAAAACAGCCCAACAGGCATCAACAGTAAGTCGAAAATTCTCAAGTGCATCAGCAGCCCCCCACAAAAACTAATAACTAAAGAAAACTGCCAAATACAAAAAGCCATAGTCAAAGGAATTCAAAGAGTAAACAAATACGCAGCTCTCTGCAATAGAACTCTGTTCTCTGCCCTAAAAAGCTATCAAACACCACCAACACACTCTCTCTCTCTCTCTCTCTCTCTCTCTCTCTCTCTCTCTCTCTCTCTCTCTCCACATAGAATTAATTCATGTTAGGTCAAATCAAACATTCCTAGTCATTAAATTTCATGGTAAATAACTTTTCTACAAGAAGTTCTATACGGCTGCAGTTGACAAAATGCGAATTGAAAACAACTGTAATGCCAAACATAAAAAGCAAGAAAACCACAGCATGTGGTAACAAGGTGTATATAAAGAACTTTCTGTTTTTCATATCCAAAAATAGCATGCACAATGGTGAATCTCATTAATTTTGACTCTGTTTTGTTAAAGGAGTTTAAATATGTAAGCATTTTGGGAAACACTCATTATATATGTACACTTTCGTGTACAGTTGTATATAAAGGCCTACTAAAGGTAAATCATGCCAGTAACGCCCCAGTGGGACTATTTTGGACATCATTTCCAAATTATCGTGTATTTTTAGTTTTAAAACCTGTCAACCTGAGTGTGGGTGGAGACATGTACTCCACAGTCATCTTTGTATGTTTTTCATCATTGAATGAAAGCATTCTTTTAAACTGGATTTGATTTTCAAAATTAGGCTTATCTGCAATGTACATGCAAGGTTCTCTAAAATGAGCAATCTTATTCTTTACATTTGTAACATCCACACCAGACATGTGCCACAGAAAACCAAGAAAAGGCATTCAATGCAGTGCATTGTGTCCATTGTGGATGATGAACCATGCTGCTCTGTGCATTTTCAAGCAACAGTGATGAATTTTTGCACAGTGTTGGTACATCAAAGGAAATGGTTCATTTGTGTACACACTGTTTGAACAGATTTTCTTGCTACCGAGTCAGAATGTGACGTTAATGCACCAACAGGAGTAGTGTGAATTAATTTAAATCCTATCTCAAATAGAGTTTTGAGTGGAATCATCAGAACATAGAAAACTTAATATATCTGTATTGAGGACAATGACTGAAATGTTTTGCTTCGATACTGTGGAGAGATATATCGAACTTGTAAACAAATCTCCAACAGCTAAAATACACAGCATTATTGTCATTCTCTCATTAGAACACACTGCATTTCTATAATATTAGTGTCTTGTTTTTTCATTACTGGCCCACTTAAACTGACCAAGTGTTGGAAACCTGTCAATGACATGTGACAAAAATTTTCATACTTTCAATCATTACCAATTTGTGGATCTACCCTACATCTTTTGACTTTACTGCACTCACTTCACCCAGTGACAATGTTTTCTACATTTTGCACCCTTCAGCTGATGATAAACAACTATGATAGCAGCTCTTGCAGTTTTCAGAATTTCCTTTTCCATTTTTCCTGACACATGCATGCACACTGGGATCGTGTTGTGCAGCTACAAACAGTCTGCTCCAAACTGTGCTGCACATTTGTGCACAGTGCTGCATGGCATGTCAAATAAATTTAAATTTACCACAAAGTACTATAATGAAAATAAATATGAGCTTCCATCTTTAACAAAGCCTTGAATCAATATTCCTCTTAAAAGCACGCCCCACCAGCTGAATGCAATTCTCCTATAACATGCAGTATGTGTAGTACAGTTAGCAAAGAGATATTCTGTCCCTTTGACAATTAGCAATATTCAGGGGCATCTATCTCTTAGATGTAGGCACCAAGCCAGAAAACTATAGTTATTTTTAAGACAGCTTCCAGTGTTATCGGCAGCTGAAATTTGGTTTGTGTATTTCAAGTGGTATTCGCTACTAGTCACAAAAAATTATGATAGATTTTGACATGACATGGTTGACCATTCCCTTGTGAGTGCTTTAGTAATTACAATGATTGACAAGCTGCACTTGGATACATTTCACACTTGTTGTAGTCTCACATTCAATGGCAACTCTGCCTTCCAACAGTGAAAACCCATCTGAAAACGAAGCTATTTCAGCACAGTGCACAGTGTGTATGGCTGTGACAATCTGCCTAGTTCAATATTTTTTGTGTCTGTACAAGACCAGCCTACTCCTTTTCCATGTTTGTGTGATATTTGTTCCCCCTTCAGAAGAAATAAAGGAAACCCCATTATAATTTTTTAGTCTTAGGAAATCTATTACAAAACCTTACTTTCCATTTACTCAGTGCAGGAATTCCTTTTTTTGCCAGTGTCTTCAAAGTCCAAAGGTACTGCATTCTTTTTTTTTTTTTACATCTGTGAACCATGCTCCATTTTACTTATGAGAAAACAGATCTGGATTGTAAACATACAAATAAGCTTGATTAAATAAAATAAGTATGATGGCTGAGAGCCTACAGATAGTTGGATTTCTCTCAACTACTGCTAGTCGGAACACAATTCTTCCTCTGAAGCTCACCAACCCACATTTATATCATCAGCACTACTTTAAGGTTATTTATATCTCTATATAGGATATCTTTGCTGTTTTGAGGCACAAATACTATTTTTATGAGAACACCTGTACCCATTAAAAGTAATTACAGTACTGATGTTTATTTGGGAGGACGACGGTTCAATCCTGTCTCCAGCCATCCTGATTTAGGTTTTCCATGATTTCCCTAAATCATTTCAGGCAAATGCCGGGATGGTTCCTTTGAAAGGACACGGCTGATTTCGTTCCCAATCCTTCCCTAACCCGAGCTTGCGCTCAGTCTCTAATGACCTCGTTGTCGATGGGACGTTAAACACTAACCACCACCACCACCACCACCACCACCACCAGTACTGATTTTTATATTCATATTTATGCTTTGCAAGTAAGAAAATTTATCAGCAACAATACTTTATTTTGATGCTTTGTCAGAATAAGAAAACAGAAGATTATTGCCATTGTACTGGAGATATCTTTGTTTATGTGATAAAAATTTTTGTCTCGCACTCTGATAGCATCCTTATCAACGACTCTTTGTTTTTTATTGAATACAATGTTCTCAGGCTTCCAGTTGCATCAGACTGTAGATGGATGCCAGTGAACCAAAAAAGCAAAGTTGATTTTATCCATCAGGATGGTTTGGGTCAGTGTTTTCTGGGATGAAGATGGGAGTCTTCTTATTTATTACCATGGACAGAGTAAAATAATAACCAGCAAATAATATGCAAGTCTTCTGGAACAAGTATATTAAAATGTGAAAAAAGACTTGACCAGTAGCCATATTGTTGGATTTCCAGAATTACATTAATTTCAGGGATGGCATATTGTCACTGGAAACATATAGAAAAAGTCTGTTGACCAAAGTCAAAAACTTGTACATGTTCGACTTGGAAAACAGTTTTGTTTAGTGCCAAGCATAGTTTTTTTTTTTTTTTTTTTTTTGCTCATTCTATTTTGTTTCTTGTTTCATGTAATATTCTCTTCAATGTAAAGATATTTCATGCAAACATTAATTCCTCAAATGTGCTGTTTGTTTCTAACAAGGGACTCCCTATCACACTCCCCTCAGATTTAGTGGTAAGATGACCAAGTGGATAGCCCATCAACACAGGTCAATCAACACAGGTCAATCATGAAAACAGGGAGAAGGTTTGCTGAACTGTGAAAAAAGGCAAAATAAAAACACTGAACAGTCCAAGCTTAACAATTGTAATATCGAGAAGAATTGACCAGCCACGTCATCATGGTCAAGTCATCATGGTGTTGGACTGTAAACTGGATGAGCCATTTTCAAAACTCTCTCATGCAATTATTATTATTTTTTTTTTAATCACTGCATTATGAACTGTCCGTCCATTCATTGAAACGTTTGTTCTCTTTCTGTAGTCTTGGCAGTTGTCATACTGTATGTTGGTTATAGAACATGAGTCATGTGCTAAGAATACATTATCATCACAAGTAAATGTGATGAATAGTGAGAGCAGGTGAGATACCACACAGACATCTCACAGAAATGAAAACAATAAATAAATGGGTGTGGATTATGTTACAACAAAAGAATTCAAGAATAAAAACTTCCAGAATGGAATGCAACTTCAAAAACATTAAAAAAATTTGCTTTTTCAGAGCACAGAAAAACTGTGCTATTGTGAAACTGTTGCATTCATTTGTTGCAGCTTATGTGACAAACTATTATGTTTTCGTTGTTTCCTTGGGAGCTATCACATTCACACAAACATCCAAATCAGGCAAGGAGGCATATCTCACTCACTCACCATGTGTACGAATTAGGTGCGTCAATAAGAGATTCCTATCATATGACACACATACTGTCACTAATTCCTTGTATGACACACCAGACGTGTTTTCTGATGGAGGATTCAGCTGACTTGTTGTCTTGTCATCAAACATTTGTGGCTCCCATTTGAAAACCACTTCCTATCGGCTGCTAATAGAGTAGGTGTGAAGAATCAACTGTCATTATAGGCCCTTACCTTACACCCTGCTGTTGCCAATGGATATTACACCATGACACAGAGACAGTAAAAAGTGGGGGGGAGGGGGGGGGGAGGGGGGGGGGGAGGGAGGTTTGAACACAGCTCACCTGCTCAGCAGTAACCACTGTAACCACTTAACCACGATGCCACTGTACATTCAGGCTTCTCTATATTGCACTTCTTGTTCTTGGACTATTCACTGTTTTTATTTTGCTTTTTTTTTGACAGTTCAGTACATCTTCTTCTTGTTTTCATGTTTGATCTGTGCCCAGTTTTTGATGGGCTGTCCACTTGGCCCTCTTACACTAAATGTGAGGGGTATGCAATGGGGAGTTTCCCTTGTAAGAAAAAATGGAAATGCAAGGCTGCGAGATTATCTGGCACACTGGAACTACACCAACTTGAGTTCATGGTACTCTCCATTACCTGTACCACATTCTATATCACTGATTGTCAATTGTGAGAAATGGTGAGTCTGGATTCACTCAATATATCTGAATGACCCATTCAGTGAAGGAACTAAATTTCCTCATAATGCAGATGTCAGTTGAGTTTGCATTAATAAATTTTTCTGCATTTGAGCAGCAAACTTACTTGCTAACAACTCATGAATGATTTCTTTTTTCATTTAGATGTTCATCATGATGTACATTAACTAAGGCACAGGATAGGCTTCTATAGATGGAAACTTTTTTTGTTCAATGTACGTAACACTGAATTGGCAACTTGTCAGGACAATTATACTTAGGTTACTTGCACATAATTCTTTAAAGTAAATAACAAGTCCTTTCTCAGCAATTAATCTTGCATCCTGAAACATTACAAGAAATGCATCAGTGTTCCCAAAGTTGACTTGTCCCTCTGCCTTCATACATTTGGCTGTTACAGATAATTTCAATGAACATGGCTAGACACAAAGAGGAAATTTTATTCATTAATGGCCATTTCTTTTGCAGGGAGAAACAAATGTAATGTTCATTAAAATGGATGAGCCCAAAGACTTTGCAACATGGCTTCAGGTTGCTAAGGTATGAAATTTTCATTACATTTTTTATGCAGTCAAAATTGATCAAACACTGCAAGTTCCCTCAGACAAAAGTAACATCATCAACTGTCATTGCAATTCTAAAGTCCTGTTATTACGTAACAGTTTTTGTTTATGACCATGAATGAATTCTAAACAGCAATTGGGACATGCATGCCCCTCTTTTTTACGTACTGTACAAACTTGTTTCTCAGAAATTTATAATTTTTACTTACCACCCACTGGAATACATTTTCTTTTATACTAAGCATATATAAAAGATTAGTAAGTATATTCGTGTTTCCTCTTAATATTTCTAGTGCTTCAAAATATGGGACCTCGATGCTAGAGGTCATCATAAGAGCATGTGGAGGATGCATATGAAAGGCAGTGAAATGCTAGTAATAGGAGTTCCAAATTCAGAATACTCGTAAGTAAATAAACTTTATCTGTATCCTATTATTTTCAGTATTACCAATAAACCACATTTCTAACTGTAATGTACAATTACTCTGCTTAAAAATGAATGTTAAAACAACTGTGTTACATGTAGCATAATACTTTAAACTGCGAGTTATTTTGCATAGCAGGCATAATTTTCTCTGTTACTATTATAACAACTGTAACATTTACTCTTGCACTTAAGTGATTCTTAGTAGGATGATTCTGAACAGCAATGATATTACAAGCAAAATTAAATTAAATATTGTGTGTTCATATACTTGAGTGCATTACAAATCCACAATACAAGCAAGAAAAAACTGAATGAATTACATGAAAAGTAACTGAAAAATAAACATAATGAGGTTTTATCCTCACATATGATGACAAATGAAGAAACATATAATATGCTACACATTATGCAGCTTGTCTACTGTATACAGAGATAATCACACTGCCATACACTAGTGGATGGGCAAAATATTCCATATCATTTTCACACTTAAGCAATCAGAGATGCTGAATGCTGTTTAGTGAGACAGTATTCCATACTACTTCTAAACATTATCACAGCTTGCGTAGCCACTTGTCATTCAATCATGTCCCACATTAGTTCAATGAGGGAAAAGCTTGCTAACCATATTGGCCAGGAGAGTAAACAAACACATTGGAGAATATGTTGAATAATGGAAGAAGTGTGTACTGGGGCACTGTCCTGCTTGGAAGTGCACATCCTCCAGAAGTTGAAGAAAGGCAGCAGAACAGACAGGCTGTCAGGTACTTAGCTGTGGGAGCAGCCTAGCAAGTGTCTCTCTGGCTCACAGCCCACGTTCTGGCAAACAATTTCTTAATGGTCTCATTTGACATTATAGATGATATATTAATCCCAATCTGTGCTGCTGTTGCCATGTCTGCTTGTCTGATGTGGCATCTGAGGTTTGAATTTGCCTGTCGAATCGAGATGACAAGGCTGTGCACCTTCCTGGACCACCAGCACAAAAACTGATACATAGTTGGCATATCAAATCCAAAATGTTGAGCAACACTTCTGAATGACTACCCAGCCTCCTGTAGGTAACAATATAACCTCATTGAAATTCACTTCACTGTACAAACTGTGCTTGTAGATAACATCATGGTGTGCTTTTTATTTTTAATGCAATCTGTTGTTGGAAATAAGAGACCACTCTTTCAGTAGGTCCAGTGTAATTGTTATAGGCTCAGTGTTCTCAAACTCAGTACATGGTTCTTACTCCATTCCCAGAACAGTCCTTTCTCATCTTCTATGTATCATTTTTAGATGTGTTCATTTTTCACTTCCTACTAGTGTATTTCCTCCTTTATGTAAATATAACAAATGGAAGTTTATACAAGGGGCATTCCATAAGTAATACAGTCCTTTTTTTGTGAAAGCAGGTTGGTTTTATTTGGGATTCCAATACAACATATTATTCCCCACTCTTTTGGATACAAAACCCTATTTTTAAACATAATCTCTATTCAATGTGATGGTCTTACACCACCTTACTGAGTGGTCCTGTATGCTGCATGGTGCCCTTCTACTGGTTGACAAACAAGCCAGTGTCCTGCTGGTCAATAACCTCCCCTTCATTCACATTCTACTTCCTGCAGTGTGCATCCTTTGTTGGGCCAACCAGATGGAAAATGGAAGGTGCAAGATCTGGACTGTAGGGTGGATGAGGACGAACAGCCCCATGCAGTTTTGTAAGCTCCTCTCAGGTGCACAGACTTGCGTGAGGCCTTACATCATCGTAGAGAAGGAGAAGTTCATTTAATTTTTGTGGTGATGGAATATGCTGAAGTTGTTTCTTCAATTTCCTGAGGGTAGCACGATACACTTCAGAATTGATCATTGCACCATGAGGGAGGACATAAAATAAAATAACCCCTCCAGAGTCCAGAAGACTGTTGCCATGACTTTACCTTCGATGTTTTTCTTCGGAGAAGAAGTGATGTTCAGGGAGTGCCATTTTGTTTCCGGTTCAAAGTAATGTTTCATCACCTGTAACAATGTTAGACAAAAACTTGTCACAATCAGCATTATTATGCACAATCAATTTTGCACAGATGGTCCTTCATTGCTCTTTATGGTCTTCTTTGAGGAACACAGCGGGCACACACCTTTGAGTACCCTGACTGATGGACAAGTGTGTCAGCATTACCAACAGATATTTCCAGTTGTGCAGCGATGTGTTTGATTTTGATCCATCAAACACCTCAATATGACAGCGTCCACATTTTCCAATATTTTAGGAATCACAGCTGTGAACAGCTGGTCGGCACATGGGAGATCGAACAGGTTCACGCGAACTTGTTGTAACAATGACAGATGTCTTGCCCGACAACTCACCATGCTTTCATTCACTGTCAGGTCTACGTAGACATTCAGCAAGCACCTATGAATATCTGCGATGCTCTGGTTTTCTGCCTAAAGAAACTCAATGACAGCTCTTGATTGGAAAGCAACTCTGTTACAGACGCCGTTTTGAAGGATATGTATAGTGCCGCCACCTATTGGAACTTCCTGAAACTAAAGGAGCTGAAGCAGCAACATTCCATGATGTACCTCAACAAATTGTGCATTTTTTCAACCAAAATTGGCTGAGGGGAAAAAAAAAATATGTGTTGCGTTACTTATTGAATGCCCCTTGTATTTCTTTACTGTGAAATTAAGTGTTGTTTTGCCTAGCCTGACTGACAGTAAGATGGTGCTGCAAAATTATTATGACAAACTTCTAGGGGTTGTTGAGATAGCTAATGACTGTTACAGGAAACATAATCTTGTCTCCAAAAATTTGCAGGTTTTAAGAAATTTATTGTTGGACTCTACAGAAAGAGATTCAAAGAAAGATATCCTGAGAGCATCCATTTATGCTGTGCATCCTGCACAGACAAGAGGAAGAATACTTATACAAGACAAAGTGTCTTCTATGCTTCCTACTTGTCATATTAAGCCGTAATTCACTGCCGCTAGTGATTAAAAACACATAACCCAAAGCTACTGTAAGTTTAAGAGGTGCATGAAGCTGAGTAGCTGACAAGTAACTAATTAATACCAAGCAAATTCAGTATTGTTCATCTCAATATCTCGAATGTTACACGTAATAAAACCCTGTACCATTATTATTATTATTATTATTATTATTATTATTATTAAATAATTCCAGGTGACAATGATTCAAGTATCCATTTTTGACATAGTTTCAACACATTGTACTGGTTATCAGCCACTCCTGCTTCATAAATGGAAAAATTTGTTTGGCAGCTTTCTTAGTTACTGGAACAGCCGTGACTCAAAGAAAAAAAAAGCCTTCTGTGGTGTCAATGCCAGACACCACACTTGCTAGGTGGTAGCCTTTAAATCAGCTGCGGTCCATTAGTATACGTCGGACCTGCGTGTCGCCACTGTCAGTAATTGCAGACCGAGCGCCACCACACGGCAGGTCTAGAGAGACGTCCTGGCACTCACCCCAGTTGTGCAGCCGACTCTTCTAGGAAAGGTTCACTGAGAATTACGCTCTCATTTGCCGAGACGATAGTTAGCATAGCCTTCAGCTAAGTCAATTGCTACGACCTAGCAAGGCACCGTATTCAATTGATATTGAGATTCTATTAATGTATCATCAAGAGCGAAGTTCTACAAATGTGGATTAAAGTTAAGTATTCCAGAAGCTATGTACTTTTCTTTATAGCATTCATTACGTATCCTGTTTCAGACCTCATGCCAGCCTGCATGAGTTTAAGCGCGTGCCTTTCGGCTTCCTCTCATTGTGTCTAGGCTGTCTTGCCTAGACACAACACCCTCCATGTCACCTAAGCTTATTTGATCAAAGAATCAGTTCAGTTAAACTCTGTGTTAATTTACTTACACTGATGAGCCAAAACTTTATGACCACTGCCCACTGTAAGGCTGTATGCTGCCTGGCAGCACTGAGGGCTCATGATGTGGTAAGAGAAGTATATGAGCAGAGCAGAGATGAATTGGGAATCATTCTAGTGATAAGTGGCGCAAATGCAGAAATCATCGACTTTGACAAAAGCCAACTGGTTATGGTTCAGTGCCTGGGAGTGAGCATCTTAGAAATGGTGAAGCTTGTCGGCTGTTCATGTCCTACTGTCATGAGCATCTGCGGAAAGTGGTTGAAGAATGCTGAAACCACGAGTATGTGACAAGCAGTTAAACAGAGAACTGACTCTTGGTGATAACATATTAGACCTTCTGGTGACAAACAGACCTGAACTATTTGAAACAGTTAACAAGAACAGGGAATCAGCGATCATAAAGCAGTTACTGCATCGATGATTTCAGCCATAAATAGAAATATTAAAAAATGTAGGAAGATTTTTCTGTTTAGCAAAAGTGACAAAAAGCAGATTTCACAGTACTTGACGGCTCAACACAAAAGTTTTGTCTCAAGTACAGATAGTGTTGAGGATCAGTAGACAAAGTTCAAAACCATCGTACAATATGCATTTGATGAGTATGTGCCAAGCAAGATCATAAGAGATGGAAAAGAGCCACCATGGTACAACAAACAAGTTAGAAAACTGCTGCGGAAGCAAAGGGAGCTTCACAGCAAACATAAATATAGCCAAAGCCTTGCAAACAAACCAAAATTAAGCGAAGTAAAATGTAGTGTGAGGAGGGCTGTGATACAGGCATTCAATGAATTCGAAAGTAAAGTTCTATGTACTGACTTGGCAGAAAATCCTAAGAAATTTTTGTCTTCTGTCAAAGCGGTAGGTGGATCAAAACAAAATGTCCAGACACTCTGTGACCAAAATGGTACTGAAACAGAGAATGACAGACTAAAGGCCAAAATACTAACTGTATTTTTCCAAAGCTGTTTTGCAGAGGAAGAATGCACTGTAGTTCCTTCTCTAGATTGTTGCACAGATGACAAAATGGTAGATATCGAAATAGATGACAGAGGGATAGAGAAACAATTAAAATCGCTCAAAAGAGGAAAGGCCGCTGGACCTGATGGGATACCAGTTCGATTTTACACAGAGTACGCAAAGGAACTTGCCCCCCTTCTTGCAGCGGTGTACCGTAGGTCTCTGGAAGAGCGTAGTGTACCAAAAGATTGGAAAAGGGCACAGGTCATCCCCATTTTCAAGAAGGGACGTCGAACAGATGTGCAGAACTATAGACATATATCTCTTATGTCAATCAGTTGTAGAATTTTGGAACATGTATTATGTTCGAGTATAATGACTTTTCTGGAGACAAGAAATCTACTCTGTAGGAATCAGCATGGGTTTCAAAAAAGACGATCATGTGAAATCCAGCTCGCGCTATTTGTCCACGAGACTCAGAGGGCCATGGACACAGGTTCCCAGGTAGATGCCATGTTTCTTGACTTCCGCAAGGCATTCGATACAGTTGCTCAATACAGTGCTTTCTTTTACATCTGATGTCAACGAACTGCTCTTCCATGCTGTATTTGAAATTCTATTTACATCTTAACAGCCATGTTTATTATTAGTGTATCTACATTGTTTTCTTACTATGTTTACAAGGATATGTTGTGCGCTTTTCTATCTTTTGTTATGTAGAGAAATGTGATGAAATATGATTGAAAGTAGTTGTAAATAAATAGATAGTGGTATAGCTGCTTTTGGAGATTTGAAGATTTTTTTCTGGATAAGAAATACGTACTGAAGCTAGTACTGATATACCTAAATACTTGTAGACCTCCATAAAATTAACCTAGTTTCAGCAACTATACTCCACTGCCACTTCCTGCTGGGTTGTCCCTCTGGTGCAGAAATGAAAGTCAAATGTCACCTACATTTAGGATATTATCATTTTTCTTTGTGTATCAGAGTCTGTAAACTGTTTTTTGGTTCATTGGCGTGTTCTGCAAACAGTGCTTATTACTTAATGAAAGAATGTGAGGTTATTTGCAGAAGACAAAGAAACAGTTGCACGTGAAGGACAATTACTCACAAATTTTCTGCAACCCTCTGATACTGATGAATTGACAGAATTAAGTTAACTTGGGAGGTTGGTACAACTATTACATGTTTAGGGTTAGCACTCACATTATAGATTTGTTGTAGTTCAGAAACCTCCAGTGTCAGGATTTTATGGGTGGTACAGTATTCAAAATGGTATATTATGAGAGAAGAAACCAATAGTCACAAACAACTACAACAATACTAGTTTAAGATCCTCTAATGTCTATAAATTTTACCTTTAAGGCCAGATACATCTTACACAACAGACCAAAATGAATGAAGATCTCATCATCACAGACATTTTCTCACTAATCATGATGCATATGCACTACTCCACTAGGTGGTAGCATTTTTCTGCTTCCAATGACGGTTACACAAACTATGCAGTAAACAACTGATAATCCATATTACATTATTATTATTATTATTATTACTACTACTACTACTACTACTACTACTACTTATTAATGTGTTTCCATTCACTTTTCAGAATATACAAGCCATCAAACATAACACCAATATATTTGGAAGCTCAAGCAGATAAAGGGAAGATCAGGTAGCAGCTCCTTATTGGTGGACAAGATTCGTCAGACATTTGTTGTCACAATCCTGAGCCCCATATTGTGCTTTGTCATAAGTACAAAAACTGAACTGCATCTCAACATCCGGTATTTACAGATAGTTCTGCAAACACAACAATGGTGTGAATAAATGTTGAATCATGTGATGAGGCATGTGTGAGAACTGTAAACTGTGATTTTTAAGGCAGTGGAACAACGTGAATAATATAACAAGCATGATGCTCTGTGAATAAAAAACATTTCCCCTGTTAACTGTGACAAAATGTGTAGGTGACTGCACAGTAATGAAATAATTCCCAATTTGCAAAGATGTAAAGTACTCTCTATGTGTAAAAATAAAATTTGTGAATGTTGTAGAATTGCCTGTTTTGCTCGCTATTTGTGATTTTACACACACTGAGTAATTAAGTGTGTGATTTACTGTTACCAATAAAATAAAGAAATATGGTAATATTTATTGCAAGGAGTTCTAATTTTTAATATTATGTTGTCAACTTTTCAGAATTTAATATATAGAAAATTTTACAGGCAAAAATAAATAAAATAAAATATTGAGGAATGGCATTTTATTGTTCAGGTGTCTATGTATAATTTGGCGTCCAAAAACCAGGAAGTTTTTTTTGTGTCCACAAAAGAAAGGCCCAGTCTATATGAAATTAGTGT
Organism: Schistocerca serialis cubense; assembly: GCF_023864345.2. Lineage (NCBI taxonomy): Eukaryota > Metazoa > Arthropoda > Insecta > Orthoptera > Acrididae > Schistocerca > Schistocerca serialis. The sequence goes on along the minus strand of NC_064640.1, from coordinate 345,802,550 downwards.
TCTTTCATGTGACTGATCAGTGCCTGTAGTGTTTAGTGTCCTTTCCAAGCTGAGGATGAAAGCCACTGCTGACTCATACATACATGATGAACATAAATGAGGATGATGTGTTACATAAGTGTGTGAAAACTTTTGACATACCACATTCATTAAGGAAATTTATTTTACAGACAAAGCAAATGTATGAAGACTATTAAAAATGACCATTTGTAAAGAAAAGTGTTACAATGCCAGTACTAAGTAATTCCACCCATATTATGTATAAATTTACTTCAGATAAATATCTTAATAGGCCTCTGACAATATACACAGCTGAGCACTCAGAACAGGAGTCAAAATCATCTTACAAAGAAATGTGTTTACATACACTGTATTGTAACAATGCCAGGAAAAGCCCACAAAAGAATATTTGATGTCTAAATTGTTTTGAAGCTGGCTTAGTAATAAATAGAGAACAGTTAAGGCGATATTTTTAATTCTTGTTGTGTTTTAAATAGTCCCCCATCCTTGAGTACAACCTGTCAAGGAAACCCTTCTTTATGGGATATTGTTCAACTTGTGCACCACATTCGCACCTTCTTCTGTCTTGGCAAACTATCTGAGACCCATTCTATACTATGGTAATTTTTAATCAGGATTCAAGGTGTGCAGAACAAACTTTGCACACACTTTTCTCTTCTTCAGAACATTCTAGAGAATGTCTGAACAGTGGATTTAGAGTTGTTGTACCTTTGAGATTTGTGACACATAGTATTGACACACTATGGTCACACCACACGTCCCCTAGTTAACCCTTTCGCAGGCACATTTTTTGTAGCAACTCAGTGAATATAATTTTTTTCCCCTATAAGAAATGTGATCAACTTATTATATTTATCTTTTGATAATTTTATTTTTGTGATTTAGGACCAAAAACTATGGTGGTGCATATATATCACCAGGGCATCTTTGTGAGGTATTAAAACTGGCGGTAAACATATTTCCCACAGCCCCTTTGCATGCTGTTATGTATTGCCCTTACACATAAAAAAATAATGAACAGTGTTTTCTGTTTTTATTTTGTTTCCTTTCACTTTATTTAAAAATACTTGTTACCACTGTTAAAGCTTACTTACCACAATGTGAAAACAATCATCGAAACTTTATCATGCAATAAAGGTATGAGCTGATACAGGTCACAGTAATGTATATCGCAGAAGTGAAGCAATGTGTTCTGACAACATTAGTGATCCCATGACAAACAGAAACTGATTGTTGTAGCAGTTTTCATATACCTGGTGCAGTGTATTACTGCAAGATGTCAGACATAGATGGAGGCATTAATGTACGCCCAAAAGCTTTGGGATAGTCCTAAGTTGGTGGTAAGTATGCTTCCCAGGGACGACAAATGACAAATTAATTTTGTGGTAAGTATACTTCCCAAGCACAATCCATAAACTTCATTGGTGGTGACCATACTTCCCAATAACCATTAAACACCATTGCTTGATGGGATATACAGGGTGTTACAAAAAGGTACGGCCAAACTTTCAGGAAACATTCCTCACACACAAATAAAGAAAAGATGTTATGTGGACATGTGTCCGGAAACGCTTAATTTCCATGTTAGAGCTCATTTTAGTTTCGTCCACCTACGCTCAATGGAGCACGTTATCATGATTTCATACGGGATACTCTACCTGTGCTGCTAGAACATTTGACTCTACAAGTACGACACAACATGTGGTTCATGCAAGATGGAGCTCCTTCACATTTCAGTCGAAGTGTTCGTATGCTTCTCAACAACAGATTCGGAGACCGATGGATTGGTAGAGGTGGACCAATTCCATGGCCTCCACGCTCTCCTGACCTCAACCCTCTTGACTTTCATCTATGGGGGCATTTGAAAGCTCTTGTCTGCGCAACCCCGGTACCAAATGTAGAGACTATTCGTGCTCGTATTGTGGACGGCTGTGATACAATACGTCATTCTCCAGGGCTGCATCAGCACATCAGGGATTCCATGCAACGGAGGGTTGATGCATGTATCCTCGCTAACGGAGGACATTTTGAACATTTCCTGTAACAAAGTGTTTGAAGTCACGCTGGTACGTTCTGTTGCTGTGTGTTTCCATTCCATGATTAATGTGATTTGAAGAGAAGTAATAAAATGAGCTCTAACATGGAAAGTAAGCATTTCCAGACACATGTCCACATAACATATTTTCTTTCTTTGTGTGTGAGGAATGTTTCCTGAAAGTTTGGCCTTACCTTTTTGTAACACCCTGTGTACTTCCTACAGTCCTGAAGGCTATATTTTACAACAGGAGCGTACAGTGGGATGTATACCCCCATGGCTCACGAAAGGGTTAACACTGATTGCTCAGCACTGACTGGTCGAATGCTGTCACCTTAAAACAGAATCAGTCATGTAAGTTGTAAACTGTGGAACTGCGGATGTTGACTGTATAAAAATGAAGAAACTATCCAGAAAGTAGTTGTAATAATAAGGAGACAGACAGGCTGGCCACTACAGTTACTGTGGTGAAATTGCATATATGCAAAGAATAAAATAAGCCTCAGCACTTTTTGAGTGAACAGTATACGTCCTGTGAACTTACAGGACTAAAGTCTTAGTACCTCTCTCTCTCTCTCTCTCTCTCTCTCTCTCTCTCTCTCTCTCTCTCTCACACACACACACACACACACACACACACACACACACACACACACACACCAGCAGCTATCTGATATTGATGAGATGTACCCCACAACAGAGGCAGAAAAAAGTCCTGTCTAGAAAAACTATTTCAACCAGTTCCAGAAAAAATAAGAAAATTGCATCCTTTCTATGCTACATATGTTATGATACTCCATGGCATCACCAATTGGTCACAATATAATACTCTCCTCATCACTACTTACCATCCATGCTCTTAACAGACTGACGAAGTACTTCAGATGAATTCCATAACTAATGCACTACCCTGACATGTACATTATCAAAAAACTTTATCAATGGCTCTACACCAACCGGACCTGTTCTTTGTTGCACAGTTAGTTTTGACTTAAAAGGAGATTTTTGAGTGTTTACTTAGGGCAAGGTGCCACGGTAGTATACTAATGCAATGTGGGACTGTCACTGTTTTCAGCACATTTGTGGTTGTGGTATCACACTATGCTATTTTATCTGATGTCTGGTTCTTAAGTAGTTGCCCCTTTTGGGCATACCTCCACCACTGATTCATCTGCATTGCTCCACTCACGTTACCTCAGCCCAGTCATGGAAATTTCATTCCACATTATCTGCCCTAGGTCATACAGTGACCTCAAAACAGAATTAGTCATACAAGTTGTAAACTGTGGAGATGCAGATGTTGACTGTATAAAAATGAAGATACTATCCAGAAATTTGTCGAATTAAAAAGGAGGCAGATAGGCTTGTCAATACTTTCAGGAGATACAAATCCTACTCCAACTGATACAAAACAGTACTCTTGCCTGTTAAATCTACAGGTAGGGAAAGAGGCAAGTCACTCAGATTCCACAGTAACAGGAACTTACAGAGGGTGAGACAGTGTTGGGCTGCAGTGAGGGACTCACAGATAGTGGAGGCAGTATGGGCCTGCAATGAACCAAAATTTTTAGAAAATATTTATCAGATTCAAAATGCATTACCAAAGGAGCTCTTCGAGAGAGCATTACTGTTCCTGATGTGCACAGTCCATCCAGAGACTAATTTTATTCTTGGTGTATAAGCAACTTCAGTGCAATAACTACATTGGCAGCTTGAACAAATAACTTTAAACAACAGATGTGCAATCTAGCAGTCAGTTGTGAGCAGGAAGTGTTAAGTAGTGAATATATAGCTGTAATGTGTCAAATTTCTTGTGTCACAGATTGCAATCAAGTAATACCTATAAATCTAGTGTTCAAAACATTTTCCAGAATGAAGTGAAAAGTGAGTGTAAAGTTAGTCTCCCACATCTTGACTCCTGAACAAAAACAGTTTATCATAAGTGAAAAAAAATTGATTTTATCAATACAAACCTACCACAAAATGACAGTGCAGAAACTAGCATGAAGGGTCAGCATTTTGAAAACAACTAGCATTCGAGCTGTGATGCACAAGTTGAGCAACATTTAAGAGAATGAGATTTCTGACAGTTTTGCGTGGTTTTATGAACGATCTGTTTGTTGAGTGGAGGAGACCATGAAGAACACCTGAAGTATTAAAACTATCACCTCAACTTTTCTCTATTTCTTATTATTTCATTCTCAAAACATTTTGGACTGATGGGTTACATCAGTGACTTTCCACATAATGTAGGGTACAGGCAGAAAAATTATCTTTGCAGAGATTAGCAACAATATAATCCATCAGATACTACACAGTTTTCCTCCAATATTGCCCTACAGTGTTTACCCATACTTGCCAATCCCTGATGTCATGTACATTCCTTTTCCTCCTCCCTGGCAACATCCCATCCCAAAATGGACCCCTTCTCCATTTATCTACATCAGTGCAGAAAAGTATCATATCCCCAGCTAAAACACAGGCCCACATCCTTTTCCTTAAATGCTTCCTGAGCCTTCAGATTCTACCAATCCATATCCCTCATTCACTGTTACTGCACAACCCCAACTATATACACCTTTTCTCATCACTTGAAACCCATGTTCTCTAACACCTGGAAGTGCACTACAAACATCATCTCCAAAAGTTTTCCAATTTATTGACATTTTACTCCTACCTTGGAGTGCCACTACCCATCAATACGTATCCTATACCCCACTGAATGCCCTTGTCAACCCCTCACAGCACCCAAACCCCTCCTTGCTGACTTTTTGTGTCTGCTATGTGCGCAAAACTCCCAACATTCCTCAAAAGCCAGAATCTAAACAAAATCAAAACACTTTTGTTGACCTATCGCCCAAAACCTCAATCATACAAAAATTTCAGTCTTATCCAAAGGCCTCACCTAACCCTACAGCGAAGTTCAATCATGCTGGACTCATCAAATACCTTCTCTCGCTCTATCAATTCATACTGTAGAAACACTTTTTTGCCACCAATATCTCCAAACAAATCCCAACATTGAACTTTGCCTCTCCCACTTCATACCATCATCTATCTGTGACCTTCCTCCACTCCCACCTAACCACCCCATGATCACCTTCAGGAATTCTTTACCTCCAACTGGGTCTCACCCTCCTTTCCCAGGAATCAGGAACACAAACCTCTCAAGGGAAGAAAGAACAACCATCCACAACTTTAGGGTTTAATCATTCTGCCTATACTTAAAGGCTCCACCTCTGTTATGAAATGCAATGATTACCTGACAGAAGGCACTTGCCAACTGTCTGATTACTGCACCTATGATCCCAGCTATAGTGACCCCATACCAGAAGTCCAGCATGACCTTCAATCCTTACTCACATCCTTAGCCTGATTCTAGAATGTCTCACCTGATATATCTCTCTCCTCATCCTAATAACCCGCTTCACATCCACCTTCTGCATGCCTCCCAAAATCTATAAACCAGACAGTCCTGGAGGCTTGTTGTAGCTGGTTACTGTGAGCTCACTGAGAGAATCTTGGCTCTCGTTGACCAACACCTCCAACCAAATACCCCCAGCCTAACTTCCCATATTAAAGACACAAGCTACTTTCTTCACATTGCCAACTAGAGACCCACTTGTCACTGTTGATGCCAGCTTCTTGTACACCAACATCCTCCATGCCCATAGCCTTTCCACAATTGAACACTACCTCTCCCCTCATCCTGAACACACTAAATGTGCCAACTGATTCCTTATACATCTAACTAACTACATCCTTACACAGCTGCTGCACATGCGGAGCACATCTTCAAGGTCATACACAGCAGACTGAAACCTGGCCTATTTCTCCACATGCTCTGCTCGAGTGTCCACATGAGCAGTTTTTTCATGTGGTGTCCTGCCAGTCACACACTCCTGACCAGAACCTTTCAGTGTTCATGTGTAACATTACGTGAACAGTGAGCTGTTAATTCTAGAGGTACAAAAATACCTATGTATTTACAATATGAGTCTATACCATAAAAACAGGAGCATGGAGGCAGAGTTGTGGCTAGTAATTACCATAGCACTTATTGGGGGAGGGTGGGACAAAATGGTACAGGAAGAAAGGAATAAAGCTGATAGATACAAAAACTATAAAAATGTTTTATTTTTTATTTCACCTAAATTTATAAGGAAGCTGTTGTTCATATTTCCGTTAGGGTAGTGAATTAAGATTAATTCCTTACGGCAGTTTAGCCAAGGCACTGATCCATGAATAGAACATAAAAAGTCTGCAGATTGGTCCCTGACAAATTTTTCACTTGTGTTTCCTCTAGTTCTGCATGCAGACATACTTGTCATGGACATGTCACTTTCTCCTCAAAGTTGTAACTGTCAACAGTCCTCACATAATTGTGCAATACACAACATGTTATAATTATGCCAACAGATTCAAAACTCACATCTATCAGCCAGTGCAGAATCCACCCTTTACAAGCTAAAATGCCATATGTACAAAATGTCTTTCTCTTGATGGTCTTTATTTTTTTACCTTAGGCATTAAGGTTTTTTTTCTGGAAATTGTTTTAAGATATTTTCATATAGAGCAAATGACTCATCAACCACAAATACATGTGAAAGGGGTATGTGGGTAGGATAGTTTTCAAAAGGTTTCAATTAAGACAAATTTAATGTGTGTGTGTAAATTTTTACTCCAGATTAGTTGCTTTGAACAAATTTGAATCTCCTTCATGGCCATAGCCTCCCATCTGCCACACCTAAGAGTACAATCAAGAAAAAAATTTCCTGATGCCTCTATTTGTATTATAGATAAGTCTTTAGTATGAATTAATAGACATTCGATACTACTCAAAAAATAAATTGGGATACTTCTTCAGTTCCTAATGTAGAAGAACAAACTTTCCATTTATTGACTTACCATTAGGATAGGGCGGATTAACTATTTCCTCTGCTGTCTTCGACTTCGAGGACAATCAGCATGTAATAGACAGTGCGAAAACTGAATTGCTACTCAACAAAACACTGTCCATTGCTGGTATCGACAAGTTTTTTCTCATGTGTACGTACTTGGCAATCTCACTGTCAATGCCCAGCAGTTTTTTCCACCTGTGTGTGGCTGTGTGTGTGCTGAATTCCTGCTGCATTTTTTCCAGCTTGAATCCCAATGGAAAAATCACACATGTGCCTGTAGCCTTAAGGCCAAAATTATACAGATGGTAGAGGGGCCTAGATTAGTATTTTGAGTTAAGGAACTAATGGTCATAAATGAATACTTAGGTTTTTTTCTCAGCATAAACAATTTATACCGTATAATAGTAAATTAAGCTCATAGCAGCTGTGCAAATTGGTGATTGATAATCTCAATGCATGTGTTAAACGGCACAAAGTTTTGCCACAGTCTCTCAAATATCATTGTTTGTTATACAATGAGACATGCAGTTAGCACCCTATCAACCACTTCACTTTCACTTTCCATTTGGGTTCCATTTACTGACAACTTTACGTAACCCTCGAGGGAAAAATCTATACAAAAGAAATCTGGCAATCGCTCGGGCCACAGGACCTCCGCTTCTAATCCTATAATGAGAGTATATCTTGTTCAGGTACCCATGGCACTAGTACTGAAATGAGATGATGCACCATTATATGTTGAAACCATATCCTCTCACAGACACTAATAGCTACAGTCTACAATAATTGTGGCAGCACATCTAGAACTAACATCAGGTAAAGTGCAACATCCAAACTGGTTGTAAGTAAATGAGATCCTGTTAGGTAATCTTGTAAAATTACAGCTGTATTTTGCTTAGTAATAAATTGACAGAACTGAGCTCTGAATTCACAATCGTTTGGCACCACTGTTTGCACACACTGTCTATGACAGCAATGTAATTTGAGCTCCATCATTACTCTCCAGACTATTTTTTTTTTAAATTGCATTTCGCAGGAAAGTTGACAGGTGCTTACTGATGAATCAACTCCCATGTGATCCAACATCACTTCCTCAAATTTTACTGTGCAGCCAATTCCTTCTCTGTGGCTAGAGTGACTGAATTTCTTTCAAATTTCTATCCACAGTGATAAAATTCTTACAATTAGGATTACGTCTGCTGCAAAATTTTTCTCTGCTATTTGTTCAGCTTTCTGTACACTATATTCTACTGCATATATTAAATGTTCCAGTAATGAGTTATGCTCTATTTTTGACACCAATTCATGAGCTGAAAATTAATGTAGTGCTATTAACATTAATGTGATAGGCCATTGTTTCTTATGAAACATTAGAAGTTTACAAACAATCTGCACATTACTCGACAAGGCAAAGTGGTTTTCTAACCATGTGATGAGGCCATGAGGTACAGTCACATTCCAGTTCAATGTAGTGCATATTGTTACCTAGGAGTGCTAGCCCAAAAAGTGGTAGTGGAAAACACCTTCACAGGAAGCTGTGACAACATACGGTTCATGTTATTACTTTTGGTGAGAAAGAGAAAGTTGTTGTAGTGCTGACAGACATGGAGACAGAATGTGTAAGCAAATAATGTTAACAAGCAAAGTTAAGTAACTCAATGGTATGCAAATTATGAGAGGAGAGACATGCTACTGAGTGGAGCAGGAGACAGATCTCCGGGCCAGAGCAGTGTAAGTAAAATGCAAACAATAAATATTTCATTGATGATATGGATAAATGTGTTATTAGATAGCAATTTCTGCATTATTATGTGCAATACACAGCTTTTCTCATGAAAGAACATTCTGGCATAAAAAGAATAGTACATTACGTTTTTTTTTTTTTTTTTTTTACAGAAAATGAAGCATTGGAATTAAAGTGCTGAGTAGCTTAGTTAGATGAACTGTAGATTCATACACGCTATTGTGATTAAATGTTGCATAGAGTATTGTCAAACAACAGTGCCAGTCAACTTTTCATTGTTGTGAATGCAGAGTTTTGTTTCATGTTCTGTTCTCCTCCATAGCTATAACAGGAAAATGGCAGGCTATCATGTATAAATGGAGAGAAAAAGTTAAAGATACATAGCAACAAGGAAAACTAAATGTTTGACATTAATGAAGGAATAATAAAATTAGAAGGAAGGTCAGCAATGGCCATAATTTTGATGATTTATTGACAGCAAAATCGATTTTCTATCACATAATGATCATCTTCAGTGCTTTAGCATACAAATTAAAGCTCATAGGTACTGGTGTCTAGTTATTAGCAGTAACAGAAGCTATGAAACGATCACAATAACTCAAAATTACGGCCAACGCTAACCTTCCTTCTAATTTTATTAATCCAATGGTCGTTGTGCACACAGCACTGTATGGAGTTGCCAATCAGTTAATGAAGGAGTACCAACCCTCTCCTATTTATACGACTGACAAAATTTTGCAAGTAAATGGTTCCCTTCCTGCTTCCCCTATATCGTCTTGACCTAAATCTTATAGAACTGATCTGGACTCTTGCAAAGAGTTAAGATCTGTAAGCATAATTAATCAAGCATTTCACTCTCTAACCCCCAAAAAATATAGGCCGATGCATTTGCTCCTAATAAATTAATGTCATGTATTGTTATCTAGTGTGGTACAAGCCTTTAGAGTAAACTGCTACCTTGGTGACTTGCACGTCAGTTTTGCTGCTTTTATATTCGAGCAGCTTTTCAGTTGGTCTCACAAGGCTGAGAGAACCTCCTTTCAGACCTTTCCACGACAGAAAAAATTAAGGTGGTCACTGGGAATCAAAACTGCGACCTTTTATTGCTGTGACATCAGGTTTTAGTGCTATGACAATAGAAAACCAGAAAGTCTGTGTAGCATGCAAAGAAAGGCATGTGATGATTAGGGGAAGAGAAATGCATTGACAGATGAGAAAACTGAAAATGCAAAAAAATAAGTGGCATAGATTCTAACAAAGAGTTGGCATTATCATCTGTGACTGAAACAGGACAATGAATCAACATACAGACCATTGGAAAGAAGCAACATCACAGGGGAAAGTAGTTTTATGGATACTCCCCGGGAAGTGTCATGAGCAGTCAGAGTAATATATACTGTATGTCCTTTATCTGTTCTATATGGGCATTTCATTCAGTGGTACATACAATGTGGTCGCACTCCACCTGTAAGAGTACTGAAATGTATGTTTATACTGTCTTCCCTCCCTGCTTCTCAGATGTAAACATGATGGTGTTGCCACCCTGACCACATAATCAGTTCACCTTGCCAGGTAATTGCTAATTTGAAATACTGTATTGTCTGAAGCCTTCATTTCAAGGTATTCGTTCATCCTCTCAAAATACTCAGTTTATGCTTGTCTTCTACATGTAGAATTTTGACCCTACAGGTTTTGAACATACTGTATATTGACTTATTGAAATATTTAGGGTGATCATATAAGTTCTGCGTGTAAATAGGAATGTGAAAGGCAGAATATGTAGGGATGCAGTTTACAGTATTCTGATGTATGGCTTTCACTGAATTATACCTCTGCAACTGAGAACTTTTTCGACAGCATTTTGATTCCATTACTTACCTTCTCATAATGTTAATTTCTTACAGTTTGTTTATCGATGTTTATCTGTCATAGCCTCTTCCTTGTTTTTTCACCACTTTTATGTCTCTTCCAGTTAACACTTGTTTCTTTCCCTAATTTCCTTCTATCACTAATATAAAAGCCAACTGTTCATAGTGTTCCCTCCTCGTTCATTCCACTATTTTTTGACTAGTTTTATTCACAATGAATTAATAATGGACTAAAGAATTTCGGACATGTGCAGTCTGATGGATATCATGATCAATTAATCCATACAGAACACATTTGGTTGGAAGCTTTCCGATATACAAATTTCTGCTACAGAGTGCATTCAGGCAAGATTTCTAGGTTCTTTGAAACCAGAAATACTTCCCACCAACAACATCCTGAAATGCCACTTCACTACTTATTATAAATTAAAGGCTCCAGCCGCATGTTTCTGGCTGCATGTGAAGGCTAATATTAGGAACAACTGCACTGATTTTGATACAGTTTTCACTGACAGACAGACTGATATGAAGGATGGTTTTTATAGATAATTTATTACTGCTACCCTGTAGATACTTGTTGCCACCTGTGTAAAGATATGGTGGGTCGTTAGTACAGGGTGGTGCACAAAAAACTGGCCTAAGTACAGGCTGCTCACCACTTACGCGTGAACTGTTGCCCGCCGTGAGCAGATACAACAGCATTAGGTTATTTGTTATTTAATTGTTACTTGATAATTACATGTTCATCTATTTTTTCTTGTATCTGCTCATAATAGGCATCAATTCATGTGTAACTGGCAAGCACTCTGTACTCAGGGCCAGTTTTTCATGCACCACCCTGTATTTCCTATGTCAATGTTGTTTCCAAATGCCCACACTGATATGTTGTTATTTTCAGCATATGCAACACTAGGTTCATACACATCTAGCAGAGCACCAAAAATGTTTACCTAACACCAACTTGTTTATAGTAACAATAGCACAAAAGTTCTTACACAACTGGTATGTGTAAGTCACACACACACACACACACACACACACACACACACACACAGACAGACTGAGAGGGGGGGGGAGGTGAGGTGGGGGTGGGGGGAGAAAGTGGGTTATTTAGGAGAATAGCTGTCATGCCAAAACAGAATTCATGTGCCACCATTCATTATGAACCAGTCAAATTTTAATATAAAATTCAACAGTACAAAACAAAACAAAAAAAAAAAAAAAAAAAAAAAACACAGTTCACTTGCTAAGTCACATAAAATATTAAAAAACTTTACTATAATCATATACAACACTTAATCTTTCTCTTCTTTGGTATTCATTTTCAGTTCATTCGTGGGTGTCTACATGATATACTCCATTGGGGGCACCAGTTCAACATAGCTAGGTGGTGTCTGATCCCGCTGATGTATTTTTAGGACTACATACATGCCATTTGAGAATACTCTCTCAAATGGGTCTGGATCCCCATGAAACAATTTTGGGCAAACAGGATTCCAAGGCAATTTCTCCTCCACTGTATCCCAAATTTCTAGGATGCTGCATCCTGCCCTGGTAACAGAAAGAATACTAATAAGCAAATGTCAGAACACTACAACATGAGTGCAATAATACCAGATGTCTGAAAAGTTTGGCAAATGTATCTCTGTTGGTATGTTTTCTACAAATTTATTAGCACAATAAATAATCTCTGTCAGTGGTAATTAATACAGAAATTACATCTGAAATAGTTTCTAAATTATCACGTATTTGGTCCCTTATGAAAAAACAAAGGCGAGTGGCTGCTGCAATTTACGTCTCAAAAATGACCATTTCCAAACACAGAATGTCAATCAGTGCGATGACTATTGTCTCCACAGTACCTTAGTTTTGATACCAATGACAGATTATGAACATCAGCAAGAAAAATGTACATCAGAACATACTGACAATCTATTAGTGAAGTAAAAACTAGCAGAAAGCTTCACTGTATTAGAAAACATGGATGCTACTGCTGGCAATGAAAATGGAAGAGAACATCAGCACCAAAATTGGTTTGCAAAAGAAAGAGCAATCTGCATAATTCTTTTAAATGTATCATCAAGGAGGTACAAATTCACTGACACATGCAAATTATAAAGGAAGAATAGGAGAGCATTAATATCTTAATCACACTAACTACCATGACCAAACAGAGATTGCTGCACGAGTCCAAAATGATACTTCTTAACGCACGATGTGGAAATACCACATTTGATTGGGGATTTGACCAGGGGGCAGTAAAGTTTGTTATTGAAATTGCCATGCTGGGGCTCGAGTGAGCAACACGTATTAAGCATGAAAACAAAACACTGTAACTGAGCTAATGAATGAGTGATCTGTTGTTACACATAACATACTGGGATAAAAAAAGTAAACATGCCAGATTGGTGCTGGTGGGTACAATTTCACTGAATACATAGTGTGGTTGTTGTGTGTGAGGTGCCAGCCATGTATCAGTGTTCATGCCGGTAGCTTAAGGAAGGTGCAGGTGTTCATCAGACTGCTTCCAGGTGGCAGCAAGATGTAGACTGAGGTCTTAAGTGCTGTATCTGATGAACAACTGTTGTTGCCTACATGCATAAGGAACACAAATTATGACCAATTTTGCACAGCATCTGCTAGAACCATCCAGGAATAGTTCATCTGAAGGGATGTGCTATGAGCTAGAGTGTTCTGAAATACACAACTGCAGTGATGAATGTCATACTGTGTTTAGGGAGAAGAGAAGGATTTGTCTTTATGTCTGTGATAGTTGCTTCTAACAATAAGTGTGGTACTGACTAGAAGCCCAATGAAATAACCACTTGCAAGAATGGACAACAAGACCAAGTAGTAAAAACACCCAGGATACCAGGGCACAGACTGCAGTGTAGAATTAGAGGGAAATCAATGTCCAGTGATAGTAACAGGTTGGGTTTCAAAACCTGTAACGCTAAAAGTAAATTTACACTTGCAAAATCAGAAATAACAATACTGGGTGAGAAAAAAGAAACCTGGTGAAGGAGGTCCACAGCCACTCAGTTGTTTGGTTATCAATGATCCTTACAAAATATTTTGAGATAAATGCACTTGAAATGTCTAAATTCTACACCCAAAAAGATAACATCTATAATGAAAACCACATCAACAACTGTTTTCATTTCCACGGAGTGTGTACTCTAATTAGACCCTCATCAAGATGGAACACACACACACACACACACACACACACACAAAGAGTTACTGCTCATATTGCTGTTATTCCACCCTGGACTTTCCATTGTTTGAAAATCTATATCAGTAACATGGCAGGGAGAAGGACAAATAGAATCAATGAAATAACAACACTATTATTTGATTTTGACAATGCTCTGATATTTTAAATCATTTAAAAAATATTATTTTCCAAGAAAACATTAGCAACTGACAGGAAAATTGTCTTTTGCATTAGTCTGCTCAATTAATTTTACAGTATTAACACAAATACCTTCATTCCTCAAGTTGTTCATTCACTAGGAAGTGCATCAGTAAACCAAAAACCAAGTCAAAGCTATAATTAAATTTAGGCAACCACACACATGAACAAATTATGGTCCCTTCATCACACAAGAAGAAATAAATAAGCAAATTTATGCTATCAGCATGACATGATTCTAAATTGAGAAAAGCACAACTTACTGTGTTAGTAATGGCATTGTAGTGAGAGTTGCATGTATTGAATGTGGGGAAACTGAACCTTAATGTGGCATCAACACTTTTAATTATTTTAGTGAAAAATTACGTACTGAAGTATAACAATTTAGTTTTAATAGTTTGTAGTTTTTCAAGAAATAAGATGTTATGCCCAACAAGCAATTAAGTTAATGGAAAGCAGTATCCATTTTCTTCCCTGGAATGACATACGAAACTTAGAAAAACTGAAAATATGTTTAAGAATAATTTTCTTTCCTGCTACTGTGTAGTTCCATCAAGGTTTTGATATTTACTACTGTGGAACAAATATCTTGTACTAGTAACAGCTTTCATACAACACAAAAAATTTAACCAACCTGCTTTTTGGTAAACACCAGGCCTCTTCTAGGACAACATAGTCCACGCCCATGTCGGAAAGAACTTCAAAAACTTGCCAAGCTGGTCTTCGGCCAAATATCATGTACACCTTCTTTGTACGTTCCCTGAGAAAGATAATGAACGTTTACCTTAGCAAGCCCTAAAGTGTAACATATCTTCATTTGAGTAAACATGAGGAAACTAGTGTAAACAATATCTGAAGAACAATACATAGCATCACTATTATGCAGACACTGTAACGTGGCAGTTTTACGTAGGGGTGTTTTGAACTGTGGTTCTGTAAGATACCAGTACAGGTCAAGACAGAATTACCATGTTTATGACACTGCCTGCCTCAGCAAACAACTGTGCCGCAGCATTTACTGAATGCTTTGTGTCTTCCGCTTTGCTTTGTGTTGTGTTTTGCATTCCTTGCTGTTTTTGTTTCTTATTTTATTTTGAAATGAGTGAAGAGACTAATCTGGGTCTTTGATGGGATTTGAGGATGACCCTAACAACATGAGAAGAGATCAGTGATCTTCAGTTCTGCTTTTGTAGGAGCATAGAATGCAGATGTAAACTGCCAGCCCTGCTGCTAGAGGGCTTGTTCCCCCACTCCATTCCTCTCCCCTTGCTCGCATTCGGGAGGACAACGGTTCAATCCCGCGTCCGGCCGTCCTGATTTAGGTTTTCCGTGATTTCCCTAAATCACTCCAGGCAAATGCCGGGATGGTTCCTCTGGATGGGCACGGCCGACTTCCTTCCCCATCCTTCCCTAATCCGATGAGACCGATGACCATGCTGTCTGGTCTCCTTCCCCAAACAAACCAACCAACCTCTCTCCCCTTGGGTATTATAAGTTCTTGTCTGGTTATACTAACAATGACTGCCACATTATAGTGTCTGCAATATAATGTAGTGCCCTAATTACTGACCTGCATTAATATCACCAAAAAGCAACTGTTACACAGAAGGGCAATGGTCAAGGAAAAATAGTAATTAACAATGTAAAGCCCGTTCTGCTACATGTGGTCAATGGCTAATAAAGAATCTGAATAATCTGAATCTGGTCTACAGGTAATCAAGCCATTAACATATAACACATTAAACAATAGAATGTATATAGAAAATCTACATCTGATGACAGAGCTATAACAGTCACTCATGCCAATACAAATTACATCTTCCTATTATCTACCTAATGCCATTTAGTTAATACTGAAGAGCTGAGCAACAGACCTGGCTTCTATATCCTCATAATGTGGATGATTCACAATAGGTCTCTTTGTTGATAGCGCAACATTTGCCATCACTGACATGGGGCCAGCAAACACTGCAGACTCAGATGCATGTGTATCTATCCACATCATTAACTGTTCCATGGGTATGTTGCTGTATTCGCCTAAACTCACATAAAATATGATAATGCAATTAATAATGGTAATATAATATACAGAAGGAGACAATTTGTAAGAGTTTTTGTTAAACTGTTGTGCCAAATTATTGTGAAGCTTTGCGAAAGTCCTGTCATTTCCAATTTATAAATTTGCAACAAAAGAGAAATTATATAACAATGTTGAATGCTATATAAAATAAAAGTAATATGTACAAGTACTAAATTATTGTGCTGAAGTTGTGAAAGATGTCATTGTTGACTGAAACAGGAAAATTACATTCACTTAACCACAGATTACAATATTTATAATGTTAACCACAGTCAACAATATATGTCTGTTTGTGATAAAATATTGTACTACTCTTTAACACAGTTCAATTACGGTGATGGAAATTTTAAGTCATGGTTCAAAAAAAAATTATTTTGTAATGCTAAGCAATAATCTCCTAGTTTCTACAGGGGTGGGCAAAAATACAGAAAAAATGTGAGAAATGCAAACTTGAACATAAATGCAAATGCTAGCCAAGTCAGCAGGTTGCACTGTTGTATTTGACCACAAATGGCATCTGTGCAATGTCCTCAATATATTGCAAGTGTCGATCATGGCTAGAACAGTGTTCTGTGTAATTGTGAGTGCATTATGTCAGAGCTCAGTGCATTCAAACATGTCATAGTGGGTGTTTTCGGAACCAAGGTAGGCCAAAGTGTTTGTGACACAGGAGATGATGTTTTTTCACTTTCCCTGTATCCAGTATAAATCTTCGATACAATACCTGTTGAAACACCAATCAGGATGTAAGTGTTTGACCACTCATCCCTGATGCAAATGCCTGTAACAGGAAAATATGGTGCTGAAGTCATAAAACCTGGGCTACGGAGCAACAGAAGAAAGTCATTCAGCCCAATGAGTCTTGTCGAGTTTACGTTCCAAGAGTAATGCATGGAAGGGGTTCAGAAATGATTTGGGCAGCCATGTTGTGGTACTCCATGGGCCCCATGGCTACTCTGTAAGGATTCTGTGACAATTTTGGTTGATCAGGTCCACCTCATGGTATAATGTTTGCTCTCCAATGGTGATGCTGTGTTCAAAGATGATAGGGCACCTGTTTGCACACCTCACATTGTCTGGGACTGGTTTTTTTAGCACAAGGCCAAACTGCCACACCTCCCCTGGGAACTATAGTCACCATCAGATCTCAATGTTATTGAGCCTTTATGATCTACCGTAGATAGAAGAGAGAGAGAGAGAGAGAGAGAGAGAGAGAGAGAGAGAGAGAGAGAGAGAGTGTGTGTGTGTGTGTGTGTGTGTGTGTGTGTAGGCATTGTAATGCATTGTGTTTTTGGGGTTTCTTCATATTTCTGTGCATCCCTTGTATGTGTCATCTACTGTGCTTGACTGTGTACAAAGGTAGAGAGCTGAACTGTCACCTCAACTGTTGTTTATATTTCACATAGGGCAAGAGTGTACTAGTTTTCATTTATGCATATGTGAGTAGATTATGGGAAAGACATTAAGGAAGCCAAAACAAAAAACATCCCGAATGCTGCAAAAATGAACATATGAACAAGACAGGGACAGAGCCTTTAAAACAAGCAGCAATAATGAAATATAAAAATCAAGATATGAACTTGTTAGTAGTTAGTACATGCTCACGACAATGGTTTAGTAAAACATTACAAATAATGACAAAACAAATATAGAACCACGAGCAATGTTTGGATTCAAATAAAGTAGAAAAAACTGAGGAAATAAAAAGGTGCTAAATAGACAACTGAACTGTTAGCATTCCACCTTTACATACAGCTGTCCTCAGTCAAATTATTCGCATTAACTTCTCTGCAAAACTTACAGCTCCTTCAGTCGAATTTTTGGATGGAACTTGCACGCTCATCCCCTTACATCATGAGTCGCATATATGATACCAAAGGTGCACACACATTGGTCAAAACATTTAAGGAGTAGATAAGATAGCCTAATCAACATAAATTAAGCTTTCAATTTACTCTTAGATGAAAGATAAGAGCATATACTTTCAAATATAGTATTATTTACTCCATAAAGTGATGTGTATTGCAATTCCAATCTATATATTTAAGATGACTGCAGTAGCAAAATAACTCGAAAACTGGTGAAGCAATAATGCATGCTGTCTTCTGACATAGCGTGTACTCACAAACATAAATAATTTTAATCTAGCTCAAAAAAGGATTGATTCAAAAGCTAGTGAAGTTTACTGTCTTGTTTGTGTGCCTGTCGACAACACCTCCAAGCTTTTAGTATCTGGTGAATTGTTGCCTTTACTCTTAAATTATTTGCATAGTATGTAGCAACTGTGAATCAAAGAACAGAAGAAAATTTGGGGCTTCATGTCATACTGACACTGGGTTTATTAGAAGCCCAAGTACTAATCAAGTTGCAAACAAGAAAAGAGATTAAGTTGCTGACCATCACCTTATTGAATAAATCAATACAGTAAAAGTGATTTTGGCAAATCATGAAGACATTATTTAGGATGACTATGCAAGAAGTTTAAACCTATTCTCCCTGAATACAGGTGGTGTATTGTCTCACCTGCTGGTCCACATGAATGGCACTACTATCGATATGTGAGGTATGAATTCAATGTGCTTATACAACATGATTTAGTGCAAGTTTCCAAAAACTAAACAGTGTGTTATAAGTGGTGCCCTGCTAAACATTTGAGATAGGGTACTTAGGGACTGGAAGACCAAATTAAGAATATACAACTCCCTCAACACTGTTGTTCAGAAGTAATATACGAAATATTTAGTCAGCTAAATTTCTTGTTCCGCATGGACTTACAGACATTTACTTGTCTTCCTTAGGTGATGTGTAAATGCCCAATCTCAGGATCCTCCACCACTTTTAAGAGAGCAAGGTGGAACCACCTTACTTGTTCTTATACCACCTCTGACACCAATATTATTTTTTCCCTGTTTGACATATGTTCATTAGTAGTAGATATACGACAGTTACACAAAATAGCTAATTTCTTATACATGCTGTATTTCATTAAAATTTATTATTCACCAGATAGTTTGCAGACTACTGATAATAACAGTACATTTGACTCTAATGGAAACATTTTCATTAAAGGAATATTAGTGATTAATTATACATGCAAATGTGATGAATGTGAAATTTTCTATGAGCAAATAGTCATTTCTTTCTAAACTGATACAGTTCATTTGAAGGTCTTCATTCTCCTCTTTCCAAGAAATGTCTTAACTTTTTCCTAAAACTTCATCTTTCAAAAGACATCAGTATTCAAAATTTTCATGTTCCAGAATTTTCCACTCTTAAAATGTACACTCCTGGAAATGGAAAAAAGAACACATTGACACCGGTGTGTCAGACCCACCATACTTGCTCCGGACACTGCGAGAGGGCTGTACAAGCAATGATCACATGCACGGCACAGCGGACACACCAGGAACCGCGGTGTTGGCCGTCGAATGGTGCTAGCTGCGCAGCATTTGTGCACCGCCACCGTCAGTGTCAGCCAGTTTGCCGTGGCATACGGAGCTCCATCGCAGTCTTTAACACTGGTAGCATGCCGCGACAGCGTGGACGTGAACCGTATGTGCAGTTGACGGACTTTGAGCGAGGGCGTATAGTGGGCATGCGGGAGGCCGGGTGGACGTACCGCCGAATTGCTCAACACGTGGGGTGTGAGGTCTCCACAGTACATCGATGTTGTCGCCAGTGGTCGGCGGAAGGTGCACGTGCCTGTCGACCTGGGACCGGACCGCAGCGACGCACGGATGCACGCCAAGACCGTAGGATCCTACGCAGTGCTGTAGGGGACCGCACCGCCACTTCCCAGCAAATTAGGGACACTGTTGCTCCTGGGGTATCGGCGAGGACCATTCGCAACCGTCTCCATGAAGCTGGGCTATGGTCCCGCACACCGTTAGGCCGTCTTCCGCTCACGCCCCAACATCGTGCAGCCCGCCTCCAGTGGTGTCGCGACAGGCGTGAATGGAGGGACGAATGGAGACGTGTCGTCTTCAGCGATGAGAGTCGCTTCTGCCTTGGTGCCAATGATGGTCGTATGCGTGTTTGGTGCCGTGCAGGTGAGCGCCACAATCAGGACTGCATACGACCGAGGCACACAGGGCCAACACCCGGCATCATGGTGTGGGGAGCGATCTCCTACACTGGCCGTACACCACTGGTGATCGTCGAGGGGACACTGAATAGTGCACGATACATCCAAACCGTCATCGAACCCATCGTTCTACCATTCCTAGACCGGCAAGGGAACTTGCTGTTCCAACAGGACAATGCACGTCCGCATGTATCCCGTGCCACCCAACGTGCTCTAGAAGGTGTAAGTCAACTACCCTGGCCAGCAAGATCTCCGGATCTGTCCCCCATTGAGCATGTTTGGGACTGGATGAAGTGTCA
The DNA here is from genome assembly GCF_023864345.2 of Schistocerca serialis cubense. NCBI lineage: Eukaryota > Metazoa > Arthropoda > Insecta > Orthoptera > Acrididae > Schistocerca > Schistocerca serialis. The sequence goes on along the minus strand of NC_064640.1, from coordinate 345,782,103 downwards.
TCTCACGCGGTCTGCACGTCCAGCACGAACGCTGGTCCAACTGAGGCGCCAGGTGGAAATGGCATGGCAAGCCGTTCCACAGGACTACATCCAGCATCTCTACGATCGTCTCCATGGGAGAATAGCAGCCTGCATTGCTGCAAAAGGTGGATATACACTGTACTAGTGTCGACATTGTGCATGCTCTGTTGCCTGTGTCTATGTGCCTGTGGTTCTGTCAGTGTGATCATGTGATGTATCTGACCCCAGGAATGTGTCAATAAAGTTTCCCCTTCCTGGGACAATGAATTCACGGTGTTCTTATTTCAATTTCCAGGAGTGTATAAGGGGCATTCGAAAAGAAATGAGCCAGAGGCATAATTACAGAAGCCAGTACCTGTATGTTAGAAGTATTGACCTTGGCTGTTGAGACACTTGTCCCACTGTGACACAAGGTGGTGAATGGTTGTCTCGTAAATTCCCGGGTCTGCAATGTTAACCAGTTCCGCAAACAGTTGGACGTCGTCGTCCGAGGCGAATTGTTTGCCCCCTCAGAGCCTTTTTAAGGGAATCAAAAATGGAATAATCACTGGGAGAGAGGTGCAAACTGTATGGAGGGTGGCTGCGAACCTCCCATTTGAATTTCTGCAGGAGTGCCGCAACTATGTTGGTCATATGAGGCTTTGCATTGTCGTGGAGCAGAATGACCCCACGGGTGATATTGCCTGGTCGTTTTGATCGCTTGGCGAAGCATGATCAAGGTTTGTGTGTAACACTGGGCATTCACTGTTGTCCCATGCTGCAGGAAGTGAATCAGAAGAGGGCCATCTTGGTCAAAGAAGAACATCAGCATAACTTTTCCTGCACTTGTGAGGATGGCCTTGGCTGTTTTTGGTGGTGGTGGTGACACTGGATGCTTCCACTGGAGACTTTGTCGTTTTGATTCTGGTTCGAAGTGATGAACCATGACTAATCTCCAGCAACCACTCGTGCCAGGAACACATTCCCATCCCAAGCATAGCACTGAAGATGAGCAAGAAGTGGGCCATTCGACATGGTTCCTGGTGTGGTTGAAGACTGTGGGGCACCCATTGGGCACACAATTTCCACATGTGCAGTCATTCCATCATGATGGTGTGAACACTTTCGATGCTCAATCCGACCATGGTGGCTATGGCTTTCACTGTCACTCGGCAGTCCTGGGTAATGAGTGCATTCACCAGCTGGATGATGTCATCAGTAATGCAGTGTGGTGCTCCAGACTGTGCATCAACGGCTAACAACATCCTTCCTTCCCTGGCGCGCTTGTGCCATTGTGCCATTGTACACTTGTGACATTCGTCGATGAATGTCTGTCCTTCCGCTGTCAGAAAACGAATAACACCTCTTTGCTCTTCTGTTGACGCCTCCATGTCACTGTTTGCAATGCGACTGGCAGCGTTGGACGATTGATGCATAGTCACCAATGATGCATAGTCGCGTGACATACACGCATGCACTTTAGCAATGGGCTGTGAACTTCCATGCTCTCGTTGGAACCACACCTCATTACACATGCCACAATATTACCCTCCTGTCACCTGTTTTGTGCATTCCAGACTCTGGCTCATTTCTTTTTGAATGCCCTTGTATTTCTTTTCAAAATTCAGTACCACAGTTCCATAGCTTTGATTTCTCTGATTCCAAAAGTGCCTGTTTACATTAAAATAACTTATTAGTTTGCTGATTATTCAAATCAGAAAATTTCACTTCCTCAAGATTTTACTAGAAAATTAAGGGAATCCCCTTTTTGTTAATATTGCTCTCCCACAAAACAGTACTGCTACTTTGGCAATTTCCTAATTATACAGCTATTAGTTTAACAAATATATGGCACTATTGTATCTTTATCTCTTTTAATCTTTCTGCTTTTTATGTTATTATTTAACATGTAATAAGCATTATTTTACCATTTTGTGATTCCTGTATTATGCATGCCTATAAATAGGAGCCGCACACAAAGTCTTAGTTCGTGTTCAGCAATCATTACATTAATATCATGTAGTCACCCAATACCCAACAGTCAATTTGTAACTATCAGTACACACCAAGCTATTAGAATACACAGTTACTAAGTCGGTGCCTGGGAGAGAAAACATAAACATCATGTAATATTCAGTACAGTCGCATAAAGTAATGTGTTAGTCTACCACCAGAGAATTTGGTGATATGGTGCTAATTGGTGTAACTTAATATCTGGTTCGAATTTGGAGACTCTTGCATATTACAAAGCTGATCATCACATAAGGAATGTTGTGTGCAAATAACATTATGACATCTAAAATCTATTGCTGGAGTGTGGTACACTTTATTTAACATGTTCAACAAATACATTAATAGCAGGAGGACATTCCATAAGTGTTAGGTTGGTAAGCTTACACTGATCACTTAGTAACCTTTATTGTTTACATTTGGAAATTCCTCTTGCTATGTTTTGCTTAGACATTTTGCCAAAACTGCATTCTGTTGGTCACACAGTGGCTGAGTTTGATGAAGAGTGCTGATACATTTTGCATAGGATCCCATCACAAGATACATACTTTACTCCATAAATCCAATGATGCCAGTGGTTACTTCAGCAGCTTGTTGTGTAGACACATTTCCTCTACTTTGGACTATTTATGGCTGAGACTTCATTTACTCACAATGGTATTACAAACAGCAGGAATAGCCATGTATGGGATCAACAGAACCCTAACATGTCATATAATATTATAACATTCTGAGCTCAAACCAAATGAGATATCATAAACAGAATGGCCTCCTCCAAGCTAATGAGCAGGAATTCCAAAAACATCTATCATGCCTAATGCAAGTTTGACTTTACTCAAATGTCATCCTGAAAGTGATGGACCAAGGCAGTAGAAAAGATGGAATATTTCTTGACTGTCAAAAAGTGTGACTATGAACCATATCAACACTTATTAACATAAGTAAAATCCTATGGGATGTCAAACGAAATTTGTGATTATACTGGTAATTTCTTGGTAAGGAGAATGCAGCATGCTATCTTGGATGGAGATACAGAAGTAACTTTGTTCATATCTGATGGAAGTACGGTGGGACACTTGTTGTTCATGTTGTATACTGATGACCCAGCAAACAATATTAACAGCAACATTAGATTTTTTGCAGATAATGAAGTTATCTAGAAAAAAATTGCACAAATATTCAGTCAGATCTTCTAAAATTTCATAGTTGTGCTAAGATAAACAACTTGCTTTAAATGTTCAGAAATGTAAAATAGTGCACTTCACAAAATGTAGAAAAAACAAGGAAAGAAGATTGGGGTTTAAAGTCCCATCGACAGCAAGGTCATTACAGATGGAGCACAAGCTTGGAATATTTTTGTTAAGAATAGAGAAGGACATCAACTGCGCCCTTCCAAAGGAATCATTTTGGTATTTGCCTGAACTGATATAGAGAAATTACAGAAAACCTAAATCTGGACAGTTGGAGGCAGATTTGAACCACCATCCTCCCAAATGAGAGCCCAGTATGCTAACTACTGCACAACCTTGTTCTTTACAAAATGTAGAAACATAAGTATTCCATGACTAGGATATTAGTGAGTCACAACTGGAATCAGTCAACCCATACAAACATATAGATGTAAAAAAGTGGAAGTTATGATGGAATTATCACACAGACCCAACCAGAGGAAAAGCAATGCAAGTGGAAAACTTTTATTCACTGGTAGGATATTGGGAAAAAGTATACAAAGGAGATTGCTTACAAAATATTCATACATCTCATCCTAGAACATTGCTCAAGTACGTGGCAACCACACCAATCAGGTCATACAAGGGGTAATGAACATGTATAAAGAAGGGCAGCGCTTAATGGTAATTGGTTTCATTGACTCATGGAAGAGCATCACAGAAATGCTGAAAAACCTGACTGGAAAGATGCTTGAAGACTGACACCAACTATTGTGCACAAAATCTACTTACAAAATTTCAGTACCCACTTTTAAGTGAGGAATCTACGGCTATACAAAAGCCCTCTATGTACCATTCCCGTGAGGACTCCAAAGACAAGATTACACTAATTACAGCATGCACAAGGGAAATTAAATAATCATTCTTTATGAGCTTCAGACGCAAATGAAATGGAAAGAAACCTTAATGTGTGATACTATGGGAAGTATCCTCTGCCAAACACCTCACAGTGGTTTGCAGAGTATGGATGTATATGCAGATAATTCTATCACATCACCAAGCACACTTTATTGTAAATGTCTACGACATTGTATACAACCATCTTATTGAACCTTGTTTTCCACATCATTGCTTGTATAGTAATGTCAGTCAGTTATTGCAAAATGTTTTAGCTGAGTTGTCACAAGATATATCTTTAGTTGTCTGTGAGAGGATTTGGTTCCAGCACAATAAAGAACTACCTCATGTCAGTGAGGAAGTTCACAGCCATCTTGGCACAACACTTTTTCATTTACTATATAGAATTCTAATATCATTTATTTGAGACCCCAGTGGATACAGGTAGGTACTTAGTTGACAGGAGTGTTGCTGCCTGTGATGTTATTCACAACATAATTTTGAAACAGGCCAGCAGAATATGATATGCTGATGTTGGGCATACACTGAGATTGGTGGCCATCATTTTGAACAGCTTTTCTTAGCAGTGCAGTAGCTGCTAAGAACTATACAACTAATTTACACTGGAAAGTTGAACCTGATTGTTGTACTACAGTGGTGTAAAGTGTAGGTTACTGTAAAGAACATGTACAATACATTAATATAAATAAAATGTAAACAATAGCAGGGGAACATATAAATGTTATCAATCCTACTAGTTTTTGAAAAGTATGCATCAATAATACAATATAAAGAATCAGTGATGCTAGCTGATTCCGGCCATGGCAGAGATTTGTACTACCACCTGGAGTGATTCAATTTAGCTCTACGGTACCAGTTTAGAGCAGAACAAAGGGCCAGAGACTCTTGTCTGTATACCTTTGAAGTGTTAAAAACAATCTGAATCACATGAAGGTCTGTATATCCTACATGCTCATTACTGACCACACTATCAGGTTCACTACCCCAATATGAGAATACTTTATAAGTAAATGTGGAGTAATTTCACACCCTTTCTCCATAGAAAAACACTTTCACCTTCATAAACAAACCTAAGTTGCAAATTGCCAGAAAACTAAATACAGCTTGATTCTGTGCAGCCATATCTGCAAACTCTCCTCCAACCAATGAATTTATACACCTTCAATGGTGTGTCTCCTCAACAAAATATCACGAGCCTATGTGAATAGCAGATATCCTAAAGGAGACAATTTGGATTGATATTATGCAGCCTGTTATTGTTTGCAAGGATCGAGACAATTGTGTTGCATTCTGCTGCCTATTACAAAAAGGTTGTGAAGAACAGATAACAAACCTGTCTGGCTTTAGTTTCTCATGGATGTGATTGCTCTCTCCTGTGAGTACTCCTAGTTATATGAAATGAGACCATGGTCACAAAACTACACTCCAGGGCACTCAGTGGCATTTGTTACCTAATGGGTCAACAAGTCAGCTTCTACTTTGCTAGTGATGTATCTGCTGAACTGCAGTTTCAGTGTTGTGTGTTCACTTGGCATAATGTAGCTGCTGTGTGTTTATGTGTGTGTACTCTAGCTCATTAAAGGACTCATTTGAAAGCTAACAAAGTCTTCATGCTTCCTTGTGCCTCTACTCTTGTGCTTCTACTATTCAATGAGTTGTCTCCTTTGCCCCTAGTTCTGCTACAATTTTCCTTACCATGTTACGGACAAAAATTGGTTCTCCAAACTGTACCTTTTCAATGCACCTTGGCTTAAATTACAGTAACTCATTACACGTTACTACTTCTTATTCTGTTTTGTTTCTTTTTCAGCCTCTCGGAGTATTACCTTCAATACAGCTCCCATTGTACTTTATGTTTGTACCTTAATTCTAATTTATTCTCTGTATATTGAATTCCTGCACACACTAAAGTTGGTTAAGAAAAAAACTAAAGTAGGAATAATTGCAAGAATCACATTTACCTCTGATGCCTCTCTGGTGTTCCATGTTTGAGACTCCTTTAATGCTCATTAGCCCAACAGCTAGTGCAATAAGAGCACAATGAACTTCTATCCTCAAAGAAGAGAAATACTGAAAATGAAATACATCATTCACATCAAAAATTCATATACACTTACATTATTACATTAAAGAAGATGATTATTATAAGTCACAATTTTCTTCTCGTTATCCTCCAATTTCTGGTCATTTAAGCAGATTTTATAGTGAAGACCTCCACTAGAAAATTTGACATTCAGATCCAATTGATGAAAATATCACCAATGACACCCACAGCCAAATTCATTCTGTCCCAACCTTGTACTGGAAGAAGAAGGAAAAAACTCAACACTGGATTATCCAGTTGTTTCACTCACAAATTTGTGAGCACTTTGCATACAACTAATTTCTTTTACATGAACATAATCATGAATTCAGTATTTTAGCCCTCTCTCTGTCATCCTCTGTTTTGGTGCCAGTATGATCGGCGAGTGACTGTACAGAGGATTTTGATGCTTAATGACTCGTGATGCAAGCACATTTCGACATCCCACTACTGAGACACAATCAATGCCTCCAGGGCCTGCCACCACTTATAAAAGACACGTGCCTGGGGCCGAGTGATGCTGCAGGCTGCCTCATCCCACCAGCCAGCACTGTATGTCCTGAGAGTAAGAAATCTTGATGCCTCGCATCCGGTACTCTAAAGTTGAGAAGTATAAAATGGGTGCAGACTCAAAGACCTTGAAAGGCAGGAGAAAAGGGACATGTTTTCAGATGAAGGGATAGAGGAGACAACTGGATGCCTGCACAGGACATGGGAAGCCAATGTGAAATGGATGATATACAGTTTGCTAAGGGAAAGAACACTTGCTTGCTATGCATGCCTTCCTTTTATCACCCATGTTTGCCCTCCTGCTGACAGTATAGTGGACAGAATAGTATAACTGTTGTGACTCGATGATCTTTCAAAGTGCCACCGCGCAGTTACGCGCGTGCTCTACATGCGCCGCTGTCTGCCAGCCATGCAGCAGCAGCGCCACCTCAGCGGCCAGCCAGCCAGCCATCGCTACACTCGGACTCAGTGATGATTTGACTGTTAAAGTGACACACGTCTTACTAGATCTGTGACTTTCATGTATTGCGTTGTCCTTGAAATATATTTGTTCAACTTGAAGTTACAACAATTGGCGACGAGGTAGTGAATTTTTCTTTTTCATCGTTGACCCACGTGTTTCCATGGCTACTTTAGAGCAACTTTTGCAAGGTCACATAGAACAGCAAACGCTTCTCACAAATGCGATTCGTGATTTCGTCGCGACATCCAATGCGCGGCATCTCTCATCGTTGTCTCTACCTCCTTTTCCTCCTTATGACGAGACAGTGGAAGACTGGTCTGATTACAAAAAACGTCTTCGACAGCACTTCTTGGCATTTTATGTCGCGGACGACCAAACATGTAAGTCTCTGTTCCTTTCATGGATTTCACCTCAAATGTATCGGTTGTTGTCGCAATTGGCTCCTTTAAACGATCCTGCATCTTTGTCCTTTGCTGAGATGTGCTCACTTCTGTCCGTTTATTTTCAAAAGCATACGCATGTGGTAGGCTCTAGTGTTGCCTATTATCGTTGTCAAAAACAACCAAATCGATCCTATCGTGCTTGGGCTGCTGAACTTCACGGCCTCAGTAGAAAGTGTCAATTTGTTACTGACGTTCACAAAGAATCCTACGCCGATTCCATGGTACGAGATGCTATTATCCGGTCGGGGCCTGACAAAGAAGTTAGGCAATGTGCCCTTCAGTTGGCAAATCCGACTCTAGATGAAGTCCTATCCATTGCTCAGTCTTTTGAAATTTCTCGTGCTGCTGGAGCGCAAATAGAGGCATGGGGTGACGTCGGGGAAATACAACCTCTGTGCGCTGTTGACGAAATGTGTGGCATGTCCTTGCTGGCCGACATGGCCGCAATACGCTCCCAAGTGCAGCCTCGGCCTAACTGTAAGCAAATCTCTAAGAAACTGCAGCAAAACCCACCGCAACTTCCTTCATGTCCGCGGTGTTTTACACAACATTCACGAGAGGATTGTCCACAATGTTGGGCCATGTGTCACAAATGCAAAAAAAAGGGTCATGTGTCATCCGTTTGCAAATCCGACCGCATACATGATGTTCATGAACATGGCGCTGATTCTGATTCTGTGTTGTCTGTCAATTGTACTTCTTCCCTTTCAGGGAAGTTATTCCTCACTGTCCAAATACTTGGTCGAGATGTTCGCATGCAGGTGGATACTGGTTCTGCTGCCACTATCATCAGTTCTCAGACGTATCTTCAGTTGGGTTCTCCAATCCTGTGACCTGTCACTAGGCAATTACGGACATACAATAAACAGTCTCTGCATACTTTTTCATGTCTTACAGACTGCCGGTCTTAAGTATAATCTTCAGAAATCAAAATTTTTTCAGGCATCTATCATGTACTTGGGGTTTCAACTCTCTCGGGATGGTATTCGTCCGCTTCAGCAAACTGTCACAGCGATCGATGCCCTTCCTCACCCTACATCTGTTAAGGAACTGCAGGCCGCCTTGGGGAAAATAGCATACTATTACAGGTTTTTACCGTCTGCTGCTTCAGTGGCTCAGCCATTGCATTGCCTGTTGCATAAAAATGTGCCTTTTCACTGGTCCGCGTCATGCGATGCAGCTTTCCAGACATTGAAGACTATGCTGAAACAGGCCCCGTGCTGGCTACTTATCGACCTGGCCAACATCTTGTTCTTGCCACGGACGCCTCTCAATACAGGGTTGGTGCAGTCCTTGCACACCGTTTTTCTGACAGTTCTGAAAAAGCCATTGCTTATGCCTCCAAAATGCTCACGGATGCCCAACAAAAGTATTCTCAAATTGAAAAAGAAGCTTTGGCCATTATTTATGCTCTTCATAAGTTGGTGTTTTTCTCTATAGATCCAAATTTCATCTTGTTATGGATCACAAACCACTTGTTTCCTTGTTCAATCCATCAACGACACTTCCCAACAAGGCTGCACACTGCCTCCAGTGTTGGGATCTTTACCTGTCTCGTTTCTATTATCAGATTCATTTCTGGCCAACGGCTCAACACGTGAATGCTGATGCACTGTCTCGCCTTCCCATGGGTCCTGATCTGGCATTCGATAGGGACGAACTTTTGTGTTTCCACCTGGATGTTGCCGAGCAGCGGGGTTGTGGACGGGTTCCCCATCACCGGGGACCGGCTGGCGGCTGCTATGGGTTCTGACCCTACCCTCTCCCGGGTTTTACGCTGCATTCAGAAGGGTTGGCCAGATCGTCTGCCCGCTAAGACTTCTGTTCCGTTGTGGAACTACTACGCTTTGCGTTACCGCCTCACGGCTAGGGATGGTGTTATCCTCCTTTCCACCGAAAATGCTTCACCGCGTGTTGTAGTACCTGCATCTTTGCATGCTTCGGTCTTGCGCCTCCTTCACCAAGGGCACTGGGGTGTGTCTCGCACAAAATCTCTGGCGCACCGTCGTGTGTACTGGCCCGGCATCGATTCTGAAATCACACACATGGTCACTGCCTGCTGCCCTTGTGCGTCATAGGTCGCCGCCCCAAAGTCATCTTTGTCACTGTGGCCTTTGCCTGAGAAGCCATGGGAGTGTATTCATGCTGACTTCGCAGGATCTTTTTTAGATACTTATTGGCTTCTTGTTATTGATGCCTACTCAAACTTTCCTTTGATTGTCCATTGCACGTCAGCTACCACCGCGGCAACCACCAATGCTCTAGCTCGCATTTTCTCTTTGGAAGGCCTTCCCTCTACTCTTGTTACTGATAATGGTCCGCAATTTGCCTCTTCCGATTTTGCGGATTTTTGTGCCCATCACGGCATCATGCATGTCACGGCCCCTCCGTTCCATCCACAGTCAAACGGTGAGGCTGAACGACTGGTCTGCACATTTAAGGCTCAGATGAGGAAACTCCTGACTTCTTCTGCTGCTGATGATGCGCTTCTCCAATATCTGGCTTCTTACAATTTCACCCCCATGGGTGACCACAGCCCGGCTGAGTTCTTACATGGCCGACAGCCCCGCACGCTACTTCATCTTCTGCGGCCTTCCACCTCACGGCCGCGGGTGCCTTTGCTTGGCCGGCTCACCGCCGGTGACCTTGTATGGGTAAGGGGATATGGCAGGGGGCCAAAATGGAATCCTGGCCACATCTTACGACACTGTGGCTGACGCCTGTATGAAATCCAGATGGACACGGGAGTTGCAGTGCATCATTCGGAGCAGCTACGGCCTTGTGTGCCAGCAACGCCTGTTCTGGATGCCGCTACACCACCTTCGGCTCTACCTGATGCTCGGGATCCTGGAATCTCTCATTACTCACAACACAGTCCTCTCACCATCATAGCGGTGCCAGCACAAGAACTGACGCCAACAGGAGACGTGCCCATGCAGGAACCAGATGACCACCATCTGTTGGAGCAACTCCACTCGCCTCCTTCTCCTACGGACACGGACACATCGCCCATGTGTCCTGTTATAACAACCGGACTTGCCGCAACAGGCAGATTGGTGCATGGGGCCCCAGCAGATTCGACCCCCACGGCTCCTGTCATCTCAACCCGTTATCATCAGGGACACTTCCGTCCTTACGGGAAGCCTCCTCCTTGAGACTTTACGGCCAGTCAAACAACACCTATGAACATTAGCAACCTACAGGCCACCTCCATCAAGACCTGTGCAAGAACTTCAAAGGGGGGAAAAGTGTTGTGACTCGCTGATCTTTCAAAGTGCCGCCGTGCAGTTATGTGCATCCTCTACATGCGGCGCTGTCTGCCAGCCATGCAGCAGCAGCGCCACCTAAGTGGCCAGCCGGCCAGCGGTCACTAGAGTCGGACTCAGTGATGATTTGACTGTTAAAGTGACACACGCCTTACTCTGTTTACTAGATCTGTGACTTTCAAGTATTGCGTTGTCCTTGAAATATATTTGTTCAACTTGAAGTTATAACAATAACCAATGAATTCTCAAGATGGACTGCAATGAAATGTTTGCAGCTGCAAGGGGAAGTGACGGATGAGTCGAGAGGCAACAGGACATCCATTCTTAACTGGCAACATCCTGTGTGCCCAGTGAAGAAATTTCGGCCACAACATAGCACATGAGGTCATCCAGCCATGGGAATCACAGGCTGTACACAATGTTTAACAAGAATGGTGAGCAATAATTTGATTGACCAGAAGAGGAACATAAGCTATCCAGTGAGATGTATGGCCATGCCCAGTGTGATAGCACTGGAAAATGCAAATAGATTGCTCTGGAGAGGACTTGTTAGAAAGACAGGAAAGAGGACACTTGTCATCCCGATGGAAAAGGGGATGCTTCCTGCCGAGAGTCGAGAGATGACACTTGGCTGAAGAGTGTCTTCTGTCGCATCGACAATGTGGTACATCAGTGCCAGACACACCTTGCCCATTGACTCCATGCCACTACACAGACATGTCACCAGCCATCTGCAGTGCATCTTCTGTCACACTAAAAACAGCCCGACCATCGCCTGACAAAAATGCATGACAGTACTCTCATCAAAGACTGCCTGCCAGTTCTGTTTGTCACGTAGCAACCATCATTTAAACACTCTGGTAATGACCCCGAGAATCTTGTAATTGATAATGAGTAAATTACTGTCTCCTTTTTCATGAGTAAAAGTAATTTGTAAATTGTATTTGAATAACCATGATCCAAAGCCACTTTTATTTCTAAAAATAAATATTTATGACTAATCTCCTTACATTCTTGCACCTGGAGCTCCTTATTCTTTTACACAATTTGCAAAGGACATCTGCAAGTGCAATTTAAGATACTGCGACCCCTTTTACTTAATATGTGAATGCTGCACTCAGCAGCAGTTTAACATATTTTAATTGCCTAAAACTTTGACCACTATAGACATTACTTCTTACATGCTGTCATTACATTTCACTTTTGAATTACTTCAGTGCTTCTAGTATTGCTAATCTTATTCTCATTTTGGCTTCATTCTGCTTTGTTTCCCAAAAATGCTTTGATTTCACTTAAATCATTCATTTTAATAACTGTAGTCACTGATGCTGTAACAGCCTTATGGTCACCGATCTGCGTCCCTGCATTAATTGAATCAAAAAGTTTGACACTCTTAGTTACTAGGAGATCTAAGCTGTCACCTTCATTAGTTGGTTCTCTAATTAGTCAAGATAATTTTCAGAAAATAAACTGTGAACAGTTTTGCATAAATCCCTTTTTCTGGCAACCGTTTTAATCAAGCGACTTTCACACTCTATAGCCCATAAGCTGAACTCTTCCCCATCACAACATATTCAGAAAATTTAGCCACAATATTCTACAGGTTTTCTCTGCAGACTTCCACCACTATAAATCCTGAGGCATAAAGTCTACAAAATCATATGATTACCATATTTGACCACCTTTGAGGTTTACCTTCACCATGATTATTTCACATTCAGGAGCTCACTAGATACTATAGAGTTCTTTACAGCAATAACAGTATACCACAGATGTTGGTGTCCAGCCCATTCTTGCAATATAGATTCCAATCTGAATTTCAGATTTTACTATATTCAGTTCTCGTTTATGCCTGCTTCCTGCACCTAGTACTATGTGAACATTAACTGCTGATAAGGGACAGTTAACTAACACCACATTAACATTTTCCCTTTTTGGTCTCCAAGAAGAATGAAACTCAAGCTTATCTGGAGTCCTATCAATAGTTGTTCTTGTCACACATCATTTGTAATACAAAAACAGAAAAGGAGTAAATCATAGTGGTATCAAAATTTACGTCAACCACACGATAAAATGTGGCTTGTACAGTGTAGAAGTAGATTGTGAAAATGGTTAAAACTGCTTAAATGTACTGCTGTCTCTTTTCCCTGGGGGCAAAATATCATAATCTGCAATAAGATATTCTATATCAAATGAAATAATTTTGTTATGGCTTAAGCAGAATCTGTTTTTAGAAGGATGAAAGTGTTGGAAGCTCTAGAAATGATTATTACCTCTAATTGTGATTTAATTCAAATCAAAAGATGTACAATCCTCTTAATGTGTAGACCAGGAATAAATTACAGAAAGACAGGAAGCTGACTTAATTAAAAACATAAAATACATACTGATGATGGAAAAGGATAGTTTCATTGCCTTTCACAATAGTGATATTGGAAAAGCCACTCTTGTTAATTGCTGTTAAACAGAGGGGAACACATCCATGGAAAATATATGTTTTCTGATTTTGACAGGATGTACTAAGTTACTACAAATGTTAATCACCTGTTCTGCTTAACAAAGAGAGATGAGGTGGTACACAAAGTATCATGCTACAGTGTGGTGGAATATTTTTAAGGGCAATATAACAACAATGTCTTCAGCGCCCCTCTAAACTGTTGTGGGATGAATGTGATTAAAATTCATAAAACACACACACACACACACACACACCATTAAATCAGTCATGTTTTAAAACTCTTCCTTGAAGAAGAAAGCTAAAAACATTATATAAGGCAAAGAAAAACATGATGATAAAGTCCAAACACAGTTGTGGACATCAAATCAAACAAAACATGTTGGAAAAGCACCACTGTGGAGCCACAGTCACAAAAACAATGACAGATCAGTGATGAGTGCTTGGAAGTTTGTCCAGAAGCAAAAGTGTTTAGATGTGTCCTAGCAGTTCAATTATGTCTGCCTGAGTTGCTGATCACGTGTTGCAGAAATTGTGATTTGAGAAAAAAGTGTATTTACACTCCTGGAAATGGAAAAAAGAACACATTGACACCGGTGTGTCAGACCCACCATACTTGCTCCGCACACTGCGAGAGGGCTGTACAAGCAATGATCACACTCACGGCACAGCGGACACACCAGGAACCGCGGTGTTGGCCGTCGAATGGCGCTAGCTGCGCAGCATTTGTGCACCGCCGCCGTCAGTGTCAGCCAGTTTGCAGTGGCATACGGAGCTCCATCGCAGTCTTTAACACTGGTAGCATGCCGCGACAGCGTGGCGTGAACCGTATGTGCAGTTGACGGACTTTGAGCGAGGGCGTATAGTGGGCATGCGGGAGGCCGGGTGGACGTACCGCCGAATTGCTCAACACGTGGGGCGTGAGGTCTCCACAGTACATCGATGTTGTCGCCAGTGGTCGGCGGAAGGTGCACGTGCCCGTCGACCTGGGACCGGACCGCAGAGACGCACGGATGCACGCCAAGACCGTAGGATCCTACGCAGTGCCGTAGGGGACCGCACCGCCACTTCCCAGCAAATTAGGGACACTGTTGCTCCTGGGGTATCGGCGAGGACCATTCGCAACCGTCTCCATGAAGCTGGGCTACGGTCCCGCACACCGTTAGGCCGTCTTCCGCTCACGCCCCAACATCGTGCAGCCCGCCTCCAGTGGTGTCGCGACAGGCGTGAATGGAGGGACGAATGGAGACGTGTCGTCTTCAGCGATGAGAGTCGCTTCTGCCTTGCTGCCAATGATGGTCGTATGCGTGTTTGGCGCCGTGCAGGTGAGCGCCACAATCAGGACTGCATACGACCGAGGCACACAGGCCAACACCCGGCTTCATGGTGTGGGGAGCGATCTCCTACACTGGCCGTACACCACTGGTGATCGTCGAGGGGACACTGAATAGTGCACGGTACATCCAAACCGTCATCGAACCCATCGTTCTACCATTCCTAGACCGGCAAGGGAACTTGCTGTTCCAACAGGACAATGCACGTCCGCATGTATCCCGTGCCATCCAACGTGCTCTAGAAGGTGTAAGTCAACTACCCTGGCCATCAAGATCTCCGGATCTGTCCCCCATTGAGCACGTTTTGGACTGGATGAAGCGTCGTCTCACGCGGTCTGCACGTCCAGCACGAACGCTGGTCCAACTGAGGCGCCAGGTGGAAATGGCATGGCAAGCCGTTCCACAGGACTACATCCAGCATCTCTACGATCGTCTCCATGGGAGAATAGCAGCCTGCATTGCTGCGAAAGTTGGATATACACTGTACTAGTGCCGACATTGTGCATGCTCTGTTGCCTGTGTCTATGTGCCTGTGGTTCTGTCAGTGTGATCATGTGATGTATCTGACCCCAGGAATGTGTCAATAAAGTTTCCCCTTCCTGGGACAATGAATTCACGGTGTTCTTATTTCAATTTCCAGGAGTGTATTTTAATTTTTGTTTTCTTTCTGTCTTAGTTCACACTTTCTCGTCTATCATATGAGGGTGAGCTGAAAAATAATGCCTCCGAATTTTTAATTCTGTTGTCAATATTGGTTGAGGTATTACTTGTCACACATATTACTTCATTGACTTTCCTGCTTTGCTGAAGCAAGATGCAACCCTCTGCCAATAGGGGGCACTGAATTGTACCATGTAACATGCAGCATGTAACATGTCGGTGCATGAGAAACAGCATGCTGTAATCAAGTTTCTAACCAAAGAAAATGTGCCTACAACTGAAATCCGTAGAAGACTGAAAGCTGTGTATGGTGGTGATTTTATTGATAGCAGTAATATGTGATATTGGGTTGTTTGTGCTCAAAATGAAGGAAATAATAGTTCTAACCTCAATGTGTGTGACAGAGCTCTGAGCAGACAACTGCGCGTGACAGCTGATGAGACTCATTGGAAACGAGCTGATGAATTCATCAGACAAAACTCTTGCAAAACAGGCCATCATTGCAGAACTGCAGTACAGAAAACTGTGTGCACATCAGGTGACTATAATGCTCACCCCTGACATGAAACAGAGGAGACTACATACCTATGAACAATTTCTTTTGTGTTTTGAGCATGAGGATGATGGGTTTCTTAATAACATTGTGACAGGTGATGATAGCTAGGTTCACCATTTCGATAGCAAAAACAAGACAGAATCAATGCAGTTCCACCACAAAAGATCACCAACATCAAACAAGTTCAATACCATGCCATCAGCAGGGAAAATCATATTCATACTGTCTTGAATGTTCAAGGTGTGGCACATTTCGAATTCATGCCTAAAGGCACCACCATAAACTCTGGAGGTACTGCGAGACCCTCAGGAAACTGAAAGCACAAATTTAAAAAGTTTGTCCACCCTGTTGATCAACATGATGATGTCACACCTCAAAGTCAAACAATTTACAGTGATGGTATCAACAAACTGGTCTCTTACTGGAAGAAATGTTTTCATTGCCAAGGTGATTAGGTTGAGAAATAAATTTGTAGAGATTAAGAATAAACATGTACGATGTTAATAAAGCTTGTCTTATTTAAAAAGCTTTAAGGGTTGTTCAAATAAAAGTTCATTCATGTTCTCTACACATTAGCAAAAATTAAAACTTCTCCCATACAGCTTAATATCTCAATGCATTAATAAAATGATGGTATTTTTAGTGTAAGTGATTTAGTCAAGATTCATGCAGTAAACATCGCAGAAAATTTGTGTCTACTATGACTAGCCTGGGACAGGAATTTAATGTTTGCCTTCTTTGGCTGCTCAGAGGAAATCATTAGGTACTACAGGTAGTAGCTGAGGCAAGTTAATCTAAATGCACATACTTCAATGACGTTGTGGCTGATAAGCTGTTGTTTTATAGCCACAGCTCCACAATGGCACATTTCTGACCTATGACTGCCTGAAAACTTTTGTTCCATTCAGTGTACCCTACGTGCTCTGATCTTATTACCAAGCTAAGACCGCAGTTTTTTGTGGCAAAATTCTTGAATAAATTGATTTCTTTGTTACCTGTCAGCATCATGTCCATTTCCAATGCCACTAAGGGTGTAGCCACTGTCTCAGTTAAATTTATTGTAACATATTATTCAGAGCTCAATGGCTTCTTTGATGATCCCAGTAGGTAGACACATGTGATTTTAGTTTTATCAAACATAATAGTATGTTTAACAACAATGGAAATTCCTGGATGGATCAATGCACAAAATAAAGGAAAGGTAACCATTCACCTATAGTGTATCAATGCATAGAGCACAGAAACATGTAAAAAAACAGCATTACACCAGCTTTTGAGCACTAGTTGTTCTTCTAGCATAAGAACACACATTCCCACACACAACAACACAGACACCCAAGTGCACATTCTCATGGCCATGGCAAGACTAATTATTGATACCGCAGTATTGAAAGTAGTTGACTGAGGTGATGGAGCTGTGAAGGGGGTAGGGAGGGATGCAAGGAGAGGGTTGGGAAGGATGCAAGGAGGGGGTAGCAGGAAACAGGCAGGTCTTTGTATGGACGAGTCTATGGCTGCACAACAAGACAAAAATAGGGCTGTATTCTTTTCGTCTCATGCGGGCGCGCGCGCGCGCGCGGGGGTGTGTGTGTGTGTGTGTGTGTCAATGCACGCGCATGTGTTTTCCATTTCAGAAGAAGGACTTTTTGTCCGATAGCTTAAATGTTTAGCAATCTTTTCATTATGCCTGTCTGCAACTCTAATGTCCCCTCTATGTGGTGTGTAGCAATCTATCCTTTCAATTATTTTCATGAATTTTAATCAGATTTGTCTCATAATGGTTTAAAGAGGTACTGGAGACATTGGTTTCATGTTCCCTCTAAAAATAGACCAACACTACATTGTGACATGATACATAAGTGTCTCAAACTCATCTATCTCAGGAAAAGAGATACTTTATCAAGTTGTACTTTACTATGATTGATACCTTCCCTTGACAATAATAAAAACCTATGGTGGCATCCACGCTGGGTTGAAAAAAGGAATGGCTCAGCTCACACCTCCACTTTTCTACCTGTCTTGGGTTCACTGACTCTAGATGTGGCAAGAATTAAGCAGCATTCAAATGCGAAAAATGTGTTGGTTCCATGAGTAGCTGGGAATGGCTTATAACATACCAAGTGGTTATAATTAAGGTGCAGCTACTCCATGGAGTGAAACTTGGCAGATATGCTAATGCATTATTGCGGAACTGATTGATGCTGGTAAAAGAATTAGTTCCAGTGCAGGCGCAAATCTGGAGCTCTACAGCATTTTGTCAATGTGTCCGGTACTCATATTGAACAAATTGTGTAATCAGCGGTTAATAATAAAATCAACATTATGCCATTTGTCCTTTTCTGCCCACATCACATTCCTAATCTATTACATATGGAAACATGTCTATATGTCTTGGTACTCATATTGAACAAATTGTGTAATCAGCGGTTAATAATAAAATCAACATTATGCCATTTGTCCTTTTCTGCCCACATCACATTCCTAATCTATTACATATGGAAACATGTCTATATGTCTTTCTCGCATTCATAGCTCCAGATTTTCACCCAGTGTCCAAAATTGGAATTAATATTTTTCCTTTGTAACTCACTTCTGCACTAACACATCAGAATATCTACCAAGTTTCATGGCCATTTGATAATTACAACCCACACTGGAGCTCTATGAGTACCTGTACTTTAATTATAACCACCCAGACATGACCAGATTCAGTCAAGTATGTTTCAAGAGATTTAATTCAATCAAAATCCAGTATACATTCCAGACTTCCTACATTTATGAATGATATGTCTCGACACTATCTTCTCATCACTCTGCCTACCTTGAAGTTCAGATAATTCCTCAGTAGGCAATGAAATCAAGATCTTTACAATTTGCAACAAAGATTGTTCCAATGTTGTCCCCACACTGGAGACTGGTTCATGCTTGGAGTTTATGGCATTAATGCTCAACAAATTTCATAAATTTTCCTTAAGATGTCCACAAGTCAGCAACAACCTGAACACACCTGTAGTTTGAAGAATGCAGTGGATGCAACAAATATTAACCCCATCCCCACACATAGACACATATCATGACTTGAAGGAAACACAAGTCTCACATGCAACTTATAGTAACCAGAATCAGACATGGCCAGGAGACACTGGCCGACTGGCCTGAGGGCATCGAAATGGTGAATTGCTGAAAACCACATAATAAGGACGAACAACAAAGACAACATGACAGAATGACAAGTCTGGAGAGTGAACTAAATCAACAGCCTAGATGTAGCAAAATCAAGAACGAAGCAATGCTAAGTACAATGAACAATACGAGAGCATAATCTGAACACAACTGACATCTGGGCCCCTGTGCTGCTAGCTCTATATTTGGGTTGTTTGGGGGAAGAGACCAAAAAGCGAGGTCATCGGTCTCATCGGATTAGGGAAGGATGGGAAAGGAAGTCGGCCGTGCCCTTTCAAAGGAACCATCCCGGCATTTGCCTGGAGCGATTTACGGAAATCACGGAAAACCTAAATCAGGATGGCCGGATGTGAGATTGAACCATTGTCCTCTCGAATGCGAGTCCAGTGTGCTAACCACTGCGCCACCTCGCTCGGTGCTAGCTTTATAGTGCAGCTGTGAGCACCGATAGGCTGGCGTGGAGGATGTGGCCTGTGCCTAGCATTGAGGTGATGACAGCAGTGCTCACAAATATTAGGAGTGCTGCTTAGCAGCTGTTATAATGGTCCACACATTCTGGCAGTCTTCCAAACTCACTGGGCTGGGACACCAGACAACTTCTGATTTCAAGTAGCAGGCAGAAATGACATATGTATTATCTGTGACAAAACTCCTTACTTCCACAACATGTATGATAAATTACACACAAGTACTTCATTATTTTGATCCCTAAATCCCACAAGATTGATTTAGCTGGAAATGAGTGATGGCTGTATAGATTTACAACAAGTAGAACTTAGTTGCAAACTAGGTCAAGCCATAGGTATAACGATGGTACTGGAGCCTGCAGAGTTCTCCCCTTACAATTTCATAAAAAAGGCAGCAAAAACATCATACACATGAACAGTTAACATTCACACATAAATGCTTCTTGGGGAAAGGTATAAACACTACAGTTTCTACTCGATTTGTCCCTGTTTTAAGAGTGAGATGCATGCTGATGAAAATTTATAAGCAGACAAGATTTAAAGTAAGTGCCCACTAGAGACTGTTCTTTTGGGTATTTAAAGGCAATAATGTACAGTCAATTCAGTATAATATATAACATTTTTCACTGAAGGATCACATTTTTATTTGTTAAGTTAATTGATAACTTAACATTTCCACGTATTAAGTAATAATCAATGCCCATACAGTTATTATCTTGTAGTAGGATAACTACCTGGTCAGCATAATCTTTCTTCAGCCTTCACAGTGAATGATGTCCTTTCTCCATAAATAGGAATACCTTACCTTGTATAGAATTTTGTTTAAATGTGTGAGAAGGCATTCTTTCTAATGAAATAACAGTTATAGCTGTCATTTACTTTATCAGAATATTGCACCATGTCACAAGCCAGATTAACAACAAGAAACACCACAAACCACCAAGAACATGGCCTCAAGTAAGTTTGATCTTACAGGTGCCCTGACCATACCAATGGCAAGAAACAAACATAACAAAAATCCTGAAGACACAAAAGTTTCATCTAGAAAACAGAAGTGTATGACAACTTTTTGTGGTTCAGAATTTTCCCACTTCCTCTACTTTCTCATTTCAGTAACAAGATCATCAATCACTCTCCTAGTAACTCTTGGGACCCTACATCTATGGGATGCCTGTCTTCGCTGAAGAAAGTCAGTGTGTGGCTTAAGCAAAAAAGAGTCATCTAAGTTCCCAGACCTGAGGGAAAATAAGATGTGGCAATATATACTTGCCATTTTCCATGTCCTCAATTAATTTTATGCTCTTATTTAAATCTTTACAACCTTTTCGCATATTGGAGCACATCTTTCCAAATGTGCTTCTTTTGTTTCTGAAACAAGATGTGTATTATTAACAACTTAAGGGGAGTTAGAATGGAAATTATTTTTTTTCACATTTTGGGATTTTTATCTCATTATAAAATTTGCAATTTTCCGGATAAAATGATTTTTATATATATATATATATATATATATATATATATATATATATATATATATATATATATATCACTTATAAACTCACATGGGAAGTATTTTATTTTATTTGTTTTTTAAATAATCTACACTGGTTGAAAATGTTAAAATTTTCATGTGAATTACTTCAAGATCTAATAAAATTGGTAATTTTTTTATATAGATTGCTGAGTTATAAAGCTCATGTCCAGAAGAGGATGGGCACCAGGTTGAGGAAGTTGAAACAAAGTTTGAGAGACAAGAAACATTCTGATGGTAAAACCATAAGAGGCAGGGTGACAGACAAAATGTACAGCAGTATTATGGGATGGCCATTAGAAATAATACAAAGGATTTGCTGAAAATGAAGCAGACAGTATGGGCTACCTTCTTCCACAGACTGTCACTGAAAAACCAGTACACCACCTTTGCCCTTCTGGACCTGATTCATGGTGCAATTACCACAATGTTCCGCACTCAAACAGTTCATACAGCCACAAACATTCCATCCCAGCAGCAGTCATACATATCATAAAAGCTATTTACAGAAACCTGACAAATCCTGAATTACTGAAGAAGTGTCTGCATGGTCTGACTCAAAATCCTAATGAGTCATTCAATAATCTTATATGGACTCTCTTACCAAAAAATGTTTTTGTTGGAATGAAGACACTAAAGTGGGGGTTCAGTGATGCTGTCATTGCTTTTAAAGATGGCAACATTGGTAGGGTGAAAGTGCTACAGCATATGGGAATTAATCCTGCAGCAAACTGCATCAGAGAACTTGAACGGATGGACAAGGTTCACATTGATAAAGCAGAGTGTAAAGCACAGTTGGCCACTAAGGAGTCCAGAAATAAGAAAAGAACAAAAAACTAGGAAAAAGATCAAGGGGATGATCTACAGTATGGTGCAGGGTGCTTCTGAGTGATGAAAAATAAAACACTAAGCATATATTAAGTGAGTTACAGTCTTTTGAAACTTTAGAAGCCATTTCCGAAAATTTATATTTTCTGTTGAATTTTTCCCTAAATCTCAGAAACCACTTCGAGTAGAGTATTCAAATTTTCAGGAAATAATAACATACATATCCTGAGTATACTGAACTAAAAGAAGAACATAATGTTATGTATAATTAAAATTATTTAGGATAACATACAAAAAAGTACACAAAATTTTAACCATGTAATTAAAAAACTGTATTTCCGAAAGCTGTTTCTGAAATGCAATTATTGTAGTTCAGTAGACTCAGATAATACAGTTTAATGTCCTGTAAAAGTTTCATGTCAATGGCTACAGTGGTTCCTGAAATACGGGGAAACCAAGTCACTATCAATATTTTGGAGGCATAAAGTAAACTGAGTAAATGACAGTGTTGTAGAATGTGACCTTTGTTCTGCATGGCAGGTATTCAGATTTGGCATATGTTGCCAGTTGACTGTTTGTTACAAAAGCCTGCCTTATTCACAAAATTTTCTGTCTAGACTACACTTTTATTTCTTCTAACCACATGTTTCAGCAGTCTGCAATCATCAGATGTGAGCCTCATTGCAAGTTTGCTACCTCTGCAGCCATGACTATCCAATTATGTCAAAGGATTCATTTACACATTGTAAAAAGCATCCTCAACATGCAAGGGGTGTTTAATAAGCAATGCAACACATATTTTTCTGAAAGCAGGTTGGTTTCATTCAGGATTCATATACACCCCATTATTCTCTGCTCTTTTGGATTCAAAACTCTATTTTTCAACATAATCTCTGTTCACCGCAACAGTCTTATGTCAACTTACCAGGAGGGCTTGTACACCTGCATGGTACTGCTCTACTGCTCAATGTCAAAGCAAACATCTGACTGCATAAATAACTTCCCCATCACCCACATACTGCTTCCAGTGGAGTACATCCTTCATTGGGACAAAGAGATGGAAGTCAGAAGGTGTGATATCTGGGCTATAGGGTGGATGAGCAAGAACGGTCCAATGAAGTTTTGTAAGCTACTTTCAGGTGCACAGAATTGTGTGAGGCTTTACATTGTCATGGAGAAGGAGATGTTCATTTGCATTTTTGTGGTGATGCATAAGAGTGTCCACACTTTCCAACACTGCAAGAGAGACAGCTGTGTGTGGCTGGCATGCAGGAGATTGAAGAGGTTGGTGCGAACTTGTTGCAATGATTAAAGATGCCTTGCCCAGTGACTCGGCATGCTTTTGTTCACTGCCAGGTCTTCATAGCCATTCTGTGATGATCTGGTTTTCCTACAAAAGAAACTCAATGATGCCTCTCTCCTTGGGATTCACCTCCACTACAATCATTATTGAAGGTTACGTGTAGTACTGCCACCTATCGGAAGTCATGAAACTATAATGGCTGAAGCAGGACTATTCCACAATGTCCCACAACAAATTCCATATTTTTTTTTTTTAACCACAACTGGCCGAGATAAAAAATGTGTTTCATTACTTACTGAACATCCCTTGTAGTTGGACAGTCATTACTGTGAAGGTATCAAAAGCATGCAATGAGGCTCAGAGCTGATGATGGCAGTCTGCTGAAATGCATAATTAGAAGAAATAAAGGATGATCTAGACAGAAAATTTTGTATATAGGAGAATTATAGTCGCAGGTATCTATAAAGACTTTCTGTCTTCCATTAAAAAGCCTGTCTGATCTTCCTCAAGATGTGCTCTGGAGATTTTTCAAGGCTTGTTGACAAAATCATTTAAAATGTCATAGATATGGCGTTGAGGAGGTACAGGCTTTGGTAGTTGTTGCAGTGTATCCTTTCAACCATTTTTGTGAACTGGACATATAAAAACTCCTTTATGTTCTTTAAAAATTTTGTTGTGTTCCATACGATATTCCAGCTCGAACCACCAGCACCACTCTAATACAGGGTGATGATATACTGTTTTATTCAGTCTAGTGCAAGAATGGATCATCTGCCAAGCTTATAAATGAAAATGGGATGGTGCAGAACTTAACACACATCATCAGTGGTTAACATGGAAATGGGGATGAGATAGTGGTGGTAAATAAAGACAAAGAAAAGATGAAAATGTGGCAGAAGGCATCTGCCAGCAGGCAGATCATGAAATGTAATACTTAATCCATGGTGATGTCAAGGATGCAGATACAACTACAGGTGCGTTATGATCAGTGGAGAATTTCAAATAGCTAGAATATTGGTTTGGGCCCCCCCCCCCCCCCCCCACACACACACACACACACTAACACTGAATAGATCCAGCAATGTGTCAAAAGGTACAGTATTTCTCAGAGAACTACATAAGCTATAAAAAAGACTACTCAATTAAATAAATGAAGTAGATAGTGCCAAGTTTTTGGGGAAACAGATAGATAACAATCTTAACTGGAACATACATGCCTTAGAATTAATCAGTCACTTTAGTTCAGCTACATTTGCAATATGAATGGTTTGTTACAGCTGATTTAAAAATATAAAAATTAGTTTATTCTGCATATTTACATCCACTAATGTGTTTTGGAATAATTTCTTCAGTGGAAACTCAATGCACAAGTTTAGCAAAGGGGTTGGACAGAAATATGGAAACACCACAAGAAATGCATCCTTGAGCATAAATGCAGATGCTAGCCAACCTGCAGGTTGCGCTGTTGTATCTGACTACAAACGGCACCAGTACAATATCCTCAATAAGTTGCAAGTGTTAGTCATGGTCAGAACAGTGTTCTGTATATTTGTGAGAGCATTATGTTGGGGCTGAGTGTCCATGTCTCAAGAGGATGTATCGATGATTTATATCACATACAGGGAAAGCAGAAAAACATCATCCACTAAGTCACAACACAGACAAAAGTGTGTGTTGAATGACTGTGACAGGCAATCACTGGAGAGGATTTTGACAAAAAATTATGGTATGACAGATGCAAAAGTCACTGCAGAACTGAATGTTGCATTCATGAACCCTGTCAGCATCCAAACAACACGAAGGAAGCTCCAGAAGCAGGAAATTACAGCGCAAGTTGGAATTCTAAAGCCACTCCTCAGTGACACAAATGCCGCACTAGGAAAGCCATAAACCTGAGCTATGAACCAATGGAAGAAAGTCATTTGGTCAGATGAGTCTTGCTTCAAACTGTTTTCAACTTCTGACCAAGTTCATGTTCCAAGAGTGAAACATGATGGGGGTTCGGTGATGATTTGGGCACTCATATCACAGTATTCCATGGTCTCCATTACTACTCTACAAGGTAGCATTACTGTCAAGGATTATGTGACCATTTTGGCTGATCAGGTCCATCAGTGTTGATTCCCCAATGGTGATGCTATGTTCCAATACAATAGGGAACCTGTTTACACAACTTGCATCATCCAGGACCGGTTTTGTTTGCAGAAGGATGAATTGTCACCTCTCCTCTGGACATCACAGTCACTAGATCTCAGTGCTACTGCACCTCTTTACAGTCTACTTTGGAGAGGAGGGTACTTGATCACTATCCATTTCCATCACTGTTAGCTGAACTTGCCACTATATTGCACTAAGAATGGTGTAAGAACCATACAGGATGTGTATTTATCCATTCCAAGATGAGTTGAAGCTGTTTTGAATGTCAACATATTTCCCAGACTGTACTAGGCATGTTAGCGGGTTGTATTTTTCATGTTTGCATATTTTATCCACCCTCTGTATTTTAAGAATACTGAAGCACACTATGTGAATTCTATCTGGTGTTGTTTTAGAACAACCTGAGAGATCTCTTCACAAAACTTGGTATTTTTAACAACAGTTTTGCAATACTTATATATTTTAATGTGCTCTGTTGCTATAAAAAAGACAGTACAGAGCATGAGTAAATATTACAACTTAACAACAGTAAAGAATTGGAATGAGATACAAGTGTACTCATCAACCTGCCACCAGATCATATTTATGTTTTATGAATAGATGGTGGAGGTTGGAACTGAATTCAAGAAATATGAAGTGCAACTTCCTTCACTCCAATAAAAAGAAGTACTATCACAGAAACTCTTGGAATTAATGTTTTAGGCCCTTTTATAATTAATGTTAGCACTTAAACATAATAATATTAAATAATGTTTCATTCTACTGCACTTACATAAAATGAACATCCTTGACTCGTTTCCAAATCACAGATATCTCTCACTGTAGGATAGAAAGTGATTAATGTAATGTAACCACCATTGCCTGAACGCTGTTACCTCTACAAGTGACTATGAAAAAACTGTATGTTTCTTATGCATATTAAATTAGATTATTATTGCCCTTAAAAATATAAGAGTGACACTTCCAAATGTAGGATTAATCCTGCTCTAGCTGCACAAAAGAAATCACAAAATTTGCAAAAACCATGTTCTTTCTGCAAAATGGCCACATAACAAATTTTGCAATTTCATCAACAGTGAAAGCAACCTGCAATCTAGAAGCAATCTGAGGCAAAGAGAAAATGAACGTGACGTTGAACAACACAATTTTAGTAACACAACACATTGAAACTCCGAAGAAATCATTTCTCACAAGCAGAAATAGATTACAACAGCTACAAAACCTAGCAACAGTAACAGTAAAATTAACAGAATTAAACGAAATGACAATTCTGCATAGAGAAAAGAAAGGGAGAAAACTTGATGTCTTGGAAGAACTTGAAATTTTCAGGCACACACCAAATAAAGATGACATGTTGAATGAACAAGTACAGTTGAAAAATAGAAATTTCTTTAATGCTTTTAAACCAGTGCTCTCAGTTTTATGATACTTATAATCCACTTTCTCTCCTCCTTTTCAGAAACATTATTACCTCTGTTAAGTTACACTCATTACCAAATGACCTCTGTACCCTAGTTATGCAAACTTTCTTTTCAAATTCTGTCATATAATGAACTGATGTTCTTCAATATGTATGCAATTCCAGTCGTATTTAACTCTGGTTCTACCTGTGCTACGTAAAACGTAGCAGACTTTGTACTATTTTATCCCGTTTGAAGCTCATTTATAAATGTTACTCAATAATTTGTAAAATTAATTTTTGTTAAAAGAGCTATATTGGCTATACGTATGATTTACTTCACAAAATGTGTAATATACAAAATTGTTTTGCTCACGTTACTAGTGGCTCGCTTGTGGTGCGCCTTACATTACGTTTACTTGGCAGCATGACTAGTTGCCACACAGTCAGTCTCCTCACACCACACTGGTGTTACTTTATGTTTTAATGTTTGAGCTTTTGAAGAACATTATGTTTTATATTTTAATGTATGATTTGAGCAACTCAGCTCTTAAACCACAGTACATCTTTGACAATATGTTCTTCATGTAAGCACTATTTGTTTTACACTCGTTTACATTAATGTAACTTTTATTAGATAAGATATTTAATCTGACATATTAATTTTAGGTAATTACCTTACCTTCTGATGAAGTCACCCTTAGAGGTGACAAAACCTGGTCAAGGTATATAGAAAACCTATGCAACTGGTTGGCTGATTGTTACATATTTTTCAAAAAAGTAAAATTATTATTTTTATTATTATTATTATTATTATTATTATTAGTAGTAGTAGTAGTAGTAGTAGTAGTGATGGTAGAAATTTTTATGGTGGAGGAATGTCTACACTTGGCATAAAGGGTAACATTCAGTGTAACACTAAAAAATTGATAATTTTGTTATTGTCATGTTTTAGATGCAAAATACCTTTCTTGAAGCAAGTAGTGATGCTGCAATACACAGGTGAGGTGTGAGGAACAGTTTCAGTCTCATTACTAAAACAGCCATAACACCAAATGCTGCCAGCTGGATAAAGGTGTAAACGACATCAGTATCCAAAACACTGACCATCTCATGCCACCTCCTGTAACATTATTTTTAAGGTTTTTTCAAAACTTGCAACAGAATTATACTTGTATTAATAACAGTACCAGTAAATTTACTAAATGATAATCATGATTAAGAAACACAACTGCAATTAGAGATTCGTCTTACTTTTTGGGTTCTGAATTAGATTTTTCATTCCACTGACTGTACCAACTCCAACATGCAGTTCCTACTGCAATAATAGCTGCAGGTAACAACAGTGTCTGGGACAGATTTTTTATAACTTCTATGGGCATAAAATCAAATTCAGCAGCACAGGTATACAACATTGTGTGAAAATCCTTGTAGCCCGTGAACTTTGCCCTGAAGATGTTAAATACATGAGCCTGAAATTGAAGTAAGTGATTTATGTTATTGTGTACAATAATCAAAAAGAAATATCATATGTGTGTGAAAAACATGTGTGGAATGAGATTATACAACAGATCACTGTTACAGTTACATTTTAAAACTGAAAGTGAAAAAAAATCACACAACACTGACAAATTTCTACTCAAATAAGAATAATAGGACTGAGGGTTGAAGGAACTTTGGGCACAGAGGAAAGGAGGCAGAGGACGAGGAGAGGGGCTGCCTGTGGGAGAGTACAGGGGGAAAAGGGCATAAGGGGTGAAGGGTGCTGGAGGAGAAGGGTGCAGGAGGAGGAGAGCACATGGGAGGTAGAGTGCTGGGGCAGTAGGTTTCTGGGGGTTAGGGTGTTGTGGGGGGTAGGCTGCAAGGGGGGGGGGGGGGGGGAGGCGTTAGGGGAGTAGGGTGCAGAGGGGGGATTAGGGCATGTGAGATGAGGGGGGACGAGGGCATAAGGGCGCAGAGGAGAAGGAAGAGGGGGAGAAGGTCATGGAGGGGAGAAGAGACAGGGAAGGTGGACATAAGGGAAGATGAAGATATAAGGAAGAAGGATGGATGGTGGGAAGAACAGATGAAGGAAGGATGTACGAGGAGGTCGAAGAAGAGACAGGGGGATGAAGAATTTAAGGGGAGGAAGAAGAGCCTCTGGCAGAGTTTCCTCCTCCTGTCAGAAACGATGACTTATAATGATACTGTGCTTCCCTCCCTAAATAATTGGCATTTGCCTGAAGGGTCCTATTAAACACCAAATGCTGGAGAGCTCTCAATGACCAGCATTCTCTTCTGGCTTGTCTGGATTTTGAAGAAATGTTGGCAATAGTCCAAACAGATGATATATCCTATATGTGTCCAGATGAATTCACAGCAGTGGGCAACATGTACGTGATACTACTGCCATCTGTACATGTGCCTAGCATATCCCATGACTTTTGTCACTTCAATGTAATGCACTTCTTTGTGTGATCAATGTTAGTTTATTGCATGTTGATCAACTGTGAACATCTTTTAAGGTTGAATTTGCTTTCTCTACCAGAGTATCATGTAAATGTGTGATTTTAAGTTTACCAAGGGTATGATTTGGAACTATTCACTCGTCTGTCCTCACTCGAGTATAACTGGCAGACAGTGGTGGATTCACATATCTCTAGGCAGAAGGCGAATGTTGGAAATTGCACAGCTGCCCACTTATGCCTATGCAACAGGTACGCAATATCTGTTTCACTAGTGGCTGATTACCCTGTCAAGCCCAGAAAACACAAGAAGATGAGTACATTTGCTCATATGGAGATGGAAATAACATGCAGATTGGGAAAGAAGACCAGTGTGCATACAGTATGCTTGCCAAGACATGGAGGAGGTTCTGTTGGCACGTATTGAATACATCCAGCTGCAAATTGCTGCTCATCTCAGCACGAATGACTCTTGTACATGAGTTTCGAGGCAATTCTTTCTTCTTTAGATAGTTGGCTGAATTGGCAAAGACAGGCCCACACATGAGGTGGAAGCAAAGTCCTCTATTTACAGCACTGTACCCAGTATCAATCATGGTTCTCTGGTTTGGAGCTAATTAGTAAGTCTTAACCAGACACTCAGATAATTCTTATTCAATCTTTGATGTGAATTTTTCAACCTCTGCTATTGAGTGGAGAAATTTAGGGCCCACCTCAATAGGTCAGGTATATACTACAAAAAGAAGTGGCTATGCGGCCACCAGGATGTGTGTGGCATGCACGTGCAGCATTCATGATAAGGTTCCAGAATCTTTACTAAAGGTAATAATGCCCACTCTGAAACTGAAAGTGAATATCAGTGAAATCTTAAATACAGATTACATATTGTACAGACAGGCTGCATGCCAACAGTTGTGGTATATCGACTGCCATAAGAACTCGATAATATCTAGTGAGGTCATTACGGAATGCTAATGTGAAATAATCTGCGTGAGGATAGGCAATAAAGGCTGATCAAACATGGTAATCTGATGCATTTAAAGACAATATTGGCAGAGCACTTCAGAGAAAGCTTAGGGAATATCTCCAGTATGTTTTCTATTATAATATTGCAACAGGGGGAGACTTCGGTTTTCCAATTATAGAAATACCCAACGTGGTTCAAGAGCAGTGTTTGGAAGTTACTACAAAAGCAAAGAGAGCTGCATACTATTTTGTCAAATACTGACATTTTTATAAAATCGTGGCTGAGTATTCACTATGTAAAGCACATCTTAAATTGTGGCCGGTTCCTGCTGTAAGTTATAAGTACAGAGAGCTGGACTACAGATTTATGCACAGTCAAAGTGTAGTTGGCAAATAATAGCTGAAAAAAGGTACACTGTACATCCATTCAATAATTTCAGGAATTCCAAAATGACAGATATTGAGATAAGTGATTGTGGAAAAGATAATCAAGTAAAATTGCTAAATAATGGAGAGCATTTGGATTGGATACAATAACTGTTAGATTCTACAGAGATTAAGTGAAAGAACATGGTCTTCCCTTCTAGTAGTTGTCTATTATTAATCACTTGAGTGCAAATGTTACTGAGCAATTGGGAAAAAGTGGTGGTCAACCACATTTTCAAGAAGCTTCATTGGACAGACACAGGTAAAAGTAGGGTTACATTGCTGACATCAATCTGTTGTAGAATTATGGAACATATTCTATAGTCACAAATTATGATTTTTTTGGGACTCTCCACTACAAAAACCAATATGGATTCCATAAACTGACATCATGCGAAATTCAGTTCACTCTGTTTATCTGTGAAACCCAGAGCACCACAGACAAATGCACTCAGGTTGATGCAGAGTCAATTGACTTCTGGAAGAAATTATATATAGTTTTGCATTGTCACATTTTAAGTAAAATACAAGCTAAGTATCATACCAGATTTTTTAACACGATTCAGGACTTCCTGGCAGATAGAATACAACATATTGTTCTTAAGAGGATGAAATCGACAGATATCAGGAGTCACGAGGGAGTGTTATAAAGCCACTACCGTTTACAATACGTACAAATAACTCGACTTTTCCCTCAGTTTTGCCTGCATATGTGTTCAACACATATACTGAACACCCCCTATCCTCCTCCTCTCCTTGTCCACCTCATTCTCCCACCTCTACCCGTCTAACTCCCCCTCCCCATTCTTTCTGTCTCTGCATCTTCTCCTCCACCACTCTTTGTCTATTTCCTCCACTCCCTTTCTTTGACCACATCTTCCTGCTCACTCCCTCTTTCCGTCTCTGACTCCCCCTCTTCCTTTCCCACCCACCCACTACTCCTCTACACCTTCCCGATGCCTCATGCATCTCCCCCAATTCCCTCCTCTCTGTCCATTTTCTCCTCCCCCTCATTTTGTCAATCCCTTTCTCTATACATCTCAACCTGTCCCCACCTATGCTCATCAGCATATGTACCCTTTGCAATACAGTTTAATAAAGTAGGCCGATACTACTCCCACAAAACACCTGTAACACAGGGCAGGCTACACATCAGTGGCTTTAACATCATTTATGTGCCCCAGATGTACAGGGTGCCACGCAAAGAAGGTTGATAACTCAGCCCAATACTACTCCAACCCAATACTACTCCAACACAACACGCCTGTAATTCAGGGCAGCCTACATGCTGGGGCCTGGAGAACCATTTCTTGTGCCTGATGTCCTGCAAAGCAGGTTGATTTGGCAGGCCGATACCGTTCCCACACAACATGTCTATCATGCAGGGCAGGCTATTCACCAGGGGCTGGAAAGAAACACATTTTTGCCTGTATCTCCCCTCCTATTGGAGCTAGGGGCTTATAAACCCCACTGTTCTGATACTTGTGAGGCCTGCTGTTCCTGTACGATATTTGACATTGTTGTTGTCTGTAGGATGATTGAAACAACAGAAGACAGTAGCAAAATAGAAGAAGATCTACGGAAGGTCAATGATTGGTGCTGGGACTGACATTTGAGCCTGAATGTATATAAATGTCCCACATTGGGCACAAACAGGCAAAGAGATCCATTACAGTTTAATTACGCTATTGGTGATAAATCATTAGAAACCCTAACTTGCGTAAAATGCCTGGGAGTAACCAAACATACTGACCTAAAGTGGAACAATCGCTTATTATCAATTGTACGAAGAGCAGACACCCGACTGAAATTCACTGTAAAAATCTTATGGAAATTAAATTCGTCCATGAAAGAAGTATCTTTCACAACACTTGTAAAATTGATTCTTGAGCACTACTCTCCAGCCTGGTACCCTTACCAGGTTGGAGTAATAGAATAAGTAACGCAGATCCAATGAAGAGTTGAATGTTTTCTCACAGGATTGTTTAGTAAGTGTGAAAGTGTTACAGAAACGTTCAACAAACTCCAGTAGCAGGTGCTAAAATACAGGCATTGTGCATCACAGAGAAGGTTATTGTTGAAATTCTGCGAGCATATGTTCCAATAAAAGTTGAGTACCATCTTACTTCCTCACACATCCATCTCACAAAATGACCACAATGTCTAAATCAGATAAATTAAAGTTCATATCGAGCTTCATCAACAGCTGTTCTTCCAACAGACCATTTGCAAATGGAAAGGGGGATGGCGAAATTATAATGATACCAGAAACACTGTCTGCCACAGACCATAGGGTGCCTTGTTAAGTTTTGATGAAGATGTATTCTGTCTGGTTCCCTTTTCCAGATTTTTGTGATATTTCAGCAATCTGCCACTGCAAGCCTATGGCAGTCATCCAGACAGACTGATGATTGCAACAAATAAGTTTGCTGAAACTTTGTAAAATCTGGACAACATTGGTACTATATCATATTTTTAACAATAAAAATTAGTAAATATATTCCAATACATGAGCAGCAGTAGTGTTAGGCCGAATAAGTCTTACTACCATTGAACTCATTTATTAAACAGGACAGTCAAGTACAAAACAATAAATGTTGCCCTCAATAGCCCTGCTGTTTGCTCTCCTGAGCTCTTTCCAAATCCACTGCATAAGATCAAAGACGTCGATTGGATAGGGTGCATTTACTAGCCTGCTATAAACTGAAGTATATCTATGAGCAAATTCGTTACATTTAGAAGGCTGAGACTTGCACTGCCACAAACACTGAACAGTAACTGAAAAGGAATCATTGTTTCATCTGGGATTAAAAATAATATTATTATTATTATCAACAAAGATTCTGTTTTCCACTTTTCTAATACCGTCTGCACATTTACAGGTGTCGATCAAAACCAGTCTTGGTCCTAAGTACTATTCCAAGAAACTGGTATATTAATGTACGTCGAATCTGATAAGGCCGGGACGCACACGGCGTGCCAAATTGACGCGTGCAGCAAGTACAGGCAACGGGCGGGCCAAACCCCGGCCTGTCACATGGCGTTGCTCGGTCCTGCTCGAAAGTAACGCAGAACGCCACGACGTTTCATTAAGCCTTGCGGTGCGGCATTTTTCGGTCGCTACAACTATCTTGAGTTCGGCGGAACCGCACTGTCAGCGCTGTTTAACTTTCCCAATTTGTTCACGGTGTGAAGGACGTTCACAAATCCTGTGGTTGTTCGTACGAAAACAGGCAGCTAACGAGCTATCTTCGCAATCCTTTAAAACGTAGGAATGACAGAAGAGAGGGATGAGAATTCTCAATTCACATAAGCGACAGATACTACATATTCGCTATGAAACAAGATTACAATATCATGCAGAAAGAATTTGGAGATTTAGTTGACAATGAAAGAGCAAAATGTTACAACGACTGACAGATGGGATTCATTGTTCTGTATATCAAAAATCACTAGTGCCAAGTTTGCCGGCCTGTAGCACGGAAGAAATTGGTGGTGCAGATAGATAACGAAGTCGCACGCATTATTCCATTGTCAGATGCAACAGTTTTCACTGGAACAGAACAAAGGGTATGGATACCTTATACATTACTACAAAGCATGTTGGATAAGTCAAGGGGCATACCTGGAACGATTTTTAGATTTAAAACTGACTATTGACGAATATATTAAGGTCAAAGGAGTGCAAGAACGAAAATTAGAACATCCGCAATGGAGTGTACTCGCATTTTAAGTAGACTTGACTGCACACTGCCCACAGCAAGGTAACTTCTTTCTGATTTGGTGGGGATGCATTTCAAAAGAAATTCGCATTGTGGATGGGACGCACTCTCTGACAAAAGACAGTCCAGTTCCATAAGCTCACTGGCGTTAAAGAAACCGCGGCGTTTGAAGAATTCATTGTGACCTTGAAAGAATTACAAGGCTAGTTTTACAAAGATTTTGAGCACAGTGCCAATCTTACATCTGTTTCCGAGCTGTTTTTGAGACACTTCGCCGTTTCAGTTGAAAGTGCCAAAGTACATGTGCAGATGTAACTGACTGACCTGCATGGCAATTCCAGTTTTAACGACAATTCTTTTTACGTTCAAACGTCTACATTGCTTTCCTCATGTAGAGTTTCCAAGTCTCCATAATGAGGTTGCAAAAGTGCTACAATATTACGATCGACATATTTGCGTGAGACTTTTTTTTTTCAATTATGAAACTAAAGGGGTCACGATTACGTGGCAACTTGAGTGAAAAACTGTGTGAAATTTTCTGTGTCTGTCCGTATGACGACAGTTTGTACCAGATAAAAAGTACATTATGTCTTCAGTGTGATAAAAATAATTAACTAATACTAAAAATTTGTTTTGTTTGTGAACCTATGTTGTCGCAAGATATAAAATCTAATAGTATGCAGTGCAACTGTATGCCATGTAAATACGGCCCGTTCGCAATTTCCCCCTCTTCCCCATCCTCGCGCACAGTCTGGCTTGGCGTTGGGGAAATACGAAGCAAGGCCAAGTGCCTTGGCACTCGATCCCGGGCGTAGCCCGCGAGCCGAAATCTTGGCCGTCCCAGTGGTAAATGTTTCACAAATTTTTAACTTTAATTGTGGTATGACTTGGGTGACACACTCCCCTCCCCCAATTTTCTTGCTAACTGCTCACTGCTGCTCCTACTCCCACACAGTG
Organism: Schistocerca serialis cubense; assembly: GCF_023864345.2. Lineage (NCBI taxonomy): Eukaryota > Metazoa > Arthropoda > Insecta > Orthoptera > Acrididae > Schistocerca > Schistocerca serialis. The sequence continues at coordinate 345,746,853 of NC_064640.1, read as the reverse complement.
GCGTGACGTCACATGCTTTGAATAACTGAGTGAAATTGCCTGTTGTTGGTTGCTGTCGTCCATTGTTGCCAATACTCCATAGTGGAAGAATAGTACACATCATCTTCAGCACGGGGATCCAGCTATCGTTAAATTTCCTACTGAAATTGCTGGGCTGTTGAACAATATCTATTGTCTCTCTGTATAGCCTTTCATGGTATCCGCTTTTGGCTACCAGTGCTTGAGTCCTATAAAAATGAATATGGTGGATTCCTGTCTACAAAACATGTTCCACGCCAACGGCCTCGCCGCAGTGGTAACACCGGTTCCCGTCAGATCACCGAAGTTAAGCGCTGTCGGGCTGGGCTAACACTTGGATGGGTGACCATCGGGTCTGCCGAGCGCAGTTGGCAAGCGGGGTGCACTCAGCCCTTGTGAGGCAAACTGAGGAGCTACTCGATTGATAAGTAGCGTCTCCGGTATCGTAAACTGACACATGGCCGGGAGAGCGGTGTGCTGACCACATGTCCCTCCATATCTGCATCCAGTGACGCCTGTGGGCTGAGGATGGCACGCCGCCCGGTTGGTATCCTTCCAAGGCCCTGTTCGGACGGAGTTAGTTAATTAGTTAAAAGCATGTTCCATGACAGCTGATCTCCCCATCTCTCCCTTTCTAAAATCGCCCTTGTGCTCTTCTAGTCGTCATCTGACTGTTCTTTTTGTAGTACCCACATACCCTTTCCCACAACTGCTTTTTGCAGCGGTTTGTGAGTATCCTTGGCCAATTTTAGGTGATTCTGTATCTTCCAGGTGGCTTTCTAGAGTATCGCAATGTTCCATTTTGTTAAGATTTTTCGTACGTGGTCAGTAGTGTCCTTAATGAAGGGCCAAGAATGTTCACAAACTGCTGTTAAAAGCAGGAATTTATAGGATTCCATGAAGTTGTGGGGAGGTGTACACGGGTACTACAAAAAGAACGATCAAAAATCGAATAGATGAGCACAGGGACAACTGCAGAAGGGGAGAAACTGACAGATAAGCTGCTGCGGAACATGCTGTGCAGGGGGCACAAGACCACCACATTCATTTTGATAGGAGCCAAATACAGGCAGCCACAAGACGCTACAATGAAAGGCTACACACAGAAGTCATAGAGATTGTTAAACACCCCAGAAATTTCAATAGGAAGGACGATGACTTGAAACTGAATGACATTTCGATCCTGGTGCTAAAAGCGCGTACTAGTTTTCCACCAAGGGGTGATAACAACAGCTGACAACGGCAACCGACAATGGTCAATTTTGCTCGAGTATTGAAAGCATGTTACGCCGTGCCACTGCAAGGGTGCACATGCAGACAAAATTTTGCAGCAGCCAGTAGCGAGTCAGGGTATCAATCAGACACTCACTCAAAGAAACTGTGATCCGCCTTGGAAATGTCCTCTACAGATGGGAACTAAACATTGGCTTGATAACGGTATAGTAGCCCAGAACATTTTATGAACTGTGGTGCTACTTTGTTACTATTATGGATAGAGAGTTACGGTTCAGTCAAAATGTCTGTCTTTTGTGATTTTTGACACAATTTTACTGTAGTACTGAAAAAGACTTATTTACAAACTTTACTAGTTTTTTTTTCCTGTATCCTTTTTTCTACAATATTGGGCCTCTTTTCTTGTCTTTTGAGCATTAAGTGTTATCATTTGATGACTCTTTTGTGACAAGCCAAGACAGGTGGATAGTGTGGAGAAGTACTGGGAAGTGGAGAGTTTAGGGAAAAGGAGATGGAATGGCAAGAGGATGGAGATTAGAAGGGAAGTGGAGAGGAGAGGGCAGTGTGAGACATGAAAGGAAATTTAAGAATCTGCAGCAATACCTTTGGGGAAGTTACAAAAGAAAGAAGTAAACGCCAGCTAACAATATGCAATCAAGCTAGGTAGTTGTTGATAACAATATGGGCAAACCAAAGTAGACCATATAGAATCCACAGTTCTTTCTTCATTCTTTACAAAGATCACATATGGACAGCGAAAATATTTAATTAACAGTAGACAACTGTAGCACAAAATTAAACTAAACTCTGCCTGAAGAGGCCATGAAGGCCAAACGGTACAGATCGGCCGCTGTGTCATCCTCAGCCAACAGGCATCACTGCATGTGGATATAGAGGGGCATGTGGTCAGTTCAAAATGTGATTAAGACTAAAACTGATGCAACTAATAACAAATCCACTTAACTGAAGGTACTACGTTTCTCTATCCAGTAAATAATCAGCAAAACAAAAAAAACAAATAAAACATTGTATGGCGCTAATTGTAAAACAAATAACGGTATTCTACAAAGCTCATGCAACATGGATAACCAGTAAAACCAGTTCTCGAATACGATGGAATGCATAATACACAAAATTGCATGCTCGTCTCATCTAATTTTCTTCGTTGGTGTAATTGAAACACTTATACTAGGGTCGTCCACAAAAAACGTTCCGTTTCTATTTCTATACGCGGCATCGCTACGATCGCAGTTCCGAGCATGCACGGCAGTTACTCTGACTCAACGAGAAGACGTGTACGCCATTTTCAGATCGCTGCTGCCGACATTTGCTTTTCTTAGTCCTTCTTTATAATGTCAGCCGTAATTGAAAATGCCGCCGCGTGTTGAATCAGATCTGTGATTCGTTTTCTAAATGCAAAGAAAGTTAAACCGAAGGAATTTCATCCGCATATCTGCGAGGTTTACGGACAAAATGCTACGCGTGATTCAATAGTTAGAAGACGGGTCAGACTGTTCAATGAAGGACGTGATCAAGTGTACGATGAAGAACGAAGTTGACGCCCATCTGTGGTTACGGATGAACGGTTCACACAAGTGAAGATAAGATTAAGCACACCCGTAAGTTTACACTTAGTGCCCTTACTCTGGAAGTTCCGCAAATATCGCGATCACTAAAATGTTACTGAAAAACTTAAATTTCGAAAACTTTGCTCACGTTGGGTACCCAAAATTCTTACTGAACAACACAAAAAACAACGGACGGGCAGTGCACTTCAGTTTTTCACACACTACAATGAAGAAGGCGATGGTTTTCTTTCTCGGACAGTCACGGGGGATGAAACTTGGGTATCATACGACACCCCTGAAACAAAACGGCAATCAATGGAATGGAGGCACACTTCATCCCCAACGAAGGTTAAGCCCAAGCAAATCTTGACACCTCGAAAAGTCATGTGCACCGTTTTTTTGGGACATAAAAGGCATTTTGCTGATTGACTTCTTTCCACAAGGCCAAACAATCAACGTACATGGTTACTGCGAGGCCATTAAGAAATTGCGCCGCGCAATACAGAACAAACGCCGAGGATTACTGTCAAAAGGTGTTATTTTTTTCCACGATAATGCCCGACCTCACACGGCGAATGTGACCAAACAACTCTTACGGGAATTTTACTGGGACGCGTTTGATCATCTTCCGTACAGCCTGGACCTCGCTCCTAGCGACTTTCATCTTTTCTTACACCTAAACTCTGTCCTTGGTGGTCAACACTTGAACGATGATGATGAGCTGAAAGAACATGTTACCACATGATTGAATACACAGTCGGCAACCTTCTATGAAGAAGGCGTACAAAAACTTGTGCCATGCTATGACAAGTGCCTACAAAATTTCAGAAGCTATGTAGAAAAGTAGTTTAACAGTTGTAGATTTTTGTACAATAAATATTTTTTCTGTATCTGTACAAGTTTGTTTTATATAACCAAACGGAACTTATATATGAGGTTATTGAACTTTGTCAATAAAAATAAGCTATTATTGACTGAACAAAACAGTTTCAATGACAACAGATAAACTGAAACACTTGTCTCTCACTTCCTGAAGCAAGCCTTCAGTGCCATAGATCTTAGTAGGTTAAGCTGTGAGCTGTTTCTAGATGGAACTAATTCTTATGAGGTAATACACTGTGCCCCTTTCCTTACGAAATTAAATCATTATGATTTTCATGGAAGTGCCTGCAACTGATTTCTGGAAAACAAGAAGTTATGTCATAAAAACAGAATAATTTCTCTTCATACAGGAAACTCAGCTATGGAATACCACCAAGTCTCTGGATTGGGCTTTTTTGTTTTTATTAATGATTTTCAACAGTATTTGTCAGTATCAGAGGCTGGTACCAGCCAAGGACAAAGTCAAAGTATTTCAAAGTGAAAATAAATAATAATGGCAAGAAAACCAGCTGAAAGATGGTTTAGTTAAAACAGTAGGAAATAATTATTTGTGTTGTACCACTACAAGTCACTTCATATTTATGTATTAAATTATAATTTGAGATTATTACTTCAAAATGGCTCTGAGCACTATGGGACTTAACATTTGTGGTCATCAGTCCTAATTACTTCAAAGCAGTTGTGATATCTACAGGGTGTACTCGGTGTAAGGCGCCAAAATTATACAGATGGCACATCTCGCAATGCTTGACAAACAGGTCTAGTAACATGTTTGCGTATTTCCTACGGTTGTCTCCGAAAAAAACAGTTCGTCTCAGGATAATGGTTTTGGAAAAGTCGATACTTGGCCGTGCACGTACGTAAGCAATCGGTTCCTGTAATGAAATTTTCACTCTACAGCGGAGTGTGCGCTGATATGAAACTTCCTGGCAGATTAAAACTGTGTGCTGGGCCGAGACTCGAACTCGGGACCTTTGCCTTTCGCAGGTAAGTGCTCTACCAACTGAGCTACCCAAGCACGACTCACGCCCCGTACTCACAGCTTTACTTCTGCCATGTAGGAGACGAGGTACTGGCAGAAGGCAGAAGGCCCGCGAAAGGCAAAGGTCCCGAGTTCGAGTCTCGGTCCGGCACACAGTTTTAATCTGCCAGGAAGTTTCAATCGGTTCCTGTTATTGCCCGCTGTGCGTATTGACATCGCGAGCGTAAATCGTAAACACATACGCAACTGCGGCCTGAGTGGCTGCGTCATTATAATACACCGAGCGACGACAGTAGGCGAGTACCTGTGCAGATGTTATAGCAATTCCGTTAACTGTTAGGATGGAAAGGAGATTTACTATAGCTGAACTATGCGATACGCATTTAATTTATAGCGAGGAAAAAGGTGTTCCGAGGGCAGTTGTGCGAATTTATCGAGAACGCTTCCCACAACGCACGAAAGACTGCTGTGCACCAAAGGTTTGTGTCATTGTAATTCTCTACTTGTATGCGTTTATTATGCATTTACACCTTAATAAAGTGCAGTAGTTATCTGCACCTTTTTAAATTTTCGTCCGTATGCGAAACGTATCTTCTGTTCTGATATGCTTTCCGCTTTTGTTACATCATTACAGAATACAACTGACGAGTACGTATTTAATTTCCTTAGATTGAGAGATACTGGCTCTTTACTGCCCCGCGCAGAAGGCAGAGGCCCACAACGCGCCGATCGTACATTGGAAGCTGAGGAAAGAATTCTGGACCACATCCAGGAGGATCCTTCTCAGAGTACTAGAAGCATCGCCCGCCACGTGGGTATATCGCACACTGTGGTACATCGCACTTTGCAAGAGGAGCGTCTGCGGCCTTTCCACATTCAACGCGTACAAGCATTGGAAGAACAAGATTTCCCTCCACGACGTGAAGTCTCAGAGTGGTTTTTGTTACACAGTGCGCAGCATGATTTTGTCAACAAAATACTCGTCACAGATGGAGCGTGTTTCACTCGCGACGGAATAACTAATTTCCATAACATGCACACGTGGAGTGTACACAATCCTCGCCACGTAGTGGCAACACATTTTCAGCGACGATTTTCCGTAAATGTGTGGGCATGTATGCTCGATAATTACATTATTGGGCCCTATGTTTTACCTGCACGTTTGACTGGTAACTATTACCGAACGTTTCTAGAGGAAACACTGTTACCGACGTTGTTAGAAGACATTCCGTTAGGCATACGTCATAACATGTGGTTCCTCCACGATGGTGCTCCACCCCACATTGGACACAGAGTACGCAGGTTTTTGGATAGTCGATTTCCAGGACGATGGATCGGGCGTTCGGGTCCACGTCGATGGCCAGCATGCAGCCCTGATTTAAATCCACTGGATTTTTGCTTTTGGGGCCATATGAAGGAACTTGTTTATGCTGAGCCAGTAAATAATGTGGACGAATTGACGCAGAAGATTTTAGATGCTGCCAATACCATAAAGGCCAATGTGCATGTGTGTGAACGAGTGCGACGAAACTGGGTTCGCCGCAATGAAGCATGTGTAGAAGCGAATGGTGGTCATTTCGAACATTTATTGTAGTATTGGTGTAAGAGGAAACGAAGTAATGGGTTTTCTTTTCGTTACGATGTTGATGTACAGAAGGAAAATAATGTGAATTTTGTATTCGTTATGGCATTGCCGTAAAAAGGTGAAATAGTTGATTGTAATTAATGTACAACTATCTACTTGGTGATTGATTGAATTTGTACTAATGGAAATACATTGTGTTTGATATGAGCTTGTCATTACTACTACGGCCTTCGTTATCGACTTGTTGAGAAACAGACTGGTTGTATTCAATTCACGTAAAGCGAATTGCACATTCTTGACAACCCAAAAATCGTTTACATTCCTTTTTTCGGTACCACCTGATTATCACACCACGTCGTTGTACACGTCTAATGATTTCAATCCTCTGGTCGGCTCGTTGCCTTTCTCTGGCCGCCCCGTCATTATAGGCAATAAGCTCCGTACGCCGTGTACTGTCGGTTGACTACGTAAACAGAAATGTGTATACTATCTATCCTACGAACATTAGGTTTTAATAATACAAAAATAAAGTACATGATACAAGAAAATGTCATTAGACTTTTTTGTCAAGCACACCGAGATGTACTATCTGTATAATTTTGGCGCCTTATACCGTTTACACACTGTATATTGAGCCAATCTTCTCTTGATTAGCAAACACTGTGGCTGCGCTTGAGGCGTTGCTACCATGGTGAATCACAAGGAGGTGGTGATACACGAAGCATGCGGCATGGATCAGTTATTGACTACGTTAGAGGCAAGAGCTAGTGTGAGGCTCTGCACTTGTCTCCGTTTAATGGACTGGCAATTACCATTTGTGGTCGACGATACATCTTGCAAAGAGATAGCCGTGACAACTGTAGTGTTTGTTGGCAAATACAGCCCAGTCATACTGATGTTATTTGTATGGCCGATTGGTGCAACTGACGGAGCTGACAGGCCCTTCATTGACTAGCTGCCTGGAGTGGATGCTTCTGATACATGGAAGATGGAGTTTAATGCCGAAAATTGATCAACATTTCGATGCATGAAATGGTGATTTGGTATCCACTTGTAAAGAGACTGAAATTGCATATGAACCAGTGCCTCACTAGTTCGACTGAAACTGTGGTAGATAATTGTCATTTTAAGATTTCCTAGATTTCGAGGGCTGGAGGCATCCACTTGTTTAGTAAACTTGTCTACAGATTAATCTGCTCGTTCAGTGCAATATTTTAGGTTGTTCATGTGTTGGCTCACATCCTTAGTTAATGACAACTTATTCGGTAACTGTGCCTTTAGAGTGATTAAAGCTAAATAGCTTTGATTGGCTTCCATTCAGAGTTTTGGGTAAGCCAAGGATGAGAGTTATATTATATATATATATTGTGTAACTCTAGTCCTTTGCGATTTATGTGAAGGAACATTCCTTATAATTTTTTCTGGTTAAACATTTTTAAATTTTCTTAAAGATTAGGTGCTTCTAGCCACTGTGAGATTTATATGATACTGTTGGTCATTGTTAAGTTCAATTAAGTTTTTTTTTTAAATTGTGGCAATATTCACAGAGCAATTTACTTCCTTAAAATTTTGCTAGCTAAACATTTGAAATTCCTATAGCAGATGGGGCTCTTCTAGCCATTGAGTGCCCCATACTCAGCAGTCGTCCATCATCACTGTGGAAGACACGAGCCATGCCTGGGCATGGGCGTTCATCATCAGAGTCATTCTCTGATGATGAGTCATTATTAAATTAATAATTGAAGTACTTAACCATGGCAACACTCGCCGAGCAAGTCTGTTCTTACTAACTGTTATCTCCTTTTAATACTGAAGTGTCACTGATGGCTTTTTTTTTTTTGTTAGCACCATGTGTGTAATTATTTTAAAATGTGTGTCTTAGATTTTCACTGAGGCTTGTTTGTCAATGTTTTTGCGAAGGCAGCTGACAGGAAGACTGTAAGGCACCATTCAGTTGTGAAGGTCACACCATCCTCTATACTGACTACACCAGTGTAATATGAATTTGTTCTTAATAGTGTAATCCAGCATCTGCTGTACATTGTACCTATTTTTGGATTATTGCAATTATTGTTTAAATAAATGTGTTATTTCTTGTATTGCCTCTCGATTTGTGTCCACGATCCTTCCTATGTTTGAACTGAGTGTAGGTAGCTGGGTTATTTTTTTACAAGTCAGACAGCTCATATACTTGGCCACTATGCTCACAATTAATAATGTGAAATGTACAACAGTAAATGAGAAGATAACAGCTTAAGAAACATTCCAATCAAATACAATAACTTTGTAATTGACACACTGCAGTGATGGAGAAGGGAGGGTGGGGCAGGGTTGTTAGCATGCAACCAATCATGCTTGACTGACTAGGCACTGCATGTACCTATAAAACAGGAAAAACACAAAGCATGACACACTCAAGAATGAACAACCACTTGGCTCTCCGAAATTGAGAATATGTTGTTATTGTAGGGCCTGGCTGGCTGAAGCGAGGGGGGGGGGGGGCGGTGGGGCTAGGGACAGACAGGCAGTTGAAAAGACACTTTATTGCTTTTAATTATAGCTGGTGCCCAGCAATGCTGACGTCAGACCTGGGAAGCAAGCCGGCAGCCTGTCATTAAGCCAAAGCTCTGACATCAACAGTGCACTCCTTCTACTTGTTGCATTGACCCTCTGATGATGAACACCCATGCTCAGGGACAACTCGTGTCTTCCACAGTGATGAGGGAAGACTGCTGTGCACAGGGAATGATGCGCTGCTTCCTGGCAGGAGTCTGACAGTGGCTGGCATAGAAGGTAAGTCTGCTGTGCTATTGTGCCAAGCCCCCAAGGTGGGCTTAGTGCAAGAGGCTGCTGCCCCATCCCAATCTCAAACCCACTAATGCAGCTGGAGGCTTTCAGGTGTCTTGTCGTCTCGCGTAGCCCTGGCATCGTGGTAGTACTGCTGGGCACCAAATGCCTCTGCCTGAAAATTCACAGTTATTTATACTACTCTGGGGTGCATCTGTTGCACTATTGCCTGGCTCCCACTCACGTAGCTCATAAGAAAGTACTAACCCTAGTGTGGTGACACAGTCCTGCCCGCTCTGGCTATTACCACTGTGTGGTGCAGGTTTTGCAGAGCAAAGCTAGCCCATCTTGCAATCATTTCACGTATATCTTGCTATAACTTATATGTCACCAAACTGCACTAACCAGCAAGCAGCAACTAACACAATGCTTCTTACATAGTTCGCTTTGCCCCCTTCACAGGAAAGAGCCAGCCCCTCGGGTGCTGCTCAGAACTGGCTCCCCACCGTGAACTACTACCACCATCAAATTACAAAACAAGTGACACGCTCCCAAGATTATACTATGCTATCAATCTTAAATACTATAAATTTCTTACACTACGTTAAAGTTCTTGGTTGCTTCCTTGTAATTCCTTTACCACATTCATTCCTTTCTGTATTTGTGTCCGCTACACATTCTCATTGCTGTCTCTTTTACAAAAAATATTCTCCATCTCATGTTCAGGGGATCCAGTCGACTGGGACCTGGATTACCCGTGGATCTGGTTGCTGAACAGGTCTCTATCTCAAGTAAATAAAAGCTGTGCAAAACAAAATCATAGTCACTATGGTGCTAGGAACTGCAACACTCAAGGCCACTGTCACCCATTGTCTACTGTCCTGATAGTGTTCAATGTGCTGTATTAGTTACTATGCAGTGATCCACCCCACCTGTGTGGCTGTCATCTGATTCAGAGAATGAATTAGACTTGGTTCCCAGATATCATTTAGGAAGGTAACGTTTTGTTTAGGAAACATCTCCGAGGGTTTGTCCAGAAAAATACAGCTGCCATTGTGTCACTTCAAGTGAGTAACTCTTGTCATTGTAGCTGGTAAATGAAACATTGGTCTCGTCATATTGCAGATGGTTCCATTAACTAACAACCCACTGCCTCTTAGCTCCATGCGTCTCACTCCCATGAGCTTCCCTTGTTTGTAACAACTCTCCAATACTATTACATTGTCGTACGCCAGTATACCCACGTAGACCTGCTTGCTGAAAGTATTGCTTCAATTTCGTCACCTACTTTTCGCATGGCTGACCCTTTGCCTTGCCCTGAACAATTGTGTGGCACATGCGTTTCCTCCCATTTGGATCTCGCGAACGGGACATATGGTGACTACCCTGCTTTGACATTACTATAAATCTTCTTCTGTCATTACTGCATGTCGGTTCCAGTCTTTGATATTAATAACATACCACTCTTTTTTATCTGCACAAACGTCCTCACTGTTTCTAACCTTACTGGATAGGTGTGCTCTGTGTAACACCTCAACAATACATGTTTGTCCGGGACTTTCACTGACACATAAAACTGTGTACTATGTTTTCTCACCTGCACAGTTGCTCCAAGATAGGAGAAAAGTATGTTTTGACTATTGCGCTCCGCTATTAATTGTAGTTCCGGTGGTAGCTCTTTCCGCACCTTTCTCAATCCCTTCAGACACTGTTCAGGTGACAACAGGAATGGACTCAATTGCCCAAGCATTGCCTGATGAACGGCTTCCTGAAATGCCACTTCACTCTTGCGTCCTAGACACTATCCCATAGTCATTGCAAAAGTCTTTTTAGCGTTATTCTCGCATCCAACACATTCATTTCTGTTTAAACTGCCTCTTAATCACGGTTCAGAGTGCTAGGTGATGCGTTGGCATAATTCATTATTTCGCCGGTTATCTTCGAAGCATACATGTGTTGTTCAGCACGCTGCTTTCCAAACTCCTAATCTGTGTGGAATGCCACTCCATTCCCCCCAACCAACTCTCTTGCAGCTTCCGCTGTCCTGTTTAGCTCACTCACGTCGTTTGTATTCCTTCTCAAATATTATCTTGAGTATCATTCCTCACGCACCTTTCCATCATTTTTGCCTTTGCTCACTCAGTCACCCGTACGCTATGTGTAACTTTTCTTGTTTCTCTAAGACCTCTTTAAATACTCCAATGCTGCTCGATAACTACCATAAACCTGAGAATACCTCTTCCACTCTCTTTAATTCATTTTGCAGTTCGCATACATTAAATATCAAACCTATTGTTCACCTGAAACTTGATACCACCACATCGTGCTGCCTGGAAAACGAAACTTTCCCATCCACCATCCAGGTGATGATCTCACATTGCTCCCACTCCGCCCCAGGAAAAAAGGTACGGCACTGCCTAGGCTAGCATCCTTCCTTCCTTGCCCTTGCTGAAGGGCAACCTGAGGACAAGGACCATTATCACCTCCCCTCTCCACAGAAGCCTGCTGACTCTGATCTCTCACACAATATCTAAATATGATCCTTGCCCTAACACATACATACGATCCTACCCTACATTCCTTTAACAACCTACAAAAAATCACACGAAAAACAATGAAGCGTAACAAAACGCATCGATTACCTTCTTCCCATTAATGGATACGGTATATGAGGTACAGTCTTAGATATACAATGAGGTGTCAGAAGTCATGGGATACCCCCAATAGCATGTCGGATCTCCTTTTGCCTGGTGTAGAGCAGCAACCTGGTGTGGCACAGAGTCAACGACTCACTGGAAATCCCCTGCAGAAATATTGAGCCATGCTGTCTCTACAGTCTTCTATAAAAGTGTTGCCGCTGCATGATTTTGTGCATGAGCTGACCACTCGATTGTGTCCAATAAATTTTCGATGGAATTCATGTCGCAAGATCTGAGTGGCCAAACCATTTTCTCGAACTGTCCAGAATGTTATTCAAACTGGTAACAAGATGCACTGCTGTCCATAAAAATTCCATCGCTGTTTGGGATCGTGGAGTCCATGACTGATCGTAAATTGTCTCCAAGTAGCCGAAAATAACCATTTCCATTCAATGATCGATTCAGTTGGACCAGTGGACCCAGTCCATTCAATGTAAACATAGCCCACACCAGTATGGAGTCACCACCAACTTGAACAGTGTCTTGTTGACAACTTGGGTCCCATGGCTTTGTGGGGTCTGCGCCACACTCTACCCTGCCATCAGCTCTTACCAACTGAAACTGGGACTCATCTGACCAGTCCACGGTTTAGCAGTCGTTTAGAGTCCAGCCAATATGGTCACAAACCCAGGAGAGGCGCTGCAGGCGACGTGCTGTTAAGCAAACGCTCTCACGTTAGTCGTCTGCAGTCATAGCCCATTAACGCCAAATTTCGCCGCAATTTCCCTTAACAGATACGTTCGCCGTACGTCTCACATTGATTTCTGCAGTTATTTCACGTAGTGTTGCTTGTCTGTTAGCAATGACAATTCCGTGCAACCGCCGCTGGTCGCGGTCATTGAGTGAAGGCCGCCGGCCACTGCGTTGTCCATGGTGAGAGGTAATGTCTGAAATGTGGCAATCTCGGCACACTCTTGACACTGTGAATCTCGTAATACTGAATTCCCTGATGATTTCCGAAATGGAATGTCCCACGCGTCTAGCTCCCACTACCATTCTGCGTTCAAGGTCTGTTAATACCCCTTGTGCAGCCATAATCACGGCAGAAACCTTGTAAAACTGACAGTTCTGCCAATGTTCTTTTACACCTTTTGTACGCGATACTAATGTGCATATAACTTTCCCATGACTTTTGTCTCCTCAGTGTAAACCCAGCTGCCACAGAGACTAAGTCGGAATTATTCACATAAGGCGGCCAATATAACCGACCGTTCTTCAGAATTGGCCGGCCGCGGTGGTCTAGCGGTTCTAGGCGCTCAGTCCGGAGCCGCGCCACTGCTACGGTCGCAGGTTCGAATCCTGCCTCGGGCATGGATGTGTGTGATGTCCTTAGGTTAGTTAGGTTTAAGTAGTTCTAATTCTAAGTTCTAGGGGACTGATGACCACAGATGTTAAGTCCCATAGTGCTCAGAGCCATCCTCAGAATTGTTAACTCCGGTCATATGCACGATCTGTCAACACTGCACGATGCGGAAGTGTATGGAGAAAGTGCTATCAGCTCTCAAGGGCTGTCCTGGCGCTGTAACTGCTCGTGGTCTAAAGGTAAGCGTCGCGCAAGGTAGATAAAACAATCTTGTGTTCGAGGACACTTCCGTCAGACTGGTGGAACCTCAGAGATAATTCGCTTCACTTGCTAAGCCAGCAGTAACAGCATAAACGTCCACAAACAATGTCGCAAAACAGCTCGTGGCAGCGCCAAGATCAGGTTACCGGCCGCAATCGCTGCTGGACGTCATGCACCGTCAGACCAGGCGACCACGGTACTGTGAGTGTATTTAACAACTTTCATTTTCTTATTTGAAGTTTTAGTATTCGTCTTGCAGTAACGTATTAGAGTTTGCACACTTGAAACTTATAAATGTTGTTCAAGCGTTGTATGATAGAGTCGCAAGTGAAAAAAAGGTCTAACACTTGCGGCACATTCTCCACCGTTGGCTCAATATATGGCAGTGGAGGCAGTTCTAAACCTTTCTATTGTGTGTGGGGCGAGTGACATTGTGCAAAACATGCCTGAAAAGCATTTTCTTGTTTCACGAAAGATAGTTCTGGCATGAATGATTTTCCACATTCAGGAAGACACAATAACTGACATACACTATGTCATCAAAAATATCCGGACACCTGGCTGAAAATGACTTACAAGTTCGTGGCGCACTCCATCGGTAACGCTGGAATTCAATATGATGTTGGCCCACCCTTAGCCTCGATAACAGCTTACATTCTCGCAGACATACGTTCAATCTAGTGCTGGAAGGTTTCTTGGGGACTGTCAGTCCATTCTTCACGGAATGCTGCACTGAAGAGAGGTATCCATGTTGATTGGTGAGGCCTGGCACGAAGTCTGCGTTCCATAGGATTCAGGTCAGGACTCTGAGCACGCCAGTCCATTACAGGGATGTTTTCGTGTAACCACTCCGCCACAAGCCGTGCATTATGAACAAATGTTCGATCGTGTTGAAAGATGCAATCGCCTTCCCCGAATTGCTCTTCAGCAGTGGGAAGCAAGAACGTGCTTAAAACATCAATGCGCCCCCCTAAACAGCAAGAGGTGCAAGCTCCCTCCATGAAAAACACGACCACACCGTAAAACCACCGTCTCCAAATTTTACTGTTGGCACTACACACGGTGGAGGATGACGTTCACCGGGCATTCGCCACACCCACACCTTGCCATCGGATCGCCACATTGTGTACCGTGATTTTTGTCACTCCACACAACGTTTTTCCACTGTTCAATCGTCCAATGTTTACGCTCCTTACACGAAGCGAGGCGTCGTTTGGCATTTACCGGCGTGATGGCTTATGAGCAGCCGCTCGACCATGAAATACAAGTTTTCTCACTTCCCGCCTAACTGTCATAATACTTGCAGTGTATCCTGATGCAGTTTGGAATTCCTGTGTGATGGTCTGTATAGATGTCTGCCTAGCCTATTACCCATTACAACCCTCTTCAACTGTCGGCAGTCTCTGTCAGTCAACAGACGAGGTCGGCCTGTACGCTTCTGTGCTGTACGTGTCCCTTCACATTTACACTTATCTATCAAAATGGTTCAAATGGCTCTGAGCACTATGGGACTTAACATCTGTGGTCATCAGTCCCCTAGAACTTAGAACTACTTAAACCTAACTAACCAAAGGACATCACACACATCCATGCCCGAGGCAGGATTCGAACCTGCGATCGTAGCGGTCATGCGGTTCCAGACTGAAGCGCCTAGAACCGCACGGCCACATAGGCCGGCTCACTTAACTATCACATCGGAAAGAGTGGACCTAGGTATGTTTAGGAGTGTGGAAATCTCGCATAAAGACGTACGACACAAGTGAAACCCAATCACCTGACCACGTTCGAAGTCCGCGGAGGGCCCCATTCTGCTCTCTCACGATGTCTAGTGACTACTGAGGTCGCTGATATGGAGTACCTGGCAGTAGGTGGCAGCACAATGCACCTAATATGAGAAACGTATGTTTTTGGGGGTGTCCGGATACTTTTGATCACATAGTGTATGTGAGGAACTGCGACCATTTGACACTCCAGTGGTCGCGTGTGATCTCTCAGATACAAAGCTACGTATGCTCGGCCCGCGCGTGTGTGGACCAAGCTTCCCCCCCCCCCCCCCCCCCTCCTCTTCCTCTACGTATTTGCGGGTCGAGTGCCCGTCGTGCGGGCACGAATCGTTAGCGCTAGGATTTCACCTGGAACAAGTCCCGGCCTCTCACCCCGGTTTCCCCGGTCTTTGTTCGGTGCGTGGGCATCGTTTCAGTTGACCCATGTGGTTTACAGCGTTCGGCTGCACTAGGAGTGAATGTTAAATTAATATCTTGCTAGGTCTTAAATTTTGCCAGATAGTTAAAAGATACGTTACAAAAAACGTGGACAATTGGCCTCAGCTGTGCCAGGTACTTCCACAGCAAACATAAGAGAAAACAATTTAGCACTGAATTCTTTAAATACGAGAACTCAGTATTCAGATGAATAGCCTATGAAGAAACATACTTCTATGTGAGAAAAAGCGCCCAAAGCTACAAAAGGAAAAACCTACCCTCAAAGAATAATTTGCTTGGAGAAAGAGGAACCACAGTATACTTGACACTTAAGTTTCAGAACTCAGACAGTATATGTGAAACAAGCACCAATGTTCACTATACTTCCAGATGGCATCAAAATTACTTTGTTTTTGCTAGATCGATCCAAGCTGTTTTTGCGTGTTATTCACTGAATAATTTTGCTGAAAAGTTTTAGGGGTGGAAGAAGAACTAGCACAGCACGAACGACGTTTTACAGCCGTGAAACACTGCAGCATTTATTTCCTCCATAACTGCTCTGTGACAAACATACGCCGGCCGGAGTGGCCGAGCGGTTCTAGGCGCTACAGTCTGGAACCGCGCGACCGCTACGGTCGCAGGTTCGAATCCTGCCTCGGGCATGGATGTGTGTGATGTCCTTAGGTTAGTTAGGTATAAGTAGTTCTAAGTTCTAGGGGACTGATGACCTCAGAAGTTAAGTCCCATAGTGCTCAGAGCCATTTAAACCATTATGAACAAACATACACATCATCATTATTACGAGGGCTATCCACAAAGTACATTACGTTTTGGAATTAAAAATAAATAAAGTACTGGAATTTTTTTTATTACATACAGATGAAAGCCACACTTAAATACTACTTTTCTACATAGTTGCCATATAAATTAAGGCACTTATCGTAGCGATGGACGAGCTTGGAAATTCCTTCGTCGTAAAATTCGGCCGCTTGCGCCTTCAACCACGTGGTTACCTCTTCTTGAAGCTGTGCGTCGTCATCAGAACGCTGCATAGCCAACCACTTCTTCATTGCTGGGAATAAGTAGAAGTCGCTCGGTGCCAGGTCGGGACTGTACGGCGGATGAGGAAATAACTCCCAGTTAAAAGATTCGAGAACTTCACGAATGGCATTTGCCGTGTGGGCCCGGGCGTTGTCGTGAATCAGCAAGATCTTTGAGCCCAACTTTCCCCTGCGCTTGTTTTGTATTGCTCTTCTGAGGTTGTGCAGAGTTTGGCAATATCTTTGAGAGTTTATTGTAGTGCCTCTTTCCAGGAAATCCACAAAAATCACACCTTTTCTGTCCCAAAAGAAGAGGTAACCACGTGGTTGAAGGCGCAGGCGGCCGAATTTTACGACGAAGGAATTTCCAAGCTCGTCCATCGCTACGATAAGTGCCTTAATTTATATGGCAACTATGTAGAAAAGTAGTATTTAAGTGTGGCTTTCATCTGTATATAATAAAAAAAATTTCCAATACTTTATTTATTTTTTAATTCCAAAACGTAATGTACTTTGTGGATAGCCCTCGTATTTTTAAAAAACTGTTTGAATGACATTTACGAAATTAATAAATCTTTTGGTTAAAAACAGACAGGACAAAGAATAACGACACTAATCACACAGAAACAGCCACAATTCTTTATAACCTCGTTTATAATCCGCAGGTGTGGCATTGGAAGAATTTACAAGTTAAAATTCACCCATTACCCATGCAAATACTAACGAAATATGGCATATAAGCAAATATCTTACTGCTTTCATTAGGCACTTCTACTTTATTGCCTTCTTATATTCTTTAATCGTGAGCTACTTTGAGGGCCTACATAAACAAAACGACTTTCACTTATTTCTATATAACGTTGATTTTAGACAACAGAGTGAGTCGACTGCATCCGTGGCTTTATTACCGACATGACAGATTCAAGACCATTGTTTTGGCACTGTATGTTTGCTCTGCTGTTTCCCTCAAATAAACTTATTATAATAAGTGAATTAGTTAATGAAAATTTGTCCTTATTCCCCTTAAATAACATCACGTTATTTTTTGTTTTCTATTGCTGGCGATGCTTTCAATTCTCTATAAATACTTTTATTTATTTATTAATGCACATTCATATTATATTACTGTCCAGAAAAACTTGGGGGAGGGCCTTACACTATGGATAGGCGTGGAGGGGGGTGAATGGGCGGAACTTGTGCCGGGTGAAATCCTACCGCTAAGGGCACGTGTCGTACGGTGACCTTGTCTGCTCAGTTTGATGGGTGTGAGGCCGTTTTGTATCTCGGAGATACCACGCGACTATATTATCACGGAAATGCATTGTGTCTGCTTTCCGATTTTGATGCTTGATGTAAGTCGTTTACATTGCGATGTCTCTCATTTGTAGTCATTTACTCGCCGATAAAATACCGTAACCAAATAAGTACGCCTATCTCACAGAAGCAACGCGACTATATATGTGACACGTGATACATGTACTGTCTTTACGGCTATCTGTGAATGTTTCTGGATGATGATATACTATCGTCGACATGTTACAGGTCAATATGGACACTGGACCAAAATATGATCTCAATAATCCTTCTGACATCGACAACATAGACAAACTCCTATTTGACGGATGTGACATGAGTCCTAATACCATTTCGAGTTTCTCGAGCTCCGCACCAGGTCCTTCAGGCCCGGTACCGAGCCTACGGCACACAGTGTGCGATTTACCTGAAGACTATGACACAGATGCGGAGGAAATAATCGACGAACGTCAGGACAGTTCCGAAACGGAGCAAAGCGACACGAATGTTCCATCTGAGGGCGAAGAGGACGATGAATTCTCTGTTTGCCATAAAAAGAAGGGGCAAGAAAGTCATCGACTCCATTTCCAGCAAAAAAAACTCCTTATCGTTCGTCGAAAAGTGGGAAACATAACCTACTTCGGAAAATCCTAAGCCCGATCGGTAAAGCTCGGGACATGCACATAATTTTAGACACGTAGGCATGTTTATTTGATGGCAACATGTTGGATATCATTGTACGTTCCACAAACCAATATATCGATTCCGTGAAAGATCATTATTCACGGGAAAGAGACGTCAAACCCACTGATCAAACAGAGTTGAAAGCATTTATTGGGCTTTTATATAGGCTACTGCTAGACTCTACAAAGCTCGGAAACTAAACCTCGAGGATTTATGGGCTAGCCACGGATTTGGGATTGAGGTTTTCCGACCCACCATGACTCTCGTGCGGTTCCGTTTCTTACTTCGGGCTTTGAGGTTTGGCAACAGAGAAACAAGAGAACAGCGGAAAGCTCTAGATCGTCTTGCCACTATTCGGGACATTTTTCATAAATTTGTTCTGAACTGCCAACAACGTTTTTGTGTATGAGAAGTTACAATAGACGAAAAGTTAGAGGCCTTAAGAGGCAGGTGGAATTTGATCCAGTATATACCACCCAAGCCCGCAAAACACGTGTTGAAGATACTAGCTACAGTAGACTCTGGTGTATAATACACACGGAACGTGGAAATTTATGCAGGAAGGCAATCCGACAGTCCTTTCCAAGTTAGCAACAAACCTGTAGACGTGGCTGAATGTCTGGTTACTCCTCTAGCTAACTCTGGCCGAAATATCACTGCTGACAACTGGTTTAGCGACACCACTCTTCTTCACGACTTGGCCACGCAGTACAATCTGTCCTATGTGGGAACACTCAAAAAGAATAAATGGCAAATCCGCAATGAATTGAAAAAGATAAAAAGGAGAGAACCGTTTTCTATTATGTTTGCATTCCGCAAAGAGGGCACTGTGGTGTCGTATGTGCGCCCCCCCCCCCCCCAACCCCCCCCCCTCCCCGAAAAAAAAAAAAACAACCTCATTGTGATTTCCAGCATGCATATGGATGGAGCAATTGACGAAGAAACCGGCGTCAAATATAAACCGGAAGTGATTACCTATTATGATCGCCATATAATAGGTGTGGACGTGGTCGATAAAATGTGTTCTGTGTACAGTGTTCAAAGAGGCACAAGACGTGGGTAAATGGTTATTTTTTACGCGATGTTGAATGTTGCTGGCATAAACAACCAGATCATATGTCTAGGAAACGGAATCGAAGTGTCGGCTCGCCAAATCTTCCTCCGTACTCTGGAAAAAGAACTAATAAGAGACCAGGTCATAAAGCGATCGCTGCTGCCCCGCTTGCCTCGGACCATTTCATTCCGCCTTCGGGAAATTCTTCCCCAAAATGAAACACCAGCGGCACTCAGTAGCACAACTGCCGAGTGCACCAAAACGTGAAAGCGATGCCAAATATGTTGGGCGAACAAGACTACAAGACTCACTCAGTACAACTGCAAAGGATGTGGTGATGGTTAGTGTTTAACGTCCCGTCGACAACGAGGTCATTAGAGACGGAGCGCAAGCTCGGGTTAGTGAAGGATTGGGAAGGAAATCGGCCGTGCCCTTTCAAAGGAACCATCTCGGCATTCGCCTGGAGTGATTTAGGGAAATCACGGAAAACCTAAATCAGGATGGCCGGAGACGGGATTGAACCGTCATCCTCCCGAATGCGAGTCCAGTGTGCTAACCACTGCGCCACCTCGCTCGGTGCAGCTGCAAAGGGTGTGATCAATATTTATGCCTGCAACACTGTGCAATGTTTTGTCCCGGTGGCTGAGACGTTGATGAAGACATCGAAAACGATGGCTGAAGATGCATCTTCCGTTTTTATTTTACTTTATCTGAAAGGGACGTTATTTTGTATTCATTTTCTACCTATTTCATTACTATATTCTAGATACAAATACTGTATACTGAGCAAAGTTTCTAAATGTTACTACATAAAAGTTCTATTTCTAATTTTCATAAATTTATGTACTGCTAATATTTAATAGACACATGGTTTGCTCTGCGTTTTGTTTACTTATTCTCTCCAACATCTGGAGTTAATTGAAGGTAATGGTGCAACTTTGGTCCTGTATCTCGCAGATACAACGCGACCTCCAGTGTTCCTCCTAGTGACGTGACCAGTGGAGTGTTAAACGTCCAGCGACATTTGCACTAAAAAAAACTGCTGAAGTCATCGGCCCCTAGACTAACACACTACTTAAACTAACTTATGCTAAGAACACACACACACACACACACACACACACACACACACACACACACACACACACACACACGCCCGAGGGAAGACTCGAACCTCCGCCGGGAGTGGCTGCGCAATACCGCGCCGGTATCGCCAGAACTATATACTCATATGGATATGGATAGGGTGAGGAATCTCTTACTAATTCATGCGATAAAGGCTCATTCCAGCTACAGATGCCGTGCGTTTTATTGAAGTACACATTCGTCATAAGGTTATTGTGGTACACTGTATTTTATATGTATTAACACAGTGCATATTTTAATAGCGTTTTCCATTACTTTGTTGAACACAACAGTAAACACTTGTCCGAAAGAACAGACACCATATCCATGGAAGTATATAGTCCTGGCGATACCGGCCATGACCTCCTCCTTCTGTGCGGATGCACACACATTCCCCGAACTCTTACGGGACTTGGAAGAATGTCTTCCACGAGTAATGAGTGTGTTGGGGTGGGACACTACGAATGTAGTGTGTGGACATACAAGGTGAGAATGTGAGTCTCTCGGGAGGCTTGCGCGAGATAGTCCCTGCAGTCGCACTATCATCTGTGCCCTCGGTGGCTCAGATGGATAGAGCGTCTGTCATGTAAGCAGGAGATACCGGGTTCGAGTCCCGGTCGGGGCACACATTTGCACCGGTCCCCGTTGATCTATATCAACGCCCGTGCGCAGCTGACGGTATTAATAAAATTCTAATTTCTTTAACTCATATCCAGCAGGTTTCTATAGTCGTGGAATAGGTAAACTACCTGAGCACTGCCAGAATTTTCTAGATAATGTGAGAGAATATATTGTTGATAATTGATTTCTCTTTAGTGTTTACTGTTGTGTTCAACAAAGTAATGGAAGACGCTATTAAAATATGCACTGTACTAATACATATGAAATACAGTGTACCACAATAACCTTATGACGAATGTGTACTTTAATAAAACGTAAGGCATCTGTAGCTGCAATGAGCCTTTATCGCATGAATTAGTAAGAGATTACTCACCCTGGTCTTCAAAACGGTCTATGTGTACTTGCTATCCTGAGTCACTCTCAAGTAGTATGAAAATGTGGCATTTCATAAACAAAAAAATAAGATTCTCTGATTGATTTTCGATCTGGCTGCCTATAACCCTGTCACAAAACGACTAAAAATTTGGCATTCACCGAGACTCTACCCAAAAGCCAAAGAAGCCTCCATTTTACAGGCGACCACGTTACTTCAGAGCTAGTGAAGCATTACGCTATTTCCCTCCCCTTACTGCCCCAGTTGTGGCTAGGTTAGCTCAATCGCAATGTAAAAGACAAAATAGTTGCAATTTTCGCATGGAACAACTTTTCTGGTCTCGCAACCATAAATTGATAATCTTACTACACATCTTAATCGAAAATCACTCAGATTATTCAACGGAAATGTTACAAATATAAAAGCGACTTGAGCAGAATAATTCTGTGTCATGCAGGAAGTAATTCGTGGTTCATAGAGCTGCCAAACAAATTATGTGCTGTTGCCAAGATTCAGTTTTACTACTAGCAGGAATAGACCAGCCGACATGTTCCTGGAACGGGTTGGGAAGTGATTATAGTTGGCGTCTCGAAGACGCAGCTGACGAGGTACGAAGTTCTCAAAATACTCTGATGCACCGACTTCAAACTGAAAGTCATAAATCAATAACCGTCGCAATTATTTGTGTTTGTTTGTCTTAAGCCTACTGAAATCTAAGGTGGTCATTCACCAGACGTGATTCACTTTTTTGAAGCATCTTCAGTGGTTATACAGTAAAGATTTTGAGTGGGCTACACATCTTAATTATAATTACAGAGTCATTCCCAATGAAGAAAGGCAGGAAATGCTACACAATGACAGAAAATGTGGGCTCAAAATTTTGATGAAAATGAAACCAGCGAATGTATGCAGCCCACGTTTGAGTGCAGCGTCTGCTAAGACGAAAGAAGGAGCAGTTGTTATCAGATTATCAGAACATGGAACAAGAAACACAAAACGCTGACGGTAATGTCTAGAATAAGTCATCCTCAAGCAAAACTGTTATTCAGTACACAAATAGTGAAAGAACGACAATTATCATCTACTCGTTATGAGAACAATATATCCGCTGCTGACGCATTGCCAATAAAAGCGAAAAACGTACATGCAGTACACTTGAAGACACAGCGAACCCGAAAGAACAACAAGTTCACCAAGCTAAGCGTGTTGCTGAGATTCGATGCAGAGTCTGAGTAGAGTATTATTTATTTAGCCTCTGACGTATTCATACGAACCACGCCTCTAGGCTACAACAATATTCATATAACAATTATCGAGCTTTAATGCGACCGCATAGATGGGCAGACGGTTGTAGAATTTGCCCAGACTGTTCTTACGCTGCTGATTCATAATGCCAAACTACCACTACGTCAGATTATAGCCCAGACTTATTGCTGCCTGTGAAATAATTCCACAACAATGGGTGAATAGCATTAACACACCTGCACCCCACATTTGCGAGTAACACAGACCCATTGCATGCCAATTAATCGCAGCAAAATGCTGTATGCTTGTACCTTTCTCCCAAAAACTTAATTTCTTTTGCAGCAGACTGTCACACTGTTGTGGAGGCGAGAAACAAGTGCTACGATCTTCTACACCATCGTTCACGCCCGCTCCCTCTCCCAACACACCGAGCGAGGCGGCGCAGTGGTTAGCACACTGGACTCGCATTCGGGAGGACGACGGTTCAATCCCGCGTCTGGCCATCCTGATTTAGGTTTTTCGAGATTTTCCTAAATCTCTCCAGGCAAATGCCGGGATGGTTCCTTTGAAAGGTCGCGGCCGACTTCCTTCCCCATCTTTTCCTAATCCGATGAGACCGAGGACCTCGCTGTTTGGTCTCTTCCCCCAAACAACCCAACCCAACCCTCTCCCAGCACACCACACCCACTGTGGATGTCTCGTAACTTATGATAGTGAACGGAGATTTATACCTACACGGTGTTTCCATGATGACGGTACAAACTTTCATGCACGAGGGAGAAGAGTAAATGTACCAATTTCAGGTAAGGGTCACTGGACAAGAAACGACTTGGTCGAAAGTTAAGCCTAGTTTACAAGACGACATTGGGTTGCGCCACTCGTTGCGTGGAATGAGTTGCACGCAAATGGTTTCATACACTCATGCTCATAAATTAAGGATAATGCTGACACATGGTGAAACAACGCTCTGGTGGGCGGTTTGTGGGTTTAAATCACCTCGGCGTATGACCATGGGGTGTATTTGACCTGCGGTCGTCGCACGGTGACGCTGGCAGCAGACCACATACGCAGAGGTGTGTTGGTGCATGTCAGAGTACAGTGCAGCAAGTAAGCGTGCAGACGTTTTTAGACGTGCTAATGGTGACTGTGTGTTGAAAATGGCTCAAAGAACACATATTGATGACGTTATGAGGGATAGGATACTAGGAGGCTGGTCAAACAAAGCATGTCGTAGCACGGGCCTTCCGTGTGCCACAAAGTGTGATCTCAAGATTATTGCAATGATTCCACCAGACAGGAAACGTGTCCAGGCGCTACAGTACGGGACATCCGCAGTATACAACACCACAACAAGACCGATATCTCACCATCAGTGCCCGCAAACGGCCACGGAGTACTGCAGGTAGCCTTGCTCGGGACCTTACCGCAGCCACTGGAACAGTTGTCTCCAGACACACAGTCTACAGACGACTGAACAGACATGGTTTATTCGCCCGGAGACCTGCAAGGTGCATTCCACTGACCCCTGGACACAGGAGAGCCCGTAAAGCCTGGTGTGATTCACGCCGAATTTTAATCTGGCGTGAACCAGGAACCACATACCAACCCCTTAATGTCCTTGAAAGGGACCTGTATGGAGGTCGTGGTTTGATGGTGTGGCGTGGGATTATGATTGGTGCACGTACACCCCTGCATGTCTTTGGCAGAGGAACTGTAACAGGTCAGGTGTATCGGGGCGTCATTTTGCACCATTATGTCCGCCTTTTCAGGGGTGCAATGGGTCCCAACTTCCTCCTGATCGATGATAACGCACGGCCCCACCGAGCTGCCATCGTAGAGGAATACCTTGAAACAGTAGATATCAGGCGAATGGAGTGGCCTGCCTGTTCTCCAGACCTAAACCCCATCGAGCACGTCTGGGATGCTCTCGGTAGACATATCGCTGCACGTCTTAAAAACCCCAAGACACTTTAGGAGCTTGACGACCTAACATTCATTAAACGTGTATCGCAGTCGGTAGCGTTATGGAATGTAAACTAAATTTAAAATTTTCCTGGCAAACTAAATATTCAACAAGATTTCGGGCTTGCAGCCGGTCGTCGTTAGCTTCCATCCACGATATTTCGACTGGACAACTGCCAGCTATCCTCAGGTGAGCCATCGAAGACTGACGACGACGCCCTCCGTTCCGTAATATACTTCGTGCAGCGAGTACTCCGCGCATGCGTCAGAATCATATGGACAGACGAACCACAGCGCCCGCCAGCAGCGCTCTCGCTGGTGGGACTGCAGAA
Organism: Schistocerca serialis cubense; assembly: GCF_023864345.2. Classification (NCBI taxonomy): domain Eukaryota; kingdom Metazoa; phylum Arthropoda; class Insecta; order Orthoptera; family Acrididae; genus Schistocerca; species Schistocerca serialis. Next base: position 345,721,605 of record NC_064640.1, on the reverse strand, counting down.
CTCAGCCGTCTTCGGCGTTGTCAATTGCCACGGCCATCGGAGTACTATGACGTCTTCGTCTGGAGCAGATCTTAGAGATGACGGTGTTCCACGCATTATCTAGCTGGTAGCCATTGTCACGGTTGATAAGGTGGTCTGACATGCGAATTTCCACTGATTCTTTTATGACGGAGTCCCAAAAGGATGTTGCTGTGGCCAAAATTGTTGTCTTGTCATACTCCATTGAGTGTCCAGTGGAAATGCAATGCTCAGCAATTGCAGACCTGCTAGGTTGCACAGGCGAGTACAGCGTTGATGTTCAGTGCAACGTTCTTTTACTGTTCGCAATGTTTGTCCTATATATGACATGCCACATTGACAAGGTATTTCATAAATTCCCGCCTTCCGCAATCCCAGATCGTCTTTCACTGATCCCAGCAGGTCGGAAATCTTCGATGGTGGATGGAAACTTACTGTCACTTCGAAACAGTGGAGGATTCTTGCAATTCTGAAGGAAATGTTGCCAACAAAAGGAAGAAAAGCTAAAGATTTAGTAGGCGTGATCTCTTCTTTCTCCACTCCCTGTTTCTTTGGCTTAATTGCAAGTGCCTTGCTAATTTGCCAGGTAGAACATCCATTCTCTTTGAAAACCCTCTTCAGACGGGCAAGCTCTTCAGACAAACTATCTGCATCTGACACTACATGATCTCTGTGTACAAGTGTTTTAAGTACACTCATTGTTTGCGATAGGTGATGGCAGCTGGACGAATTTAAATACAAATCAGTATGTGTGGGCTTTCGATAAACCGAATGCCCCAGAGAGCCATCACTCTTCCGTCTGACTAGCACATCCAAGAAAGGGAGGCAACCATTTTTCTCTAATTCCATGGTAAACTGAATGTTCTCATGAATGGAGTTGAGGTGATCTAAAAACTCCATTAATTTTTCTTCTCCATGAGGCCACACTACGAAAGTGTCATCCACATACCTCCAAAAAACAGTTGGTTTGAGGGCTGCTGATTCAAGTGCTCTCTCCTTAAAATCCTCCATAAAAAGGTTGGCCACCAAGGGAGACAAGGGGCTACCCATGGCGACGCCGTCGATCTGTTCAAAATATTCTTGGTCGATCATAAGATATTTTGAGGAGAGAGCGTGGCGAAACAAAGCAGCGATTCGCACCTGAAACTTATTACCAATCAGTGCCAAGGAGTCTGCAAGAGGTACCTTTGTAAAAAAGAGACACCACGTTGAAACTAACTAAAAGATCACAAGTACTTAGGCGGAGAGTCCCCAGTCTGTTGATAAAATCGGCCGAGTTACGTATGTGATGTGGACATTTGCCCACAAATGGCCTCAGCAAGGATGCAAGATGTTTGGCTACATCGTAAGTGAGGGCCCCAATATTGCTCACTATTGGCCGTATGGGTAGTCCATCTTTATGTACCTTCGGAGGGCCATACAGTCTTGGAGGTACGCTGCCACGAGGTCTTAGCTTGATCGTCTCTGGAGGCAACGAGGAAGAATTCAGGAGTGTAGATGTCTTCCATTGCCCACGTCTTGTAGGATCGTTATCAATTTTCCTGTAGGCATACATCTTATCCACATACAAACTGCGAAGGCGGGAATTTATAAAATACCTTGTCAGTGTGGCATGTCATATATAGGACAAACATTGCGAACAGTAAAAGAACGTTGTACTGAACATCAACGCTGTACTCGCCTTTTGCAACCTAGCAAGTCTGCAATTGCTGAGCATTGCATTTCCACTGGACACTCAATGGAGTATGACAAGACAACAATTTTGGCCACAGCAACATCCTTTTGGGACCAGTGGAAATTCGCATGTCAGACCATCTTATCAACCGTGACAATGGCTACCAGCTAGATAATGCGTGGAACACCGTCATCTCTAAGATCTGCTCCAGACGAAGACGTCAGAGTACTCCCATAGCCGCGGCAATTGACAACCCCGAAGACAACTGAGTTCTGCAGTCCCACCAGCGAGGGCGCTGCTAGCGGGCGGTGTGTTTCGTCTGTCCATATGATTCTGACGCATGCGCGGAATACTCGCTGCACGCTGTATATTACGGAACGGAGGGCGTCTTCGTCAGTCTTCGATGGCTCACCTGAGGATGGCTGGCAGTTGTCCAGTCGAAATATCGTGGATGGTAGCTAACGACGACCGGCTGCAAGCCCGAAATCTTGTTGAATATTTAGTTTGCCAGGAAAATTTTAAATTTCACAACATTTAGTTTACATTCCATAACGCTACCGACTGCGATACACGTTTAATGAATGTTAGGTCGTCAACTTCAGCATATACAAAGGTGGGAAAAACTTCAAAGCCGATTATATCCGTAAATTTATTAAAAAAAACATTAACAACAGCTGTTTCTCGGCATTTTTTAATTGTGTCTCACTACAGAACATAAAGCAGCTCAGCCATTTTCATACTGCGTATTAACAGCGCGACAACCAGAGCACAACGCTGCAGAGGCTGTGACTGTTCACGATTTTTTAAATAGAAACTGCGTACCTAAAGCGTGATTAACAGAAACGTTGTTGGCTGTTACTACGTTTGATCTCTGAAAGTTTCATTTAACGTAACTTAGTAATAACATATCTAATACATAAGTAGGACCTACTTCCAAGAGCGTAACACCACCAGTGTACGTGTGCTACGGCTTCTAACCAATCATCGCGTTTGTATTTGTTTACACCAGGTTTATTCTTATGGTGAACAGATTATAGACAATTTGTTTTTGTTTCGTCCATACTACCTCCTTCGAAAATATGGAAAGCAAAAAGCCTGCATGATCAATTGGCATATAATGGGTCTGTGTTGTGCGTTGGGTGCAGAAGTGTGATACTATTCACCCGCTGTTGAGCACTTCTTTCACAGTCCAGGAGTGCTAATTCTGCAAGGTTGTAGGAGAGCTTCTGCGAAGTTTGGAAGGTAGGAGGCGAGGTACTGGCGGAATTAAAGCTGTGAGGACAGGGCGTGAGTCTTGCTTGGGCAGCTCAGTTGGTAGAGCACTTGCCCGCGAAAGGCAATGGTCCCAAGTTCGAGTCTCGGTCCGGCACACAGTTTTAATGTGCCACGGAGTTTCATACATTGTGGTATTTTATTGTTCTGAATAAGCTGCATATGGATAATCTCACCAAATTCTACAACCATCTGCCCATCTATACTGTTCCATTACAACTCGATAATTCTCATGTGTATATTGTGGTAGCCTAGAGACATCATTTGTATCAAAATGTCAATGGCTAAATTAATAACACACTGCACAGGCACTGCATAGAATCTCAGCACCACGCTCAGCTTTGTGGACTAGTTGTTGATTTGGGTTCTCTCTGTAAGCATACTGGAAGCTGAAAAGTTCAACACTCACACATTTTGTTTTTACTAACAAAGCATCACAAATGGTAATATTGTAATCATTACAAGCAGATAATTTTTCTCATACTTTCAGCATTTATAGATTGAATGATGGTTTTGCTTAAGGATGACTTATTTCAGACATTACTGCTAGCATTTTGTGTTCCTTGTTCTACATTCTGGCAACTGCTGTTTCTCCTTTCCTGTTAGCTTTTTCAATTTTCTCCAGTCGTGTTGTAGACCACTTTTTCGGACATGGCGCATGGTTACCATGCACAGTAGGTTACTTGGTTTGGACCATTTTGTAATTTATAGCTTACAAAGTTTCCCTTTGAATGTTTACATTTTGCAATCAATGGTGTGTTATCTTTTATGTTCCTTTCTTCTAGAGTGCCAATGACAGTGTTCTTAAGAAAAATATTTTCAAAGTGTTTAATGATCAAAATACATGTGGCCTATTTAATGTATACAGTATAACCACCGGAATGCTCCAAAAATGTGAATCCTGTCTGGTGAATGAGCTTTTCAGTGTTCAGTGCACATAGCACCACAATGTTGTTTCAGTCACTTGGTACAGGTCCCAGTATCTTGTCACAAACTTCTTTGTTTTTCCTCTCAGAGTATATGGATTTGACATCATCACCCTGTACTGAGCTAAGGTTTCTGTGTGCCTCAGCGCCTCCTGCCTCTCCAACGCCTTGGTGTTTGCTTTTAGGACCCTCTTCCAAAATTTTCTCACAGCTCTCACAAACTCTTGGACTGACTTTCTGTTCCTGCTCCCTTTCTGCTTCATCATCACAAATGGTGATGGCATCTACTTACCATACATCACCTTGAATGGTGATAACCCCATGCTTGTGTGCACTTTCAAATTATACACTCAATACAAGAGATAAGTGCATATTCCAGTTCCTATGGTGGCAACTCATGTAATAACTGAGTATCCTCCCAATCGTTCATTGAACCAGCTCTCCTTCTGTCTAACTGAGGATGAAGTGGACTAGTTCTTAATTTCTTCACTCTCAACAACCGCCATAGCTCCTTCAACAGGTCTGACATGAAGTTCATCCCCTGATCCATTGTTATTGTACCTGGAACCCAAACTTCAACATCCATTTACTCACCAATGCTTCTGTAACAGTGACTGCCTCCTGGTTTGGCACTGGCACCATCTTGATATAATGAGACGAATGGTCCATTATAGTCGGCACAAAACAATTTCCTACTGGAGTTCAGTAAACAGTCCTAACACATCCTCTCCAATCATCCAAAACAGTTCCATAGGTTCTGGAAATCTCAGCAACAATACTTGTTTTTGACTCAAATCTGCACATTGCACACATGACAAAACTTTTTCTTCCTTTCCATCAGTATTTCTTTGCCACCATCTGATTCATTGCTCTGCACCCTCCATGGCGAGATAAAATCTGATCATACACCTCTCTAAGCACCTCCTTCCTTTGTTCCACTGATACTACTACTCATGGCCCCAATCTTGCCTCCTTACATAACAGCCCATTAAGGCACGCTGAACAGCTGATGTATACTGTATTGCTAAAATTCTCCATCAGCATGCTGCACTGCTTCCCACCCAACAAGGTCTTGACATAGTACTTGTATCATCACTATCTTGCTGTTTAATGTGTCTGTGTCCCCATGTTTCCTCCCCAGTTTCTGGATTACTTCATACTCAAATTCACTGAGTTTTAATGCCTTCAAAAATAATAACCATTTCAAAGCAGCTTGATCAGCCACTCCTTTGAATTTTCTCCCATAAAAGTAACACTGGAAACATGATACACTGTACACCAGGTTAAGTATCCCTGCCTGTATTAGAATAATTTCTCTTTCCTCTGTTCAGTTGTCTCGATGCACAAGCAATTGGGTGTTCATCTCCATTTGATCTCCTGGCTCAAAATGCTCCTGAGAGCATGGTTTGATGCATCACATGATAGTATAAACTCCTCCTAAAAATCTGGAACACCAACACTTGACACCACATCAACACTTCCTTAAGCTCATCAAATTCTTTCCGACACTCCTCAGACAACACAAATTTGATACAATTTCTCAGCAGTTGCATAAACAGTTTCACTATATCCCCGAACCTTCTCACAAATTTCCTGTAATAATTCACGAGGCCCAGGAAAGACTGTAATTCTTTGCTTGTCCCTGATGCTGGAGAATCTCATGCAGCCTGTATTAATCTTGGATCAGTCCTCACACCATCCTTACTAATTACATGCCCCAAGTAATTCACTTCTCCCAAAAAAAAAAAAAAAAAAAAAAGACACTTCTCAGTACTCAGTATTAATGTGCAATCCAAAATCTCCTAAACATTTCTCTCAGCAACTGCCTATGCTCTTGCATGTATCTTGAAGAAATAATTATGTTGTCGAAATACACTAAATACTGATGAGGTGTTAATCCCTTCAACACTCCATCTAACACACACTGAAATGTTACTAGTGCATCCTTCAAACCAAACAGAATTCCTTTATAGGGATAATGTCTAAAGGCAACAAAAACACAGTCTTTGGTCTGTCTTCTGGAATTACCTCCAACTGATGGTACCCACTCCTCAAATTCATTGACTAGAAACACCAGCACTGCCCAAGATTATCAATTTTTTCCGTGATGTTTCAAATGGGTAAGCATCTGCGATTGCCTTACTGTTCAAATGGCAATAGTTGCTGCAAAATTGATACTTCCTTGAACAATCCTTTGATTTTTTGGGTACGATTACGATTCCTGCACTCCATGGGCTACTATTTTCTACTATTACCCCATCAGCTAGCTGCTGATAAATTCTTCTGAAACTGGCTGCAGGTACCATGGTATTCTGTATGGCTTCTGGTACATCATCAACACTTCATTCCCTGTAGTAATCCTATATTGCATCACGGGAGTTGCAGGCAATGGCCTCCATGGATAAACAAATCCTGAAACTCCAACAAAATTTCTTCCATAATCGCTCTCTTTGTTCCTTTAAAATGCTTAACCTTCCCACACAATGCAGTCTTAGTGGCATCCTGTGTCCGTTCATAGCTCACGCATTCCGTGCAGTAATCTTCCTCTTCTGGAATCTCTAGCATGGTCGTTAATGTTCCCTTCAATTACTCAACCTCCTTGGCGCCAAAATTATTCACATTCACATGTATTACCTTGCCTCCATCCTTTTCCTGTAAACGTACAACATGTCGTCTTACTAAACAACACCCTCCAGTGGTTTCACTACATGCAACATACTAAGTGGAGCAAGTCAGGCTCCATACTCATCCACAGTGACTTCCCAGCCACTCGACACACAATCACGCAAATTAAGCCTTAAAGTCACTGTGCACAGTTTACCTGGATTGCCTGCTACGACAGATGCTCCTTGTGACAAATCAACATTGACGACAGTTACCCATATCCAGAATGTCTTCCCACTACGTTCCACCACCCATTGTCAAAGGTCACTTATGGCATGATGCTGATGCACAAAGTCTAACCGTAGGATCGTGGTGTAGCCCTCCTTACATGAGACATCACTTCTACACACTGCCTATACTTGGTTGCCTCCAACTGAAAATTCAGCATTACCAGCCCCGGTAGCCATATATCATTATCATACACCCCACACAAACCATAAAGTGGTAAAGTCCCAGCGCCTCTTACCTATCAAATCTCTTGAGGCCACTGACACATGTGCCTCTCTTGAGGCCACTGACACATGTGCCCTTGGGTCCAAGAGAAACTTACACCTTCTTCTACCTACTACACCCACATCAGCACATTCTGCCTCTGCATTCGTTTTTACAGGGACTGCATTTCGGCAGTCCTGGAGTTCCCTTATGAGTTTAACAGGTACTGATTAACATCCTGACTACCCCTACTGATATTCCCGTAATACTGCTGATTGTTCATATCACTCCTACTCCTTCCTGGCTATTGGCATGACCTCTGCACATGCCCCATACACACCCACAGTCTGTTTATCTCTCACACATATTGCAAAATTAATCTCCTCAAAATCCACTGCCAGCCTTGCTGCTGCTTGGAGAGCCTTAGGTGCACTAGTGCGTACCCTCCTAGACATTTCTGGTGCCAACATTATCCTTAATTTATGAGCATGAGTGTACTTCCCCTTACGAATGCATCGAGTCCCTTTGCTTGGCTTCCTTTAACATCACCTTGTTCGCCTCATCACTGTGTTAATTCATACGTACACATGTGAATTTTCCTAATCCTCTATTGCTTCATTAGACCACTTAGCTGCCCATGAAGAAACTATGCACTATTCCACTTCTTGTACCTTTCCAGTAATCCTTGTTTTAGCTGCTCAAAAGTTTCTGCCTTGTTTAGTGCTTCTGTGCATTGTACAAAGGATTTCACTCCTCCTGAAAGGCACAATCTCGCTAATTGCAACAATTGCTTGTCCAACCAACCCCCTATCTCAACATGTGACAAGAGATTCTTCACAAACAATAACACATTCTTGGATGCCCTGTGGGTAAAGGATTAACACTGTTTGCAACATCTGGATCTAATCATAGACTCTGTGATCTTAATAATCCCAACTCATCATTCCTCGCTATCAGCTCATTAGCACATGTATTTTCTACTCTTAATTATGCTACTTCATTTACTAATGATTGCACAGCTTCTGGACTGGTAACACCTTGGTATCTCTGACTCCGCTATTGCTCTATCCTCACACTATTGTATAAATGCAATAAGACCACCACCACCACCACCACCACCACCACCACCACCCACAACAACAACAGTAACAACACAAATAAAAATCCTTAATTGACAACACTACAATACTTAATCTTTATGTCTAATCAATTAGCAACCTGAACTCTCAGCATGTGTTACCCTATGGTCATAATGATGACGAGTAAAACAGACAACTGCCACAGACTCGGCACAGTGGGCATAGTACACAAGAAAATTACACTATGTACATCCCATGTGTTCTAACCACTGATCTTTACAATTACACCTGTATTGAGAAACATTCACTGGTTCCTTTAGCCATAAAAATGTAACTTTGAAGTTCGCAATAACCCTCAGTTCTCACCACCTCTTCCACACAACACACTCACGCCACAAAGAAGATATTGTACCCTGTGGCTCACATGTTGCACTACGGGAGGTGGCACACCCTTCGCTGTCCACTGGCAGTGACATCAACTCTTCTGATACCACTCTGTAGGACCAGCTGGCAGAGAGTGGTGGTGAGTGGTTAGGTCCGGTGGGGCTCAGTGACAGGCTGGTGATTGAAAAGACACTTTATTGATTTTAATTACAACATTACAACAGTCATGCCCCCCTCCATACTAGCAGGCTGGTGAAGGTCAGTGTGGGGCTGGCTACACCCCTGGTGGACAGTATTTGCATCGGTGCCCAGAAATGCTGATGTCAGACCTGGAAAGAGAGCCATCAGTAGGCCAAGGCTCCTTCTTGCCACATCGGCCGTCTAATATCGAATGCAGATGCCCTGTCGACTTAGGCACAGCTCATGTCTTCCACGGTGACGAGAGAAGACTGCCATGCTTGGGACAAGACCTGCTGCCTCTTGGCACGAGTCTGGCATAGACGGAAGAGGCACAAGTCTGGCATAGACACTTAGCAGCGTACTCAGGTAACAATTGTGTCATCCAGTGCTGCCATTACAAAACCAACATTAAACGTAAATCCACAGTGTCTGTGCTTTTAATAGCCCATTACTTTCAGTAGATAATTTCTACTGTTGGCATCTTGTTGGCACCTTACCATAGTCCTGTCACAGTACCTGGACCTAATGTTTTTAATGTGTTTGATTGCTATGCCATCCATTTATTATGTGGTTGTCATGTTTGGGCCTATTTTCTTTTGGTTCTAGACTGTGGCATTGTTATTAATTGCACTGTGGTCTGATGGTTTTGTCACTGTTAATTACACTTTCTTTTTTAAAATTAGGTGGTCTAGTGTTTTATTCGTGACAACAGACTCTTTACTGTAGTTTGGATAGTAATATTAACTTCAGCACATACAAATTTATATTCAATATGTGTTCTGCATTAAGCAATTGTTTATCGTTAGTATTAAGCTGTAAGGGTATTTGTGTTTGTGGTTCTATTATTTTTAATGCAGGTTTATTACATGTTCCATTAACTATGGTCACTGCTCACTGTTTTTCTTCAAGGGTGAACATTTCTTGTACATGTGCCATTATTACTTCGAGTTGTTTATATATAGCCAGATCTGATTTCAAATTTTTGTTGTGACTTTGACTCTTATCCTAGTTACGCTTCAGCCAGTGATGTGCATTTCTTACCCTTCGTTTACAATGGTGCAGCCCTTAGTGACAGTGCTCAGTTCTTTTTCCAATGGCGCTCTGTCCGAGTATTTGGCAAGTGTTAGTTGCACCACAACAGTGTTGCATTTCAGGTGTTATGGTTTCTCTGTTAATGATACCTGAATAAAGGATTCATTGTTCCACATACATGTTATCTGTGTGCTGCTTTCCAATGACCAAACTACATAAACATTTGATTGGTTAGTCCTTTTGTAAGTTCAACTACACATTACGTAGTTTCTAGCCTGCTGTTTCCAGCTTTCTGCCTCCCATGTAGTGTCTACTCTGGCTTTATTTCATTTTTTCAGACTCGGTCACCTCTCACCAGCACTTTCAGGATACAGGTGACTTATGTCAGTTACAGTTAAAAGGTGCTAAAGGTGTGGGCATATTTGGGTATTCACTTTGATGAGCCATGTATGGCAGATGTGTTGCCTTGCAAGTTAGCTTTGACACGGACGATTGATTGGAGTGTATTTGTGGCCCAACTTCATTTTTCTCTATTACTGTTAGCTTGTTTATGGTCTTGCAGTTTAGAGATATTGCCTTATTTTAACTTACAAATAGACGTAGAGATGCGACTAAGACCTGGAAATCTGGTAGCGTTAAGGACATCAGTCAATAAATTACTGTGCAACTGTAGCAGATGTTTTAATCATGACCCGAAAATAATATAATAACCTTTTTTAATATGTTCCAAATATTAACATATTGTTGTTGGAAGAGACTACTTTTTCTTGAAAGTACACGTCTTCATATTTTTATGGCTTTTCTTAGAATTTTACAGTACAATTTGTAGTGTGATGCAGTCTGATCATCAGCATGCTTTGACGTTAAGTGAAGTCTTCTGTTAATTTTGGATGATTTTCTGATTCAGTTTGAAACCCAGGGCTTATAAGCGTTTAATTTACTCAAACGAGTTTTTTTTTTAAAAAAAAAAAAAAAAAAAAAAGAACAAGTTTTAAAAGTAGTGCATGACTACATTACAAAATAAACTGTTCACAAAGAGTTTTGCACTGCCAGTCTATGTGCAAACACAGAGTTATTCAATATAAACACATCAAAAAAAGTTTTGTATCACCTCGGTTCCGAGAGTTCCAGAACCTGTACAGAAAATTGGAATAGAGATCAACATAAACATCATTTCCGTCCTTTTTATTGCTCATGAAAACCACAAATTGCATGTTGTACCACCATACAGCAAGACCTTCAGAGGTGGTGGTCCAGATTGCTGTAAACACCGGTACCTCTAATACCCAGCAACACATCCTTTTGCATTGATGCATGACTGTATTCGTCGTAACATACTATCCACAAGTTCATCAAGGCACTTTAGGTCCACATTGTCCCATTCCTCAATGGCGATTTGGCATAGATTCCTCAGAGAGGTTGGTGGGTCACATTGTCCATAAACAGCCCTTTTCAATCTATCCCAGGTATGTTCGATAGTGTACATGTCTGGAGAACATGCTGGCCACTCGAGTCGAAAAATATCATTAGCCTGAAGGAAGTCATTCACAAGATGTGCACGATGGGGGCATGAATTGCATCCATGAAGACGAGTGCCTCACCAATATGCTGCCAATACGGTTGCACTATCGGTCGGAGGATGGCATTCACATATTGTACAGCAGTTACAGCGCCTTCCATGACCACCAGTGGCATACATCGGCCCCACATAATGCCACCCCAAAACAGCAGGGAACCTCCACCTTGCTGCACTCACTGGACAGTGTGTCTAAGGCATTCAGCCTGACCGGGTTGCCTCCAAACACGTCTCCGACGATTGTCTGGTTGAAGGTATATGCGACACTCATTGGTGAAGAGAACATGATGCCAATCCTGAGCGGTCCATTTTGCATGTTGCTGGGCCCATCTGTAGTGTGCTGCATTGTGTCTTGGTTGCAAAGACGGATCTCGCCATGGACGCCGGGAGTGAAGTTGTGCATGATGCAGCCGATTGCACACAGTTCGAGTCGTAACACAACGTCCTGTGCCTACACAAAAAGCATTATTCAACATGGTGGCGCAGCTGTCAGGGTTCCTCCGAGCCATAATCTGTAGGTAGCGGTCATCCACTGCTGTAGCAGCCCCTGAGCGGCCTGAGTGAGGCATGTCATCAACAGTTCCTGTCTCTCTGTATCTCCTCCATGTTGGAACAACATCGCTTTGGCTCACTCGGAGGTGCCTAGACACTTCCCTTGTCGAGAGCCCTTCCTGGCACAAAGTAAGAATGCAAATGCGATCGAACTGCTGTATTGACCATCTAGGCATGGTCGAACTACAGACAACACGAGCCGTGTACCCCTTCCCTTGGAATGACTGGAACTGATCGGCCGTCAGACGCTATCCGTCTAATAGGTGCTGCTCATGCATGATTGTTTACATATTTGGGCAAGTTTAGTGACATCTCTGAACAGTCAAAGGGACTGTGTCTGTGATTCAATATTCACAGTCAACGTTTATCTTCAGGAGTTCTGGGAACCGGGATGATGCAAAACATATTTTGATGTCTGTATTTTAGATGCTTTGAAGTAGTTGCAAAAAATGTTTGTATTCACATAAGGTATTATATGATTACACGTATGGATACAGCAATTCGAGAAGTCATTTTTCTTCTTCTTCTTTTTTTCGTTTTTTTTTATTATTTTATTTTTTTATTTTTTATTTTCTGTGTTCTCCAGCACATACCTCCCAGACTAACAAAGAAGGTATTTTGCATAGCTCATACTGCATTTTTAAGAGGACAGTGGTAATTTCATTTTGGAACAGGATGGTGCTCCTCTTCACTTCTACAATGATGTTCATGAGTTCTTCGACACCAGTACCAGTACTAAGCTACTACAGAAATGGATCAGCAGTGCAGCAGCTGGCAAACATGTTCTTCAGACCTGAAACCATGTCATTTTCACCTATGCATTACAGCAAAGACACGGTTTTCACACCTCCACTTTCACACAACATTGCCCACTTTTGATGACTATCAGGGCAGCTGTGATCAACATCAATGCGGACACTTTGGGAAGAGAATGGGTCGAATTAGACTGTGGACTGGACGTGTGGCTAATGGTTCACATATTAAACATTTGTGAACATGGCACAACAAAATTTTTGAGTTGCTGGTTCCATACATATAATCATATAGTACCCCTAACCTCCCATTGAGTCCTATCCCCAGGAGGAAGGTGTTTACATGTGGGTACAGTGTACATCTGAATCATCACCTTCAAACAAACAAAAACCCATTGTTGACTATTTACTGTAAGTTTGAAAAATAGGTTAGAGGATCATGTGTTGATACTACACAACTCTCAAATTACCCTCAATCAGAATGAGAGGTCTCTGAGATCCATGCAATCTACCAGTCCAAAACATGACTGACCTGTCTCCTTGCTGAGCCTGTGGGACTATATTCCAGAGATGTTTATTGGTAACTGTCTGCCTCCACGCTCTTCTACAATGATTAACAGGTGTTACACACATACTGATTCAGTTTCCATTCCAAATGTTCCCTTGTATGCCTTCTTCATGCAGCACTTTTTGGTCGGAGCGGGGAGGGGAGGGGAGGGGAGGGGAGGGGAGGGAAATTTGTGCTGTTGTTCATACGCTGTGTGTTGTTTGGGTTGACACAGCCTTTTCAGTTATCTCCAAAAATGTAGTGTGCTGTTGTTCACACTCTGTGTGTTGTTTGGGTTGACACACCCTTTCCAGTTATCTCCAAAAATGTAGTGTGCAGTTATGCTGCATTCTCCTCAGGGCATCTACAAGCCATAATTTGATGATAGTGGTCATCATCAGGTTGTGTGAAGCTGGGGTGATCAATATGAGGCAGATTTTCAATGTTTCACGTCCCCCGATAACAGATGAATGTTAGAATGGTATGCTTTGTTGTATGCCAGTTTGGCAGACAACTTCAGGTGCTGACAGCCCTTCTTGCTTTAAAGTGACTGAGAAGCTTATACCATATTTTTCATTTACACTAGGTGTATTTTGTACACATCTCTAGGCTGTATTTCACAATTCTTTCTGAATTTGTCATTTCCCTTCTCATTTATCATTGAAGTTGTTTACTAGTTTAAGATCTGAGGAACCAGGAATCATAGGATTTATATAATGATTTTGTATTTTTGATGTGTCTAGCAAAATACTGTTAATAGCAGTGCCACTAGTTTCTGGTTTCACATTGTAGGGGGAAGTAAATAGAAATAATCAGAAAACCATAATTGTTGGATTTCATAATTAGTAATCAGTCAATGGAAACTGCAGTGAGGTAGTCAACATGAAGTATCCACAGGGTGTAATGTTGTTAATGATGGCATGGAAAAGCCACACGTTTTCGTTTTCACTAATATATGAATAACAAGAATGAACTACTGTTACAAAGTAGATCAGTAACTGTAATCTAAGACACTGATGGAAAATAAAACAAAAACACAAGTTTAAACTACTGTTGTTTTTGTAAATCACATTTTCTACTGAAGTGCTCAAATTCTTTTTTCCTGACATAGCTACAATCTGACATAGTGAAACAAATGTTTGGTACATCATCTTAAAAATTCTTAGCATATAGGAAATGATTCCTTCTGCTATAAAAAATTATTGTGATTAGCTGTTCATCTGTGACTGGAAAATGTAGGCTTCCATAAAACTCCACACAAAACTATCTAGACCATTCTTCGAAGTCACGTTTGGGAACCAATGCCCCCAATCAACCTACGTCAAATATTACCTGAATGTCAGGCTACAGTGCACAAAATACACCATTTAACAACAACCATTGCACAACCCAACATGAGCAACCCAGTCCAGTCCTCTCACTAAATAAACTTCTACCTGTTCACTGCTGACTGGCTGCAATTTATGGCCACTGCTCCACAAATATGTATTTTTACCTATCAATTATTATTGTTATTTTTTACCTATGGTTATTACAAAATTTTGCTCAGTTTAATGACAACTACTGACCTCAATACTAAGAGTCTTTATAAAGAATATTTCTTTTACTCTGTGTTTGGTTTCATCAGTAAAATGAATTTGGAAATGCAAGAATTGGTGAAGTGGCGTGTGAGAACATTCACCTTCAAGTACACATCAGAATGTAAAAACAAGCCCTGCAATGAGAAGTAAAAGAAGTGAAGTGACTGAAGTGGTGTGAGCAGGATGGTGGTAGTTTGTAAGTGAGGAGAATGACATACCAATACTATAAAGTAACTACAGAATAGTTACACTGATCAGAAGAAAGCATTATGATCATATGCATTATAGCTGGTATGTCCATCTTTGGCATGGATAGCAGTGGCAACATGTTGTAGAATGGAAGCAATGAGGCCTGAGTATGTCGCTGTAGGGAGTTGGCATCGCAACTGCATGCACAAGTCACCTAATTCCAGTACATTCTGGGGAGGGGGGCGATGAGCTCTGATTCCGTGTTCAACCACATTCCAGATGTGTTCTATTGGGTTCAGATCTGGCGAACTGGGAGGCAGCACATCAACTGGAACTTGCCACTGTGTTCCTCAAACCACTCCATCACTTGCCACTGTGTTCCTCAAACCACTCCATCACTTGCCACTGTGTTCCTCAAACCACTCCATCACACTCCTGGCCTTATGACATAATGCATTATCTTGCTGAAAAATGCCACGGCCATCGGGAAAGATGATCGTTATAAAGGGGAGTTCATGGCCTACCAGCAGTGTATGATACTCCTTGCCCATCATGGTGCCTTGCACGAGCTCCACTGGACCCATGGATGCTCACATGAATATTCCCACAGCATAATGGAGCTGCCACCAGCTTGTCTCTGTCCCGCAGTACAGGTATCAAGGAGCTGTTCCCCTGGAAGACGACGGATTCTCACCCTCTCATCATCATGATGAAAAAGGTATCAGGATTCATCAGACCATGCAATGCTCTGCCACTGCACCAACATCCAGCGCCAGTGGTCACGTGCCCATTTCACTAGTAGTTGCTGATGTCGTGGTGTTAACATTGGCACATGCATGGGTCATTGGATGCTGAGACCCATCATTAGGAGTGTTTGTGCATTGTGAGTTCAGACACACTTGTACTCCACCCAAATTAAAGTCTGATGTTAGTCCCACCACAGCTCACTGCCTTTTCTGTTTTACCAATGTGCCCAGCCTACAACATCTGACATCTGTAATGAGGCATGGCTGCCTCCCACAACATCTGGATGTGATTTCACCTTGGTTTCACCACATGTTGAATGCATGCACTCACCACAACACTCCTCGAACACCTGACAAGTTGTGCAGTTTCCAAAATGCTTGTGCTGAGCCTCCGGGCCATCACAACTCGGTGAAAGTCAGATAGATCACACACCTTCCCCATTCTACACATGAGCAGCATGCTTACCAATACTACATGCACCGTGTATGAGTCTGGCTAGCAGTCATTCCTTGCCAGGTGACATTGCTATTTCCTGGATGGGTTTATATTGATAGTAAGTTGGTAATCATAATGTTCTGGCTGATCAGTGTATATTCATTGTAATTTGCTTATAAAATCATCTTTGAACACTGAAATGTCCAATAGTTTTCATGAGATGATAGAAGGTACATAATCACACTGTACTACATCACTAACTGGCATGTGTTTTTTCCCTTGTTTCAATTTATGATTTATCACTGACAGATATATGTCATGGGGTACTCACATTGCAGCAATACAGCCAAATGTGTACACTGTTCAATAGTTTTCAAATACATTGATATGTCTCAGCTGTTTCTTTATTTTCAGCAAAGATTAGCACTTATATTAAGGTGATGACATTTCTGAATTTCAGTCAAACATAATTTTGAATATCTACATCTACATCTACATTTATACTCCGCAAGCCACCCAACAGTGTGTGGCGGAGGGCACTTTACGTGCCACTGTCATTACCTCCCTTTCCTGTTCCAGTCGCATATGGTTCGCGGGAAGAACGACTGTCTGAAAGCCTCCGTGCGCGCTCTAATCTCTCTAATTTTACATTTGTGATCTCCTCGGGAGGTATAAGTAGTGGGAAGCAATATATTCGATACATCATCCAGAAACGCACCCTCTCGAAACCTGGCGAGCAATCTACACTGCGATGCAGAGCGCCTCTCTTGCAGAGTCTGCCACTTGAGTTTATTAAACATCTCCTCAATGCTATCACGGTTACCAAATAACCCTGTGACGAAACACGCCACTCTTCTTTGGATCTTCTCTATCTCCTCCGTCAAACCGATCTGGTACGGATCCCACACTGATGAGCAATACTCAAGTATAGGTCGAACGAGTGTTTTGTAAGCCACCTCCTTTGTTAATGGACTACATTTTCTAAGCACTCTCCCAATGAATCTCAACCTGGTACCCGCCTTACCAACAATTAATTTTATATGATCATTCCACTTCAAATTGTTCCGCACGCATACTCCTAGATATTTTACAGAAGTAACTGCTACCAGTGTTTGTTCCGCTATCATATAATCATACAATAAAGGATCCTTCTTTCTATGTATTCGCAATACATTACATTTGTCTATGTTAAGGGACAGTTGCCACTCCCTGCACCAAGTGCCTATCCGCTGCAGATCTTCCTGCATTTCGCTACAATTTTCTAATGCTGCAACTTCTCTGTATACTACAGCATCATCCACGAAAAGCCGCATGGAACTTCCGACACTATCTACTAGGTCATTTATATATATAGTGAAAAGCAATGGTCCCATAACACTCCCCTGTGGCACGCCAGAGGTTACTTTAACGTCTGTAGACGTCTCTCCATTGATAACAACATGCTGTGTTCTGTTTGCTAAAAACTCTTCAATCCAGCCACACAGCTGGTCTGATATTCCGTAGGCTCTTACTTTGTTTATCAGGCGACAGTGCGGAACTGTATCGAACGCCTTCCGGAAGTCAAGAAAAATAGCATCTACCTGGGAGCCTGTATCTAATATTTTCTGGGTCTCATGAACAAATAAAGCGAGTTGGGTCTCACACGATCGCTGTTTCCGGAATCCATGTTGATTCCTACATAGTAGATTCTGGGTTTCCAAAAACGACATGATACTCGAGCAAAAAACATGTTCTAAAATTCTACAACAGATCGACATCAGAGATATAGGTCTATAGTTTTGCGCATCTGCTCGACGACCCTTTATTTGACCCTTCTTGAAGACTGGGACTACCTGTGCTCTTTTCCAATCATTTGGAACCCTCCATTCCTCTAGAGACTTGCGGTACACGGCTGTTAGAAGGGGGGCAAGTTCTTTCGCGTACTCTGTGTAGAATCGAATTGGTATTCCGTCAGGTCCAGTGGACTTTCCTCTATTGAGTGATTCCAGTTTCTTTTCTATTCCTTGGACACTTATTTCAATGTCAGCCATTTTTTCGTTTGTGCGAGGATTTAGAGAAGGAACTGCAGTGCGGTCTTCCTCTGTGAAACAGCTTTGGAAAAAGGTGTTTAGTATTTCAGCTTTACGCGTGTCATCCTCTGTTTCAATGCCATCATCATCCCGGAGTGTCTGGATATGCTGTTTCGAGCCACTTACTGATTTAACGTAAGACCAGAACTTCCTAGGATTTTCTGTCAAGTCGGTACATAGAATTTTACTTTCGAATTCACTGAACGCTTCACGCATAGCCCTCCTTACGCTAACTTTGACATCGTTTGGCTTCTGTTTGTCTGAGAGGTTTTGGTTGCGTTTAAACTTGGAGTGAAGCTCTCTTTGCTTTCGCAGTAGTTTCCTAACTTTGTTGTTGTACCACGGTGGGTTTTTCCCGTACCTCACAGGTTTACTCAGCACGTACCTGTCTAAAACGCATTTTAGGATTGCCTTGAACTTTTTCCATAAACACTCAACATTGTCAGTGTCGGAACAGAAATTTTCGTTTTGATCTGTTAGGTAGTCTGAAATCTGCCTTCTATTACTCTTGCTAAACAGATAAACCTTCCTCCCTTTTTTTATATTCCTATTAACTTCCATATTCAGGGACGCTGCAACGGCCTTATGATCACTGATTCCCTGTTCTGCACTTAAAGAGTCGAAAAGTTCGGGTCTGTTTGTTATCAGTAGGTCCAAGATGTTATCTCCACGAGTCGGTTCTCTGTTTAATTGCTCGAGGTAATTTTTGGATAGTGCACTCAGTATAATGTCACTCGATGCTCTGTCCCTACCACCCGTCCTAAACATCTGAGTGTCCCAGTCTAATCTGGTAAATTGAAATCTCCACCTAAGACTACAACATGCTGAGAAAATTTATGTGAAATGTATTCCAAATTTTCTCTCAGTTGTTCTGCCACTAATGCTGCTGAGTCGGGAGGTCGGTAAAAGGAGCCAATTATTAACCTAGCTCGGTTGTTGAGTGTAACCTCCACCCATAATAATTCACAGGAACTATCCACTTCTACTTCACTACAGGATAAACTACTACTAACAGCGACAAGCACTCCACCACCGGTTGCATGCAATCTATCCTTTCTAAACACCGTCTGTACTTTTGTAAAAATTTTGGCAGAATTTATCTCTGGCTTAAGCCAGCTTTCTGTACCTATAACGATTTCAGCTTCGGTGCTTTCTATCAGCGCTTGAAGTTCTGGTACTTTACCAACGCAGCTTCGACAGTTGACAATTACAATTCCGATTGCTGCTTGGTCCCCGCATGTCCTGACTTTGCCCCGCACCCGTTGAGGCTGTTGCCCTTTCTGTACTTGCCCAAGGCCATCTAACCTAAAAAACCGCCCAGCCCACGCCACACAACCCTTGCTACCCGTGTAGCCGCTTGTTGCGTGTAGTGGACTCCTGACCTATCCAGCGGAACCCGAAACCCCACCACCCTATGGCGCAAGTCGAGGAATCTGCAGCCCACACAGTCGCAGAACCGTCTCGGCCTCTGATTCAGACCCTCCACTCAGCTCTGTACCAAAGGTCCGCAGTCAGTCCTGTCGACGATGCTGCAGATGGTGAGCTCTGCTTTCATCCCGCTAGCGAGACTGGCAGTCTTCACCAAATCAAATAGCCGCCGGAAGCCAGAGAGGATTTCCTCCGATCCATAGCGACACACATCATTGGTGCCGACATGAGCGACCACCTGCAGATGGGTGCACCCTGTACCCTTCATGGCATCCGGAAGGACCCTTTCCACATCTGGAATGACTCCCCCCGGTATGCACACGGAGTGCACATTGGTTTTCTTCCCCTCTCTTGCTGCCATTTCCCTAAGGGGCCCCATTACGCGCCTGACGTTGGAGCTCCCAACTACCAGTAAGCCCACCCTCTGCGACCGCCCGGATCTTGCAGACTGAGGGGCAACCTCTGGAACAGGACAAGCAGCCATGTCAGGCCGAAGATCAGTATCAGCCTGAGACAGAGCCTGAAACCGGTTCGTCAGACAAACTGGAGAGGCCTTCCGTTCAGCCCTCCGGAATGTCTTTCGCCCCCTGCCACACCTTGAGACGACCTCCCACTCTACCACAGGTGAGGGATCAGCATCAATGCGGGCAGTATCCCGGGCAACCACAGTCGTAGTCCGATCGGGGGATGCGTGGGACGAGCTGGCCGTCCCCGACAAACCCCCATCCGAACCCCCACAGTGATGCCCATTGGCAACAGCCTCAAGCTGTGTGACCGAAGCCAACACTGCCCAAAGCTGGGAGCGAAGGGATGCCAACTCAGCCTGCATCCAAACACAGCAGTTGCAGTCCCTATCCATGCTAAAAACTGTTTTGCAAAGAACGTCTGAACTAATCTACAGAGAGTGCAAACAAATCGACAAAATTTAAACGGTTATTAAAATACAAGATTCCTAGTAAATGCAGTAATGCTGCTACTTGCGCACTGCTGACACTGCTCGGCGGCGGAAGGAGACTACGCGAATTTACACTATTCAGGTACTAAAACGCGATGCTACAACTCTCAAATACTATAATACGCCTGAAATTTATGAATTAAACAATGCAAGTACCAAAAACACGCAAAGAAATTAAAAATTAAACTATGTAACAAATGAGTGAGCTAGGAGTATACGACTTGCTGCTGCAGCTGCTTATCCAACGGCGGCAGGGAGCACACACTGATGAACAGGACAATTCATCTCTGAAATTGTGCCAACATTTAAAATTCCACAATCCATCAAGTGACTTTTGTAATGAAAATACTGCACTCAATATACTGACATCTACTATGAAGAGCACAATGGTTAATAACAACTACTTCATGTCATCTAGTGATGATTAGTTACAACTGTCTGAAACAGTTGGCAAGCCACAGTTGTTGATATGAGAGTTGAATTTAAGTTACAGGGAAAAAGCAGTGTATTTGATATCAAAAGCTAGGCAAGCAGACTGAGGCACCTAATGTTTGTAGGACGTTTTATCACTGCATACTGGATCCATGTATCACTTTACGCAGGTCAGTTGATGATGGCCACATATTATTTGCATCTCTTGTTGCATCTCACATGTACATAGGGTACATTTTGTTCAATGTTCATTTCCAAGGATTAAAAAGCTTCCGAAATTTTGTAGGCACTTGTCATAGCATGGTACAATTTCTGTATGCCTTCTTCATAGAAGGTTGCTGGCTGTGTAATCAACCCATGTGGTAACATGTTCTTTCAGCTTGTCATCATTGTTGAAATGTTGACCACCAAGGACCTTCCATAGCAAGGGCACTAAGTGTAAACTTACAGTTGTGCTTAATCTTCTCTTCAATTGTGTGAACCAGTTCATCAGTAACCACAGATAGGCATCCACTTCGTTCTTCATCGTGCACTTGATCACGTCCTTCATTGAACAGTCTGACCCGTCTTCTAACCAATGAATCACTCATAGCATTTTGTCCGTAAACCATAGGTATGCAACACATCTAATGTACAGGTAATGCTGTTTTGATCTTAACCGACCAAAGCTACTAGGAAAACTACAATATTCTACCCTGACTTATCATAGCCTATGGTAGTTTTACATCTCTGTTATTTAAGTGATGCTTGATGTGGTGTAAAGAGTGAAGCCACTGAACAGAGGACAACTGGAAACAAGTGATTTGGAGTGATGAATCATGCTATACCCTGTGGCCACATAATGGGAGGGTTCAGACTTGGTAAATGCCTAGATATGTTACCTGCCATCAAGTGCTTAAGGAAACCTTAGATGTGAAAGGATATGAACACATTCTAAGCACTGCAAACTGCATGCAGTACAGAAACAGTTTGGATACAATAATTGATTGTATTAGCATGACAAAGCGCCCAGTCATATAGCAGCATTTGTAAGGTAATTGTTTGTGGACTACAACATTCCTGAAATGGACTAGCCTGCCTATAGTCCCAACCTGAACCCAATGGTACTCAGCTCCAAACCCCACGCTCCAAACCCCAGTGACCACCATCACTATCTTCTCTGGTTTCAACTCTTAAGGAAGAATGGGCTGTCATTCCATCACAGATATTCAGACACTTCAGTGAAAGTGTACCCAGCATAGTTCAAGCCAACCAACACCAGACTCACTATACATTTACTCTACTATGAAGTTCATTTTGGGAATTAATCATAATTTGAAAATATAAACACCCATGAATTCAGAATATTTCTTTCATCTACTGATGTCATTGATGCATTATTTCTAGAGGTGTGGTTACGTCTTGTGCAGTGCAGGATTACATTTATTGTGTTTTACCCAAGTTCGGTGACAAACCACACACAGGCACCCAGACACAGACAACAATTTTTACATGCACACATACATACACACACACACACACACACACACACACACACACACACATACACACACGCACACACACATATATATTCTGAAGTGTCAGAGTTACTCCATTCGGCTTGATTTTAACACTTAAGACTTTTATCATCAGCAAAGAACTAGTTCAGATTCCTGGGTATAAAATGTCATATCATTATACAGGGTGAATCACAAAAAACTTGCACCTCAAATACTGCGGAAATGGAAATTGCTATTGATTTGCGGTTTTCACAGGATGGGTCTGCTTATGTTAGCCACTGCACAGATTGTAACAATACTTAGAAAGTGTATTTTTTGTGCAAACAGGTTGTTGTTGTTGTTGTTGTTGTTGTTGTCTTGAATCCAGAGACTGGTTTGATGCAGCTCTCCATGCTACTCTATCCTGTGCAAGCTTCTTCATCTCGCAGTACCTACTGCAACCTACACCCTTCTGAATCTGTTTAATGTATTCATCTCTTGGTCTCCCTCTACAATTTTTACCCTCCGTGCTGCCCTCCAATACTAAATTGGTGATGCCTTGATGCCTCAGAATATGTCCTACCAACCGATCCCTTCTTCTAGTCAAGTTGTGCCACAAATTTCTTTTCTCCCCAATTCTATTCAATACCTCCTCATCAGTTATGTGACCTACCCATCTAACCTTCAGCATTCTTCTGTAGCACCACATTTCGAAAGCTTCTATTCTCTTCTCGTCCACGTTTCACTTCCATACATGGCTACACTCCATACAAATACTTTCAGAAACGACTTCCTGACACTTAAATCTATACTCGATGTTAACAAATTTCTCTTCATCAGAAACGCTTTCCTTGCCATTGCCAGTCTACATTTTATAGTCTCTCTACTTCGGCCATCATCAGTTATTTTGCTTCCCAAATTGCCAAACTCGTTTACTACTTTAAGTGTCTCATTTCCTAATCTGATTCCGGCAGCATCACCCGATTTAATTCGACTACATTCCATTATCCTCATTTTGCTTTTGTTGATGTTCATATTATATCGTCCTTTCAAGACACTGTCCATTCCATTCAGCTGCTCTTCCAGGTCCTTTGCTGTCTCTGACAAAATTAAAATGTCATCGGCGAACCTCAGTTTTTATTTCTTCTCCATGGATTTTAATTCTTACTATGAATTTTTCTTTCGTTTCCTTTACTGCTTGCTCAATATACAGATTGAATAACATCGGGAACAGGCCACAACCCTGTTTCACTCCCTTCCCAACCATTGCTTCCCTTTCATGCCCTCGACTCTTTATAACTGCCATCCGGTTTCTGTACAAATTGTAAATAGCCTTTCGCTTCCTGTATTTTACCCCTGCCACCTTCATAATTTGAAAGAGAGTAATCCAGTCAACATTGTCAAAAGCTTTCTCTAAGTCTACAAATGTTAGAAACGTAGGTTTGCCTTTCCTTAATCTGTTTTCTAAGATAAGTCGTAGGGTCAGTATTGCTTCATGTGTTCCAACATTTCTACAGAATCCAAACTGATCTTCCCCAAGGTTGGCTTCTACCAGTTTTTCCATTCATCTGTAAAGAATGTGTGTTAGTATTTTGCAGCCATGGCTTATTAAACTGATAGTTTGGTAATTTTCACATCTGTCAACACCAGCTTTCTTTGTGATTGGAATTATTATATTCTTCTTTAAGTCTGAGGGTATTTCGCCTGTCTCATACAGCTTGCTCACCAGATGGTAGAGTTTTGTCAGGGCTGGTTCTCCCAAGGCTATCAGTAGTTCTAATGGGATATTGTCTACTCTGGGGGCCCTTGTTTCGAATTAGGTCTTTCAGTGCTCTGCCAAACTCTTCGCGCAGTATCATATCTCCGATTTCATCTTCAACTACATCCTCTTCCATTTGCATAATATTGTCCTCAAGAACATCGCCTTTGTATTGACCTCTATATACTCCTTCCACCTTTCTGCTTTCCCTTCTTTGCTTAGAATTGTGTTTCCATTTGAGTTCTTGATATTCATGCAAGTGGTTCTCTTTCCTCCAAAGGTCTCTTTAATTTTCCTGTAGGCAGTATCTATCTTACCCCTAGTGATACACACCTCTACATCCTTACATTTGTCCTTTAGCCATCCCTGCTTAGCCATTTTGCGCTTCCTATCGATCTCATTTTTGAGACGTTTGTATTTCTTTTTGCCTGCTTCATTTACTGCATTTTTGTATTTTCTCCTTTCATCAATTAAATTCAATACCTCTTCTATTACACAAGGATTTCTTTTAGCCCTCGTCACATACACTTGGTTAAATGGAAAAATATCTATTGAAATTAACAAATTAAAAGTAAGGTGAATTAGAATGTCACTGGTGTTTGTTGCAGGTTTCCAGTGCGAGTCATTTACAAGATATCGCATTTTGAATGTGTCGTTCAACATGCATAGTTGTTAGGTACGATGTTGTTATATTTGCTTACAATGATCTTGTGCGTTTGTTGAGTGCATTGCGACTTGCTAGTCAGTCAGTGTGCGACAATCCAAGTACCAGGTCATAAGTAGACAACAGGATTTACCAACGCAGAAAAATCCAACATTCACATGGTGTATGGAGAGTGTAAGAAGAATACAGTTCACTGCTGCATGGTGCATATGGTAAGATATCCCAACAGATGTCAATCACCTCAGCAATTAGTTCTCAACCTCTTCAACAAGTTACATGAAAGTGGTAGTGTAATAGCTAGACAACATAACAGAAGGAATGAAGTGATGACGGAAGAGATGGAAATTAACATTCTTGCTGCAGTTGGAGTTGATTTGCATGTTAGCTCCCACACAATCACATGAGGAAGTAGCACGAGTCAGGCAAGTGTGTTACTTATTCTCCACTGACGTAGGTTCCATCCCTGTCATGACTGTCTCCATCAAGAGCTGCATGGAAATGATTATGAGAATTTTGTTAACTTCTGTAAATGTGTGTTAAGACAGGATACTCCAGGTGTATCATGTATCTTGTTTAGTGATGAAGCCACATTTACCAATCATGGCCATGTAAACCACCGAAACATGTACTATTGGTCTGTTGACATCCTTGTTGGCTTTGTCAGTATCCATGGAGTGTAACTGTGTAGGGTGGGATAGTGAACCATCAGCTCGTAGGATCGTTTTCCATAGGTAGAGCACTGAATGCACACAAGTATTGTAGTCTCCTAACAGACCATCTTCCACAGATACTACAAGACATTCCTCTGCAGACTAGGAAGAACCTATGGTACCAACATGATGACCGTTCAGCCCATAGTGCATGAAGTATTGCAGCATGTCTTCACAAATTGTTTCCAAATTGCTGGATTTGGTGCAGAGTGCCTGTACCTTGGCCGGCCCATTCCCCAGATCTGACACCTCTGGACTTCTTTCTGTGGGGAAAGCTGAAAGACATTGTCTACAGGGACATACCAAATACACCGAAAGATATGTGATGACATGTTACTGCAGCCCACTCGGACATCTCCGCTGAAATACTAGCACGATTGCAGCAGTCGTTCCATACCAGACTGGAAGTGCGTATTGCAATTGCCAGTGGTCATTTTGAAACAACCTGGTCAGAATCCACATAACTAGTGTATGCACTTGTGTTGTTCTTTAGTGTATGCTACCACAGGTATTGTACAAGCGTCGGTATGGGGACTTTCTAAAATTGATATCTCGTAAACAACACACACTAGTATTCTGTAACAAACATCACTGGCATTGTAATTTACTCTAATTTTAGTCTGTTAATGACAATAGGCATTGTTCCATTTAAAAAGTGTATGTTTGCACAAGAAACACACTTTTCAAGTATGTAATAATACTGTAATAAATCTGTTTATTGGCTATCGATACGAACCCCTGACTACCAATCCATTCTGTGAAAACCACACATTAATAGCACTTTCCACTTCCACAATATTTGTGGAGCAAGTCTTAGGTGATACACCCTGTATATAACAAGAAAAATCATTATCAATCCCTGTGGTACACCTGAAGATGCTATTTAGTTCTGGGCAAAACCTGGATTTCTTAATGTGACTCTCTGTATTCTTGCATATAGCACCACCTGCCACAGAAGGATACATGAAGACTTCAGTGATAGAATAAATAAAAAATTACAAAAATCACAATGTCATCTTGTATGGATGCTGATGACAGCTGATGGGGGGGCTCCTACTTTTTCTTGAAAAAGTCCTCAGTTGTCCTCTTTAGGCTGAAAAACACTATTCCAGTCCTACTATTGAGGAAAAATTCCTGGCAATATTAAGAACTAAACATAGGCACTCCATGTGCCAGTCAGATAATCTCAGTGGGCACAAGAGAAGGAATTAGCTATGATCTTCTTGGAGGACACAATCTGCCATCCTACCGGTTACAGTAAAACATGAATACCCTAAATCATGTAGTGAAAGTGAGGATTTGAACCTACTCTTGCCAAATACATGTCAAGACCCTTAATCATAACAGGTAAAAATCTTTGGCATCACTTTAGAAAAGAATTCAATCTTGGTGGAATGCACAAATTGCATACCAAAGCAGATTATCTCCTACTTCTTTATTTTAAACAAAACAAAAAGGCAACATCAGTTACTAAACTGAGCCTTGTGCAGTTTACAGTCTTATTGTACTGTTCCTAATGTGCTATAGTTTGAACAGGCACAGCTAAGATTGCTCAGGACAGTCATTCACAATATCAATATCATACGGACATGACAGTGACGTGAAGTAACTAAATTATGCTTTGTCGTCTTTACCACTTTTCAGCTCACATATCAAATATCTATAATCTTACCTGATTTAGAATACCCAGTACTTGCCAATATTAATCTATAAAAGATAACTTTATGACTGTTATAATCAACAACTGTGATAAAACATATGCTTAACTTGCAACATATGCTATGCATTGTTATACCTGAGAAGTAACAAAACTAGGCCATTTTCTATATGATATGAACAGCCACCACCAACCTGTGTAACACATAATTTCAATTCCTACATTATTTTACTCCAGTATTCTTTCCTGCTTCTATAGTTTCTCTGGTATCTTCACATATTGTTCATGATACACTGTTACTTAGTATTCATCCAACTAAAGCTTTTATCAACATCACATTTAATGCTTTCTGGCCATTACATGTTGAATCTACAGATATATAAATTTGGTAGTTCATTAAAAAAAATAAAAAAACAAAAGAAGCCACGATAACATGCAAAATCTTGAGGAATGACAAAACATATAGTGTGAAGTATGTCAACCAAGTTTGTAATTTCCTTACTCTTTCAAACCGTATAATGTAGAGAGCAATGTTTGCAGGAGAGCTTCTTGACTTTGCAGATTAGGAGAGAAGGCACTACAGGAAAAAATGACCTGGTACTTTATATGGTGAGTGCTGGCAGCACATGTAAATGCTCAAATACCTACTCTCACAGAACAAGCGGCATATGAAACACACACACATTTGAGTTTCTACAGCAGCAAAAGTGAAAGATGGTGGTAACAACTGCTTGAATGATTTTACAGTAAAAACTAAAATTTTGTAACAAATTACAAAATACTATTACACAATGCTACAGTGGACAATACTGTTTGCTGACTGGGTTTCACACTTAGTGGAAACAAATCAACACTGACTGATTTCTAGCAATTCCTCTGCTCCCACCATCCCCTGTGCAATGAACTAAATTATATTATGTGTACAGTACTTGTAGACCAAAGCTGTGAGATAGGCCACAAAGTTTGCCTGTATAGTTCATCTGACATATGCATTGCCCACAAAAGGTAACTTTGAGGATCACATCCTGGTCCAGTACAATGTCCTAATGTGTCAACAGTTTTACAGCATTACTTAAAGAAAAAAATATGCTACAGATGAACAACAAATTTTGTTTCATACTGCACACTGGTGGTGTTATTATTAGATTTTTAATTTTTTGGACAATGATTATTCAATATATCACCAATCTGCAAATAATCAGTACAAGGTTGAATAGGTAAGTGTGTATGACTGCAGTGGATTACAGGCAGCCACAAAAGTTGATCTTTTCTTTCCTTTTTACTCTTAGCACTGCAATAACTACAGTTTCCAATTACATACAATGAATGACACAGAAATATGCATTCTGTACTAGTTTTATTTTCTTTGTTACTTAGAGTTGGGACATTTTTTACTATAATTTGTAGCATTACATATTCATTGTGTGAGTTTCACTCTAGTCTCAAAATTTTACATAAACTAGCAAAAATGTATACTTTACACTCATTCATATAATATTGTTAGACATTTGAGACCACCCTATTTTAGGTATCTAACCATAATGATGAACAATAAATCAAGCAAATATCAGGTCTTACCTTTAAAAATTGTAATAGCTGTATTGTTAAGATGTCAATAGTATGTAATGAACACGATCTATTTTTAAAGTAAAAACTTACAAAAGGATAAATCAATCAGCAAATTACTGAATTATGCCATTGCTTTGAGAGCCTACATTAAATGAACATCACAATGGACATTGTAACAAGAAAGATAATTCTGATAAGGGTACTTACATCATCCATTCCAAAGCTATAATTGACTGCTGTTTTTATCAGCACTGTCCCAGCAAATGGCAGGAGAAACACCAGAAACAACCTTAATAAGGAACCAGTATTTATCAAATGGTCTACATTGACATGCTTAACTGTCAATACCACCGAAATCAATAGGCAGGTTAGCAGTGAACAGATCAGAAATTTATTTCCAAATAAGGAAAGTATAGCAAGGGAGAGACCCAGCTGTGGACAGAACAGAAAATGGCCAGAGTTAACATAACACAACCAAAACACAGTGTGCTAAATTAGGTTCTGTTCAGTTTGAAATTCCTGATAACAACAAACCTATGTCCATGCACACATACAAGTGATTCAGTTTTTATATTAAAAAGATAACAAATTAAAAACAAACTTGTGTAATGCAACTGATAATAACTTAGACTCCTCGCACAACAAATTAAATAAATGTTCAGCACTTATCAGCCTACAAAAGCCATGCATTGCCATACTGTGAATGCAACAATTGTCCTCTAGTATATTCAGCTGGTTTCACAATTAGCCAAAAGTGTGATACATTCATAAACTTTATCACCTATTTAATATTTGTCTTGGTTATCCATGCTATATGTTGAGAATTTTGCCTCAAAATCTTTATAATGAATAAACTATGCATAATTGTGTGGCCCATAAATTTTATTGATTTGTTCAAATTCATGTTTCAAAAAGTTCATTTTGTTTTTCCATGAATCCACTACAGCCCAGTTACCATGGCTGTACAAAAGAAAAATACAAATGAGTGTAGTGACATTTTTTATGTGAATTTGGAGCATTCATCATTATTATTATTAGTCATTTCAGCTTTTAACAGCTACTGGCAAAGTTGGAGAGTATAGCAGCAGACAACTATAGCAATTTTTTATTACTGACTGGATTTGTGGGAAAGTTTCAGATGTTTGACAATCTTATAGCAAAGGAAATACATAGTCAGGTGCAAGAACTTGCCTTGCAGCTGGTAAGTGTACATATAGATGATTATTATGACAATGAATAGAATGTGATAATACGAAACAGTATCAGCTATAGCAAAGGAAGAGAAATAATAGTGAAAAATATTTGTTTTACTCATTTTCTGCTATTTACATGCAACCTGTGAGCCAGTGGTGAAACAGTAACAGTAGTAGTAGTAGTAGTAGTAGTAGCAGTAGTACACATGTGGCTGAAACACCACTAAAGTAACTGACAAGGTAACCAGTGAAGATGAATCTCATTAAAAGCTTTCTTCCTATCAAATTTGAGGGGGTTCAAATACACAATATAACTTGGCCATTTTGCAGGGGATACTGGGACCATAAGTACACAACAGCTGGTTGGTTGGTTGGTTGGTTGATTTGGGGGAGGGGATCAAACAGTGAGGTCACCAGTCCCAACAGATTAGGGAAGGATATGGAAGGAAGTCAGCCATACCCTTTCAAAAAACAATCTAGGTATTTGTCTGAAGTGATTTAAGGAAATCACGAAAAACCTATATCAGGATGGCAGGACACAGATTTGAAATGTCGTCCTTCTGAATGTGAGTCCAGTGGGTTAACCACTGCCCCACCTCTCTCTGTCACAACAGCTGTCTAGCTTCATGGCTACTGCTGCCTGTTCTCACAGGGCACACAGAACACAGTAATCAACATTGCATTCACAACTGTCCTGCCTACTACAATGCTACAGAATGTTGTACTGTTTACTAGCTAGAGCTGCCAGTGCAGAGAAACATTCCATATTGCCCAAAGTCATTCAACTTCCATCAATTCCTTCACTCTCAAAAAAGAGCTAAGATAAATTGTGCATATAGTAATATGTCAAAATTTTGACATTTCTCTTATACTTGCTTTCATCTTTCATTTCTGAGTCTGATTAGCTATTTTCTTGTAAAGACCCTTTAATGTATCTCACTTCACAGGTAAAATACTTTATCTTCTTTTCCTGAATGGCTGATCTAAATATTCTACCATTTAACACTTTTCTTTGCAATATTGCTTTTCTATCCAATTCCTTCAAAAATCAGAGATTTCCATGAATGTAATTTGCTTTGCTTATATCCTTACCAGTATTTTGTGCAAAACATTCTGTTTAGTTAACTGAAGGTATCATATCCTTCCAACACTTTTCTGCCGATCTTTGGACATCTGTAGTCAATCATTGCTCAAAGAAACTTACTTTTTAACATCTCCATGAGCGGGACTGTGACTCTCACAACCAAAGATAAGTGATGACAATTAAAGCAGCTGCCAAAGCACTAGTTATTCTTTATTTAAAAAACAGGACCAGAGTCAATCTCGTGTAATAGCATTTTCAAGTATGACCAATTAAATGTTTATCTGATTGAAGATATACTTAAATAAGGCCAACATGGATCAAGTTTTCTAAATAAAATATCTTACAACTGCAGGTGCAGCTATTGTGATCAACTTAATTTTGTCACTCTTCATACAGTCTTCAGGTGACCATTCCCTGTACAAGGTCTGATCAAAAAATTCCAGAACTTCGGCCACAAAATTTTTATACACTTACCATTTACTTATTTTGCATGGTCTCCTTCGGTACACTCTCCTCTAAAATTGATACACTGCTCCCAACACCGTTCCACTTCTGGACACAGCCGTGGTAGGCCTCTTTCTGGATCATGCGAAGTGCCATCTGCAAATTTTCTTTGATGTCGTCTATTGTTGCAAATCTTCAACCTATCAACAAACTTTTTAACTTTGAAAAGAAAAAAGTCTACAGGGGCCAGGTCTGGGGAGTATGGAGGATGAGGCAGTACAGTGATTTCATTTTTTGTGCAATAGTCACACACTAATATGCATGAATGTGCGGGTGCATTATCGTGATCCAAGAGCCATGAATTGTTTTGCCACATTCAGGCCCTTTTCTTCTCAAATTTTCTCATGGGCATTGCAACACACCCTGATAGTACTGTCGATTAACAGTTGGTCCCTGTGGCACGAATTCATGATGAACTAATCCTTCAACGTCAAAGAAAGCTATCATCATGGCTTTGAAATTTGACCTGACTGATGAGTGTTTTTTGGTCTTGGAGAACCTTTCCCGACCCACTGTGAAGATTGAACCTTGGTCTCAACATCATAGCCATAGACCCATACCTCATCACCAGTTATGATTCTCTTAAGGAACATCTCGTTCTCATTTGCAAAATCCAAAAGCTCTTTCACAGATTGCAAGGCGAAAGTCTTTCTGGTCTTGACTCATCAGCTGTAGGACAAACTAGGCGGCAACACGATGCATTCCAAGATGCTGTGTCAGAATTTCTGATATGATCCAACTGAAATGTTAACATTCTTCTGCAATCTCTCAGACACAGTCTTCAACTGGCACGCACAATTTTGTTGACGTTCCTGATATGAGTGTCGTCGGTAGACGTTGAAGGGAATCCTGAACAAGGGCCATCTTTAACTTCTGTCCCGCCATTTTTAAACCATGTGCACCATTCGTAATACTGAGTACGGCTTAAGCACTCATCACTGTAGGCTTCCTGCATCATTTGGTGTGTCCCTGTAAAGGTTTTCTTGAGTTTCGTGCAAAATTTAATGTACAGAAATTTGCAAACTGTGCAATACAAAGTTCTACTCAATACAGCACAAAACAGTAGCTAACTGACATACAACAATGAAACTTCCGGCAGTTACACATTAAGCACAGGCACGTGCAAGGATGCCAACTGCTCCAACACACCATTGGTGCAAAATTATGAATCATCCAGAATTTTTTGAACAGACCTTGTAGTCATGAATTAAGCCTCCTTTGGAAATGTTTCCCTTTGGATCACATTTTCTTGCTGCCTTTACATGATTGTTACATAATTTGTCACATTTATTGAACTATAATCCGTTCATCATAAGAATAAACCTGATATAAACATTGCACTATGTATTCTTCTGTGTTTGCTGAAACCTCATTGGATTTCCGTTTCAAGTGGGACTGCAGACAAGCTGTCTAGACTACTGTCAAGTGTGATAATAAGGGTACATTTTGTGTTGTGCTTTATGCGCACATCAACTTAGTGATAATACGGGACACAACTTTACTGGTGCATTTAACTTAGATAGCATTGGCCAGTCACCTGTTACAGCTAGCCTGCAGTGATGTGGCCAGCTGCAGTTCACACACAAAAAGAGATGAGCAGAGGAGCAATACAGGTTTGAATGTCATTTAATTTTTAAACAGAATGAAATAACACACTGCAAATCTTCCACAATACGCTCCTTAGACGACCAGACGAAAACTGCAACACATTATTGTTTTTAGCTAACACACTATTGTAATTAAAAACAAGAATGATGAAAATTCCTGACTTAACCACACCGTAATTTTTCTGCATACGCTGTGTGTAACGTAAGAGAGTATTGAAGGATTTCATGGTATAGTTAAATATTGAAGCCACTGAACGTATTTACTTACAGTCAGTCGTCTGGTAATCTCTTAGCTCCTTCCTTATCCGAATCCGAGCAACACATTTCAGTTCTGGATATGTCACTTGCTACATTGATAATGAGCCTATCAACAACAGAATCTGCAAAGCCAACCAGGCACAGCATTTTCTCTTCTTCTTTTATGGCAAGCCATTCTGCATCCTGCCAGCACTCGGCAGTGACTTGAAAAAGCTGCGTGCATTAGTTCCAGTACATATGGCACCTTAACAGTCTTGTTACTTCTCGGGCCAAATCCTGCAGCTTGGCTCCAGATCAGTTCTGTTGGGTTCATATTGTAATGGTACAGCAGCAAATATAAAAATGCACCATATGTATGATGTGGTCGATGCTGTGAAAATGATTGTTTTTTATGTTTCTGCTATACTTATCTACCTCTATGGTATAAAACGATTGACACAGTCCAAATAAAGAGGATTTAGTTTTTCATTTTTGCCTTAAAAATTAAATTCTTATGTTTTCTTAATTTAAACAACATTTATAAACAGCCTTTCATAAAACATCGATAATTAAGAATTTGTATTTGAAATGGAAACAGGAATCCCGCGTCCAATATGTGATTAGAAACAGGATGACGTGCATTATTCATAAAAAATAATGATGAGTTTTGTAATTATGAGATGTAGGTATTTCAAATTGAAGGAGAAAAATATATAATGTTGGGGAGATTTGAACCACTGCAAGAACAACAGCATCTATATCATTCAATTATGCTACCGAATGCGCTACATGACCAAAGTGAGCATGTATCTCATACTGCAGTATATACAACACTGGGAAAACTTCAAAGCTGATTATCCAATACGGCGGTCGAACCCCCAAGGGGATATCCTGGCCAATAAATGCCACACAATCATTTCATTTTTCTGTAAATTTACAAAAAACCCTAAGAACTGCCTATTTCTCAGCATGTTCCATGTGCGTGTTTCACTACGGAACAGAAAGCAGCCCCAGTCAGTTTTATACTGTGCATTGACAGCACAACAATCAGAGCAAAATACTGCAGAGGCTGTGTCTGTACATGAATTTTTAAATAAAATCTATGTAGCTAAAGCATGATTAAGGAAAACGTTGATGGCTGTTAATACATTTGAATAAATTTCATTTAACGTAACTTAGTAATAAGATATCTAATACAAAAATAGGACCTACTTCCAAGAGCATAACAACACTAGTGTATGTGTGCTATGGCTTCAGACCAATCATCGTGTTTGTGTTTGTTTACATCAGGTTTATTATTACAATGAACGGATTATAGTTCATAGCCTTCACAGTCTTTCCCAAATGCTATTTTTAATCCCTCCTGTATTGTTCAAAATCAACCCATTTCTGCTTTACTGTTATTATTTAATGCCTGAATTAGCTGCTTAGAGATTTTTTAGCGTTTCCTCCTTCAGTGAATGCTCTTTTTCTTGGTTCTTTTACTGTAGAGGACTTTAAACTATCTATTCAGCAGAAGTGTCAATCAACTCATTCCTTTCACATATTTCTCTTAATGGCCTTTAACATTGTTGGCTATTCCCTGCTTAAATTCATAAGATTCTTCTAATAGCATAGTTATAGCCTTCATAATGCATCCTCAACTTTGGCTAATGTTTCCTTTATGTTCCTCTAGTGATTTCCTTAATATTTCCAATTTTCACTCAGGTTTCTTATACTAATAGCTGAAAATTTACTCTTCTGAAATTTTTAGAGATTCTAATAAGTGCTACAATGTGAACCCATACCATACTTGGCTAAAGAGACTGTTTTAGCAGTTGTGTTTTCAAGTCTTACGGTTGCCATCCTGACTTAACATCAACCCTAAAAAATCATACTGATGCATAAGAAAATATCTTCCTGCTCCCTATTTCTTTTACTACAACAGATTGTTGGGTTTGTTGCTCAGCTTTTACTGAGACGACATATCCTTGACTAACTTTTAAATCATTCACTTCATCGTGTTCACAGCAGATCTAGAATTCAACTATTACAGAGTCATCCTCAATGCTGAAAATTACAAAACAGGGGAATCAAGAATAAATATAGGATAGTTAACACAGAGTCATAAGTGCAAACATAGGAACCATACAATTACATACCACATAACAACAGGTGACATTAATCCAAAGTGTCATATAGTAAGCAATATTGGTTGATGTAGAACATAGTCCAACATAAACTGAAGTTGTTGCTTACATGGTTGAACAGGAGGAAAAGGTGACATCAGAGACGTCTGGTGACCTCTATTTAGGCACCGATGAATAAGTAAATAATAGTGAAATTACATAATTAAAAAAATAAAATCTGCTGAACAATAAAACCAACAGGAACAGTTAAACTATAGAAAACAAATCCCATGTGCGGAGCCATACGTATGCTCTGTACTAGCAAGTACAGTATATAATGTAAAGTATTTGTGCATTACAAACTAATGGAAGATCCATTTACAATTCCATACACCAATGAAAAGAACAATATTAAAACTAATGTACCAAAATAACATAAATGAATGAACATAGTACCACAAAAT
The DNA here is from genome assembly GCF_023864345.2 of Schistocerca serialis cubense. Classification (NCBI taxonomy): domain Eukaryota; kingdom Metazoa; phylum Arthropoda; class Insecta; order Orthoptera; family Acrididae; genus Schistocerca; species Schistocerca serialis. Next base: position 345,685,647 of record NC_064640.1, on the reverse strand, counting down.
ATGGTGTGCCCTTACTTCGCATGAACTAAACTCATGTAGATCATAAAACTACATTAGCGGTATCTCTGGGCTTACTGTATAAACATGTGGAATAGAGCAGCGTTACAAAGTCGAATGGTGTGAAGCTAGCCAGTAGCGTGTAAAAAAATGAGCAAATGAGTAAAATAAAGGAATGAAAATAGTACAGTAAAACATGGTGTGCCCTCACTAGGCATAAACCAAAATTACACAGATTGTGAAAATACATTATCACCATTTCTGGGTTTACAGTATAAACATGTGGAACAAAACAGAATTACAATATTTTAAGGTATGAAGATAGCTAGTGGTGCATAAAATATGAACAAATAAGTAAAATAAATCCAGTGCATCATACCTTTTATTGATGCTTTCTTAAGTTACTGTAGAACTTTCATATTTTTATTTGTCTCTAGCGACCATAATGTACAAAAACACTGAGTGGTTATCTTATTCCTCAGCTGGTTTCGTGGCTTACATTAGCACGTTTTATTTCACATAACTCTGACACATTCCTTTATTTTACTTATTTGTTCATTTTTTATGTTCAATTGGCTAGCTTCACAACTTTCAACCTTATAATACTGTTTTATTCCATATGTTTACACTGTAAATCCACAGATGGCACTAATGCATTTTCAAAATCTGTATGATTGTAGTTTATGCCCAGTGAGGGCACACAATGTTTCACTGTGCTATTTTCATTCCTTAATTTCACTTATTTGTTCATTTTTTATGTGCCATTGGCTAACTTCATCCTCATACTATAAGCCCAGAGAGGGACACCATACTTCATGGTACCATTTTCATTCATTTATATTTTAATTATTTTGGTATATTATTTTTAATATTGTACTTTTTGCTGTTGTATGGAACTGTAAATGGATCTTCTTCCATTACAGTTGGAGTCACAAACAATGGCAGTCAAGATTAGGCTTGTTCTGTGCACCTATGTGACATATTTACCGACAGCCAATGAGTGTTCAGTAATGTTCTCAGCAATCTGCGATGAATATCACGGCCAGTGCAAGCATAATACATGATCACGGTGAGTTATTTAGTGATTTTTTATTTCTTTTGTTGCTAGTTATCACTGCTGATGATTGCAGTATGTGACAAATTCTAGGTAAGCAAGAAAGAGACAAAATTTGCAGGATATACAATTTTTTCAAGTGTAAAGCACATGTATGCACATACCATAACTTTTGCTTGGAGCCGGCAACAATGCAGTCGCCATCCTTGCCTTGACCTGCACAAACTGCCATCGTTCATGGACTGGACTATAGTTTGTAGTGCACAAATACATTACATGCTACCCTATACTTACTATTATTGAATGTGCAATACTTAATGCTCCACACATGTGATTTGTTTCCTATGTTTAATGATTACTTGTGGTTTTATTGTTCAGCACATAAAAAAAACTTTTTTTTAAAAAAATGATATAATTTTACTATTATTTAGTTATTCACTGGTGCCTAAATAGAGGACACCACACATCTCTGACATCACATTTTCCTCCTATTCAACCACGTAAACAATGACTTTAGTTCATGTTAGAGTTCTGTATATTCTACATCACCCAATATTGTTTACTACATGATACTTTGGACTAATGTCACCTGTTGTTATATAGTACATAGCTGTCTGGTGCTTACATTTGCACTAGAGACTTGGTGTCAACTATCTTATATTTATTCCTGGTTCTCCTGTTATGAAATTCAGCACTGACATGACTATGTAAAAGTCTAGATCTGTTGCAAAAGAATGACAGATTTTGTGATCGATTATTGTTCATCCCTCCACTGTCTATATTTGACATTGTAAATTTTACAGCTGAAGTTATAATTTCAATACTGTTTATAATCTCCATCCCTTATGTCAGTAGGTAGTCAAATGTTCCTAATAGAAAATCATTTAAGACAGTTTTTACGGCACTTTCATTATGCCCTCAATGAAGAAACAATGTATGTCCATAGCCCATTATTTGAAATCCAATGTTTTAAAATTGCATGTCGAAGTTATTCCAAACATTTTTCCAACTTTTGCAACAGCTACACTTTTTGCTTGCTCTGAAACTCAACTCGAGTGCCTTGATTAAGTACTATTCAATACCATGATATTTCAAGAAAGTAGATGAAAATACAATTTCAAGACCAATATTGAGTACAACTGACAGATAGACTTGACAGACTAACTAATTACATATTTTTTTATCTACTTGCTCATATAGAGTTCACAATACTTACAATCAGCCCCCGAAGAACCATGAGAACAGTTTTCCTGTCTGTCAGACCTGCAGTATGCATAAAATAGATTGCTATTGTCTGTGTACAGAGCACAAACTGTGCAAACTGCCAGGTTGTTAGAGAAATCCAAGTCAAAAAGGTTATGAGCCAAACCTAAATGAGTGGAATAAGAAAAATAAATTACTATATGATGAACCAACAATACCAAAATGTGCAAGGACTAGTACATGCTATAAAAAGACTTACAAAATAAGCTAAAACTAATTACGTCTGCCTTAATATCCATTTCTTCCCTTTAGTCATTATTCAAGAATTATATAAATATCAATGAAAACATTTTATCTACATCAACATGGCTACTCTGTAAATCACACTTAAGTACCTGGATGAGGCTTCATTGTACCACCTTCACAATAATTCGCTGTTATTCCACTCTTGAACAGCCCGTGGAAGAAACAAACACCTATATCTTTTTGTGTAAGCTCCGATTTCCCTATTTCATTATGATGAATCATTTCTCCCTATGTAGGTAAGCATATACAATATATTTTTGCATTCAGAGGAGAAAGTTGGTGATTGAAATTTAGTGAGAAGATCCCACTGCAATGAGAAATGCCTTTGTTTTAGTGATATCCATCCCAAGGCCTGTATCATGCTCATGACACTTTCTCCCCTATTTCTCAACAATACAAAATGTGCTGCCCTTCTTTGAACTTTCTTGATTTACTTTGTTAATCCCATCTGTTAAGGATCCCACACTGTGCAGCAGTACTCCAACAGAGGGTGGACAAGCATTGTGTTGGCAGTATTGTGTAGGCAGTCTCTTTAGCTCATCTGTTGCATTTTCAAAGTGTTCTGCCAATAAAACACAGTCTTTGGTTTACCTTCCTCGCAACATTTTCTATGCGTTCTTTCCAATATAAGTTGTGAGTAATTGTACTTCCAAGGTATTTAGTTGAATTTACGGCCTTTAGACTTGATTGATCTACCACGTAACTGAAGTTTAACAAATTTCCTTTTAACACTCATGTGTATGACCTCACACTTTTCATTATTTAGGGTCAATTGCCGATTTTCACACTGTACAGATACCTTATCTAAATCATTTTGCAATTAGTTTTGACCTGCTGATGACTTTACTAGATGATAAATGACAGTATCATAGGCAAACAATCTAAGATGGCTGCTGAGATTGTCTCCTAAATCATTTATAACTTCTGTTTCACTCGATAACTTTCCATCAATTACTACAAACTGCGATACTTTGGGTTGACTAAGCGTCAACAGACTGTTCTCTTTGAGATAATTCATAATGTTCGAGCACAATATACGTTCCAAAATTCTGTGCATGTCAGCATCAATGATACGGGCCTGTAATTTAGTGGATTACCCTTACTGCATTTCTTGAATACTGATGTGACCTGTGCAACTTTCAAGTCTTGGGGTATGGATCTTTCGTCGAGCGAGTGAACCTCGTTAGTATACAATATGAACTGGAAGTCTTGCTTTTATTAAGTGATGTAAGTTGCTTCACTACTCTGAGGATATCTACATCTAAATTCTCCCATTGGCAGTCATTCTTGATTTGAATTTGGGGATATTTACTTTTCTTCTTTGGTGAAGATATTTCAGAAGACCATGTGCAGTAACTTTGCTTTAGTGGCACTATCATCGATAGTATTTCCATTTCTACTGTGTCTTGCCATTAGCATACTTTACATACCACCAGAATCTCTTTGGATTTTCTGCCAGGTTTCAAGACGAAGTTTCATCGTGGAAATTTACATACATCTCGCATTGAAATGTGTGCTATATTTACTTATTTACAGATCTCAAAGTGCAGTATGTCAGTGGCAAGATTTTTAACATTATTAGTGTGTTTCAGCATAGGATTATACAGCCAACCGGTTGCAAATTACTGTTTGGTACACTGAACTATGTTTCAACACCTACTGAAGGTGTCTTGCCATGTGGCACAGGCTGGAATGTTTTATTTTATTTTTGACTTGAGTATAGCTGCTCTAAAATTGGTACATTGCTTTTTTGCAATGTAATTTTACAGTTTATCAATATTTCATTCTGATGAGGACGCGCGTAGTAGGTGCTGAAACCTAGGTCAATGTACCAAACAGTTGCAACTAGTTGCCTGCAGAATCCTATGTTGAAACTAGTATATGGCTGCTGAGTAACAGCCATGTTTAAAATGTATTATTAGAGTGTTATACTCGCAAACAATGGAATCAAGAATAACTGCAGAGTTGGGGAGAGAGTTGTTTGGTCACAATTAATGGAACAGTTTTTTGTGTCATGTGAATGGGATATCATTAAACCTTGTTTTTGGTTTACTACAACACACAAGTGGTAAGATGTGGGGGATCATCACTTCACATCACACTACAAGTGTGGGTGCCTGATGCATGGGACACCTATGAGTCAATGTTGTGCAAGCACTGGATTTTTCACTGGCATTTCAAGGGTGACCCACGAGTACCTCGATTTGGGGGAAATCTATGCTGGCAGTCATCTGCTGAGGGCAGCAATGTAGTGATGATGAGGCAATGTCTAACATCATCACGGACTGTAATAGCAAACAGATTGACCACAGCACAGCAAATCACTAACCAATTCCGCACTGGATAACAATATCCCATGAACAACCAGGACCGAATACATGTGACATCAACACGCACATACAAATGAACTAAAGTAAGAAACATAAATAGGACCAATAATCATGAAGAGAAACAGTTTGTCGAAAATGAGTTCCTCAGCTGCAGTTTCGCTTATGAAAAACATCAATGTCCCAAACTGTAAAATCAATGTATTATCTCACATCAGGACACATCAGATGAATAAACACATGAAAAATGAATGGAAGGTAGGAGACGAGGTACTGGCAGAAGTAAAGCTGTGAGGACGGGGCGTGAGTCTTGCTTGGGTAGCTCAGTTGGTAGAGCACTTGCCGGCGAAAGGCAAACGTCCCGAGTTCGAGTCTCGGTCCGGCACACAGTTTTAATCTGCCAGGAAGTTTCACCTGAAAAATGTTTGGAGTGTCAGACAAAACTCAAAGAAGGTTAGACCAACAGTCCGCCTTCAAATATACAAAGATGTCTATGCACATGGGGACGAATTCTCTTTGGAGCTACTGTAAAAGTGTGGCCATGAAATATAAAAGCCAGCCAAAAATGTCTATCCCAAATCCAAGATAGTGACAGTGGAATTATGCACAGCAAATCAGTGAGCAAAGCTTATATAGACAGGATAAATGACTGGGGAACAATGTGATACTTTTGAGGCAGCATTTTTGGATCTTAATAAATTCTTTATGAATAAGTGCCTCGCATAAAATGTATTGCATTTGGAAAGGTTAGTCTTTAAAATTTGCAGTAAAGTATTGGCAGATGTGTATGCATTTATAGGAAACTAAGGGATACTAATTTTTAGTGAAGAGGGTGATAAAATGAGGGACATTCAATAAGTTATGCAACACATTTTTTTCCCCTGAAAGTAGGCTGGTTTTATTGCGTATTCCAATAGACCATACTATTCTCCACTGTTTTGACTACAAAACCTTATTTTTCAACATAATCTTCGTTCAATGCAACGACCTTGTATCACCTTACTGGGAGAGACTACGTGACCACATAATGCCACTCTACTTGTCAATGTCTTGCTGGATCAATAAACTCCCCATCATCCACGTACTGCTTCCCATGGAGCACGTACTGCTTCCCATGGAGTGCAGCCTTCATTGGGCCAAATAGATGGAAATCAGAAGGTGTGAGATCTGGACTGTAGGGTGGATGAGGAAGAACAGTCCAATGAAGTTTTGTGAGCTCCTCTCAGGTGCACAGACTTGTGTGAGGCCTTGTATTGTCATTGAGAAGTAGTTCATTTGCATTCTGTGGTGATGAATACACAATCATTCCCTTGAATTCTTGAGGGTGTGTGCAGCTGGCCAGCATGTGGGAGAGTGGACAAGTTGGCATGATCTAGTTTCAATGATGACAGACACCTTGCCCAGCGACTTACCATACTTTTGTTCACTGCCAGGTCTTCGTAGACATCCTGCAAGCACCTATGAATATCTGCGATGACCTGATTTTCTGCCAAAAGAAACTGACAGCTTTCTGCTTGGAACACACCCCTATTACAGATGATGTTTTGGAGGCTATGTATAGCACCACCACCAGCTGGAAATCCATAAAACCACAGGGGCTGAAGCGTGAATATTCCATGACGTACCACAAAAAATTCCGCATTTTTTTAACCAAAATTGGCAAAAAAAAAAAAAAAAAAAAAAAAAAAAAAAAAAAAAAAAAAAAAAAAGAAAGAAAGAAAGAAAGAAAGAAAGAGTGATTGCATTTCTTATTGAACAACCCTCATACAAATAAGCATACAAAAAATGACCGAGCTCTAGCCCTCCGTTCATTAGATCACCTACTTGAGAGATTTAATGAGGAATAAGAGTAAGTGGATCATTATTATATTTCCATCAGAACATTCTGTCCCTAAGCAATAAGTTAACAGAATTTTAACTAATGCTTTCAAAAGAGTTAACTGATACTTCCATACTTTGAATTAGCTCTTGTTAAGAGAGGATGCATTAAAAACAGTGACATAAACTATGAATTAGCAGCCAACACTTTTAGAAAGCAACTCCAGTATGGTAAAACTGCATATTTTTCAACAAGGACTAGCTTACAAACATCTAAAACAACTAAAGAAATTAAATAGTGAAAAGGATATTGAAATATCAGCCACAGAATTACGATCAGTCACAACAGTTGTAGTATGCCTGTACAGATCTCCTCATGGAGGCATAAAAGAACTTTCTCCAACACATTAATTCAAATGGAATGAAACAAACAAACTATCCTGATGATCTGTGGTATTTTCAATATAGACTTTAGCAAACCCTATAAAGTAAGACCAGAGTTATTGAATCTCTTAGTCTTTTGTAACTTAAAAATTGCAATACACTGCCCACATGAAAAACTTATTATACAAAGTTCACACTAGATCAAATAATACTTAACTCTACTCAACAAAATTACAAAGCAGAAATAGTAAGGACTGGACTTCGAGACCCCTATGGCCAAATCATATTTTTTCACACTGAAAGTGAAAAGGTTACCAAATTGACAAGTATATATTAGAGCAGAACTTACAATAATTAGGAAATCAAAATATTTAGATTTTTTTCAATTTTAAAAGGAGCCACAAGAATAAATTTATCGTACTGAGAATACATATGAGAAATTCAATATCTTCGCTGATACAATTAAATATTATTTTGATGTAGCATTTCGACTTAAAATCAGCAAGTCAAAAATCTCTCACACAAACAAATGGATCACTCCAGGTATTATAAAATAATGTGCACAGAAACAATTCCCGTACATAATTACTAAAAAGTGTCACACAACACCTGAATTTGATAGGTATTTTAAAAACTATAAAACAACATTCAGAAAGCTAGCAAAAAGTGAAAAAACACTGAAAAATGATATATGCATAAGAAATGCATCCAATAAAAAGAAAGCTGTTTGGAATGCTGCAAAGAAAGAAACAGGAAGCAACAAAATTAAAATTAATAATATACAATTGTAAGAAAATTCGAAACTATCAGTATTTTGTAAATGCAGCAGAAAAACTTATTGTGCAAAATGTCACACATAAGCACCACACACCCTTGACATCAAAAATTGAACACAAGTATACAGGACGTACAGTAAGAAATGAAGTTGCTAAAAGCCAAACACTCCACCAGAAATAGATAATATACCAGATTATGTTGTAAAAAATGTGCAGACATAACTTATCTTGTAAACCTGTCCTCCTCCACTGGGAACTTTCCAACATACTTAAAAATTATCAAATTAAAGACCTGTTCTCTATTGTCTGTATTTTCAAAAATCCTAGCAAAACCATTTTTATAACTGCCTAATTTCTTAAATAAATATAAAATACTAATAGAACAAGAGCATGGTTTTAGAAAAAAAAATCATTCACCTGAAATAGTGACATTTTCTTCTCTGTGTGAAATGCTACAGACAGAAACATACCTAGACAGGCAGAAACATACCTTGAGCATATTCCTAGATTTATCAAAAGCCTTCAATACCATCAATCATGATAAATTACCTAGTAAGATTCAGAATCAGGGTATTAGTGGAGCAGCGTGTAACTGTTTTAAATTATATCTCTGTAAAGAAAGCAGCTCATACAGATAACACATAAAGCTAATGGCACAGTTGGTACCCATTAGTCAGATTTATTAGCAGTAAAAAATGGGGTCCCACACAGTTCTACACTGGGTCCAATTCTGTTTTTGCTATATGTAAATGATTCAGATATAAACAGTAGCAATAGAAAACTATACCAATCTGCAGATGACACCAGAATCTTAATTACAGGAAGTACCAAAGAAACCTCTGAAAAAATGTTAAAGCCGTCATAAAAACATAATAGTCTTTCATGCAAACAATTTGATTACAAACGTGGAAAGAGCTGTATCAATGGACTTTTTCACCATCCTGAATAAGATACTTAATCCCAATATTGAAATAAATGGACCAAAATTGGAAATGCATTGAGTACAAAGTTTCTCAGTAAATGGATAAAAGAGAACATGACATGGCACCACACAGATGTAGACTAGATCAACAGAAAACTGGGTAAAATATGTTTCATACTACAAATACAAATACTATGAAACATATCATATGATAATCTCAAGACCGTTTATTTTGATTTTGCTCACTCAGTGTAGTATTTTGGAGAAACTGTGAGGCAAGTTAAAGATCATTTAAATTACAAGCATAGAACAAAGAATATCACACAGACAACTATTTAAGAAAAATAGAATACTATCTCTTCCATGCACATACATACTAGGAAATGTAACTATCAAAAAAGAAAAATTAAACAGCAACACTCTATGCATCACCCAAACTAAATCTGTACACAGTTACCACACAAGATAGGTAAGTGCAACCTAGATAGAAAAACAATTTTGTATAAATGATGTACATGTACAACAGACAAGCAAGTGCTATTACAGACAGGTTTATGTCATCCCAACAACTGTGCACTGAGGCGACACATACATATTAGAAAATGTAATAATTATAATAAAAAAATTAAACAGTAACAGTACATGCATCACCCAAAATGAATATGTACCCAGCTACCAGACAAGATATATAATTGTGACCCCAATAGAAAAAAAATTGTGTATAAATGATGTACATGTTCAATAGACAAATAAGCACTATTACGGACAGGCGTACATAATTCTAACAAATATACACCAAGGTGACAAAAGTCATGGGATATCTCATAATATCATATCGAACCACCTTTTACCCAATATAGTGCAGCAACTTGACGTGGCATGGACTCGGCAAGTCATTGGAACTCCCCTGCAGAAATATTGAGCCATGCTGCCTCTACAGTCATCCATAATTGTGACAGTGTTGCTGGTGCAGGATTTTGCGGACAAACTGACATCTTGATTATGTCCCATAAATATGCAATGGGATTCACATTCAGCAGTTTGAGTGACCAAATCATTTGCCTGAATTGCCCAGAATGTTCTTCAAACTAGTTGTGAACAACTGTAGCCTGGTGATATGACTTTGTTTGAGGCATGAAGTCCACAAATGGCTCCAAAAGATCTTCAAGCAGCTGAACATAACCATTTCCAGTCAATGATCGGTTCAGTTGGACCAGAGGACACAGTCCATTTCACATAAACATAGCCTACAACATTATGGAGCCACCACTGGCTTGCACAGTGTTTTGTTGACAACTTGGATCCATGACCGTGAGGTCTGTGCCACACCAGAACCTTACCAACAGCCCTTACCAGCTGAAATTGGGACTCATCTGACCAGGTCACAATTTTCCACTCATCTAGGGTGCAACAGATATGGTCATGAGCCCAGGACAGATGCTGCATGTGATGTCGTGCTGTTAGCAGAGACACGTTGGTTATCTGCTGCCATAGCCCATTAATGCTACTTTTCGCTGCACTGTCTTAACAGATACATTTTTCATATGTCCCAAATTGATTTGTCAGTTAGTACTACCAAGTCTACACAAATGTCATTACTCTTGGTCATTATGTGAAGGCCTTCAACTACTGCATTGTCCATGGCAAGAGGTAATGCCTGAAATTTGGTATTCTTGGCACACTCTTGACACTGTGGATGTGGGAATACTGAATTCCATAAGGATTTCCGAAATGGAATGGCCCATGCTTCTAGCTCCAACTAATAATGTGTGTTCAGTGTCTGTTAATTCCCATGCGGCCATAATCATGACGGACACCTTTTCACATGAATCATTTTCGTACAAGGGAGAGGGGTAGGAAATAAAAATTTTAAGCCTTAAAAAAAAAAGAGAGAGCAAAATAAAAAAAGCCTTCATTCATGTATGCATTTCTTATGCTCTTGACAAGTTCCACATCATAATGGTTACCATGAGACTGTTCAATGGAACACGTAACTAACTAACTAACTTAGTCAGCCGAACTTGCTGCAACTGGTGGAGACCCCAGCAGCACTGACCAAGCAACATGCTGTAATAGTAGTGAAATCTATTCCATATTAGCATTTTCAGTTACCTCAGTCTGTCTCTAATAGTTCTTTTCCTGCAGTTTGATCGGCTGTTAAAAAAGGTTAAGGAATTCTTTCAACATAGAAAATGTAGGCACCCAACATACACTCCTGGAAATGGAAAAAAGAACACATTGACACCGGTGTGTCAGACCCACCATACTTGCTCCGGACACTGCGAGAGGGCTGTACAAGCAATGATCACACGCACGGCACAGCGGACACACCAGGAACCGCGGTGTTGGCCGTCGAATGGCGCTAGCTGCGCAGCATTTGTGCACCGCCGCCGTCAGTGTCAGCCAGTTTGCCGTGGCATACGGAGCTCCATCGCAGTCTTTAACACTGGTAGCATGCCGCGACAGCGTGGACGTGAACCGTATGTGCAGTTGACGGACTTTGAGCGAGGGCGTATAGTGGGCATGCGGGAGGCCGGGTGGACGTACCGCCGAATTGCTCAACACGTGGGGTGTGAGGTCTCCACAGTACATCGATGTTGTCGCCAGTGGTCGGCGGAAGGTGCACGTGCCCGTCGGCCTGGGACCGGACCGCAGCGATGCACGGATGCACGCCAAGACCGTAGGATCCTACGCAGTGCCGTAGGGGACCGCACCGCCACTTCCCAGCAAATTAGGGACACTGTTGCTCCTGGGGTATCGGCGAGGACCATTCGCAACCGTCTCCATGAAGCTGGGCTACGGTCCCGCACACCGTTAGGCCGTCTTCCGCTCACGCCCCAACATCGTGCAGCCCGCCTCCAGTGGTGTCGCGACAGGCGTGAATAGAGGGACGAATGCAGACGTGTCGTCTTCAGCGATGAGAGTCACTTCTGCCTTGGTGCCAATGATGGTCGTATGCGTGTTTGGCGCCGTGCAGGTGAGCGCCACAATCAGGACTGCATACGACCGAGGCACACAGGGCCAACACCCGGCATCATGGTGTGGGGAGCGATCTCCTACACTGGCCGTACACCACTGGTGATCGTCGAGGGGACACTGAATAGTGCACGGTACATCCAAACCGTCATCGAACCCATCGTTCTACCATTCCTAGACCGGCAAGGGAACTTGCTGTTCCAACAGGACAATGCACGTCCGCATGTATCCCGTGCCACCCAACGTGCTCTAGAAGGTGTAAGTCAACTACCCTGGCCAGCAAGATCTCCGGATCTGTCCCCCATTGAGCATGTTTGGGACTGGATGAAGCGTCGTCTCACGCGGTCTGCACGTCCAGCACGAACGCTGGTCCAACTGAGGCGCCAGGTGAAAATGGCATGGCAAGCCGTTCCACAGGACTACATCCAGCATCTCTACGATCGTCTCCATGGGAGAATAGTAGCCTGCATTGCTGCGAAAGGTGGATATACACTGTACTAGTGCCGACATTGTGCATGCTCTGTTGCCTGTGTCTATGTGCCTGTGGTTCTGTCAGTGTGATCGTGTGATGTATCTGACCCCAGGAATGTGTCAATAAAGTTTCCCCTTCCTGGGACAATGAATTCACGGTGTTCTTATTTCAATTTCCAGGAGTGTATATTGCCACCAATGTTATATTTGCTGCATTGGCACTTTATTGACTGAACACAAACTCAGTACAAGTATAAAACTCAAAACCATCTTACTGAGTGTCACAGACCTAGTGGAAACACACAACAGCTAGCTAGACAGTCAACACCAAGCAGACACTATGTCAAAAAAGAAGTCTGAA